>NC_136415.1:47486821-48088071 GCF_051521515.1 Lactuca serriola
ATGCAAATGGTTTCCAAGGTATTAATCTTACAACTAGCATGCATTTAACATAAAAATATAATATAGTAGTTAACATGACATACCTTTTGATGGAGCTTGAATTCTTGGTGTATTTGGCCTTAAAGAGCTTAGCCCCAATAGTGTGGAAGCCTCAAATGGAATCACAACACACCATGGACAAAGGATGAACTTGAGAGATAATTCCATGCACACAAAAGACACCATGAACTCTAAAAAGATACATGTGGCGATTTTGGGCAATGAAGTATCTATTTATATGTGGGATTTCTAGGGTCATGGATATAACCCAAATCCATACCCATAGGTTTTATGATCCATGGTTCATGTGGCCCAACTCTTTATGTATCCATACATAAACTTGGTCCAACATGGAACATAAGCCTAACACATATAAATATAACTAATTATCATAATTAGTCCCCATAGATTTAATTAGTCTCTTTCGACCACTAAATTAATTCCAAATTAATTATTGATCAATACTAATTAAAACATGTGATTTCATATTAATATATTATTACTTATAATATATTAATAAACCATAAATAACCTTCTCTCAAAAGTCCATCCTAACAAATTGTCCTGATGATATGCAACCCAAATGGACCATGCTACTCTCGGGTCGAATACATACCAATAATACTTATGGGCTTAGACACCTAATCCAACACGAAGACCTTATGTAACAAGGAGGTGGGCATGGTGAAGGTGTAGTGGCAGCACCGTAAGGGTTCTGAGTGGACTTGGGGACCCGAAGAGGAAATACATACCCACTACCCTGATTTGTTTGAAACTGAGGACTTTTAGGACGAAGTCTGATTCTAGTGAGGGAGAACTGTAACATCTAATGCTAGCATTTGATCTTTTAATGTTTTGATTTAATTAAAGAATGTAAAACCCCAATTATTATTTGGTCACGACGTGAGGAAGGAGGCCTCACGACATGAATATTAGGTTGAAATGTGTATCCATCTTCGTAGGTCACGACGTGACGCAGAGGTGGTCACAATATGAGGATAGTTTTACCCTAATCCGTAATTTGCGCCCTATTTAAAGGAAGTGAGGGGATAGGGTTTGCACACCCTCATCCTCCATCACCTTCCTTCTGCCCATATCAAATTAGCCTCCTTTGTGACCTTGAAGAGTTCATTTGGTGATTTTTGGCTCCTAGAAGAAGAAGACTCTATGGGTGCATCATTTTGACAAACAAGTCCCTTCCTCACCACCTTGCATTGCTTCTGGACCTTTATAACTCCTAAATCTCTTACCTTTTCTCTATTATGCATGCTAGATCTAAGTTTTACTCACTTTCCTTCATGATTGGGTTGGATAGCATGTATAGGATCTATAAAGTTAGTAACTTTATAGATCATTGAGGCCTTTTGTTTATCATAGTCATCAGATCTAAGGATTGGTGGTGTTTTGGAGATCAAGCATGAGTTTTGGCCTTATTTCTCCTTACTTGACCTAGTTAGTGTTCAAGTCATGCATGACCAAAAAGCTATGATTTTTATGGTTTATGTACGTTCTTGTAAAAATTTAGGTAATTGATGGATCTATTAACTTTTTTAGTGGGGTCACTAGTAAAAGCAAGATGGATTAAAACCTAAGCTTAAGCCATTTTTTCTTCAACAAATTGGTGTTAAGAACACTTACGTTTTTCAAGACCAATTACACTTAATCAGATATTATCTTTTTCAAAAACATTATTTTCAACCAAACATAACTCATAGGGTTCATATAGTTAGCCACTTTATCACTCCTTCCACTAATGTGCATTGGAAAGTTGTTCTTCGTATTTAAAATATGAGAGTGGCGATGGGGGAGGTTGCGTTGGAGATGGGAGGTTAATTATAGCGCTAGTACGTAATATTCATATATGAAAATACTTAATTTTATATTCACATATGATATTACATATTCCCGTCGTATCAATATGCCGGAGGATTTATACGGCAACAAAAATATATGACCTAGATTCATCTCGTATTTTTTAAAAATTTCATTATCAAATAAACTTACCTCTATATACATACACGTGTGTTAAGTAATTTAAAAATCATACGTCGATATTTATAAATATTATGTTAATGATATAATATTTTTTAGAAAGCTAATAATACTATCGCACTAGGCTGTAAGATACTTTTTTCATCATATTAAATTATTGTTTTAAAAAAATATAAGGACCAAAGCTTTTTGGCACAAGAACGCAAAGGATTGGAGGGGCGGCAATCTTAACATTGTAAGTTGTTCTTGTTGAGGTGACGGGAGTATATAATTGATTTCTTAATTGATACTATTTATTTTGGAGATAAGGATATAAAATGGCTTTATATTTTTTGATTTGTTTTAATAAACTTGGAGTTTTTTTTTTAATATTTATTAAGTTATTATACTTTAAAAGCATATCGTTTAGATTTCCTTTGCAAGTTGTCCGTAGATTAACATTCAGTGGTATCCACCATTGTTACGCAACCAATCAAATAAAACCAATAAAAACGATACAAAATTAATATAATGATCTACATCTATGAATAGGAACGAAACAAAAGAAAGAAGGTACTTAAAATGCTTGGTGTTCGGTAACTTTTTCGAGAATTTTGCCGACATCATTTAAAAGTCGAACCAGTGATATAAATAGACTGGAAATCACTTTATTTGATAAAGACTATTTGATAAAGACGTGTGCTCAAAAAAACCAATATACCTACTTTGATGTGAACCGAGCATTTGTCAGACGAGCCCTGAACCTCGTGTATCACCGGTTCGGTGTTTAAATGTTGCCGGAAAAGTTCTCGAAACTACCGAACGCCAAGCATTTCTTGTACCTTCGGCCATATGCCCTTATACCTCGTTCAAGAGTTCCGTTTAACATAGGGGTTAGTTAGCTATCTATTTATCATGTATCTTTGGTGCGAGGTTTTGCTTATTTCTCGCCCAAAAAATCTTTAGCCGTATCATTAGGTATTTGGTTAAAACTCAATTGGACAATTTGGTTCGAATATTCGGATTTTTGGATTGGTTTTTGACAAAACCGAATTATTATTTTGGATTTTGGATTGGTTATGATTTATAAAATAATAACCGAATAGTCCAAAAAAAAACCGAATAACAATTTATTATTTATTTATTTCTAATATATATCAATAATTATTTATTAATTTTGTAATTTATTTTTTGAAATAGGTTCAAAAAGTTTCACCTAATAAAAAATATTAATATGAATTTTCTCTCAAAAGTTTTTTATCTATAAAATATTAAAATATAATATATCTTCTTAATAGTTGTTTATGAATTTCAAATCACAACTAAATAATTAGTTTTTATTTCTTATGTAAAATTCGGTAATATAATAATTATATATCGTTTTAAAATGTTTTAATTTTTAAAAACCGAATTATAAAAACCGATCCAACCGAATTGTAATTGGATCGAATCAGATTTGAATTTAGTTTGGACTATTCAGATCTATTTTTTGAAAACTGAAATCAATTTGGATTCATTGGATTGGATCAAACAGATCCATCCAGACGAACAGCCGTACAATTTCTTACTATTGTTGGGTTTTGTTTCCAAGTTGCACTTGGGCCCTCTTTTTTTATCTTTCTCGTTTAAAACTTCACCCAAGTTATTTATTTATAAATTACAAGTCACATATTGATTTCTTCTTGCTTTTTCTATATACTAAAATTTCAAATTAATAATAACTAGTTGTGAGCACATGTAATATATGAGTTAATTTAAAAAAAAAAGTTAAATATAAATGTCAAAATGTTTGAGAACTTTAAATTTATAAGAAAATAAAAAAAAATAATAAATTATTATAATTGAAATGTTTTTTTATCTTTTAAATTTAAACAAATAATTTAAATAAATAAACAAAAGAAACTAATGAATTTTAATTTGAAATTAATAAAATTGATATCAATTAATTACTACATTTATTGCAATTATAATAATAAAATATTATATTGAATTTAATAAAATAGAAAAACTCATAAAATGACATGTGACAAAAATTAAATCAAAATAACCACAAAATGACATTTGTCAAATTGAATGAGAGTGTAACATGTGACAAAAAAACCTTCATTTATTAGAATAGAAATAGATTTCTTAATTCTTTCTTTAAGTAATCCTAAATTTATTTGACGCTAACTAAATAAGGTTTTTAATATATAAATACAAAAATCTCTGATCCAAATCTACAAGTATTACAATCTCCCCCACCCCAACCCCACCCATACAACTAGAAAAATTGCATACTCGAAATTTTCTAAAACATTTTGTTAAAGATGAACTCTTTTTTTAAAACAGCATTATATAAAAGAAACAAGCCTTAGAGACTAGCAAGAAACTAGCCTAAGACAGCAAAATTACATAAACATAGGTTGTTGGAGCCACAAGTTCCAATCTCTAACACATTTTCTGTTTCTAGAAGTAAACCAATTGAAAGAAAACAAAACAATGGAATCAAATAACATATCCTTTGATACTTCTTATTCTGAAAGAGTAAGTCATTTCTAAAGCACCAAATAATCCACAATCATGCCATTAACATCGTACCCACTACCTCCTTCTTATCCTGTCTGACATGCATGCCTTGGATCCAACTTGAGCTTCCAAAATGTTATTGAAATCAAAATTTAGGAGTCCCAACCACATAAGAATCCAATGCCAAACCTGTTTAGCAATCTCACATTGAAAAAAAAACATGGTCATTATATTTCAACTGATCATCGCACATCAAGCACCTGATAGAAGGTATGTCAATTCCTTTGCGTGACAAATTTACCATTGTGGGTAACCTATCCATTGCTATTCTCCAAATCAAAATATTGACTTTTATAAGAACATATTTATTCCATTTCATTATCACTGGCATAATCGGTAAAGCCCTTACATCCAAAGCTTGTCTAAGAGAAGCTACAGAATACTCCCCCTCACCACGAATATGCCAACCCCACGAATCCTTATTCGAATTTAAATGAATCGGATGTAACTCTGTCCAAAAATATTTCACCACTCCCTCCTTATTCAAAGATAAAACATAAAGTCTATCATACTTCATCATAAAGCTTTGTTGATCCCGCCACTTATCCCGCCAAAACTAAATAATACAACCATCACCCAACTTTCTTCTCATATTACCTTCATCAACTTTACCTGTGGAATGTAATTTACTAAATAAAGACATAATATTATTCCAAACCCCCGTTGAATTACTTCGACCTTCTCCCCCATTCAAACCAAATTGTTTGCCATTGCACGCCCTTATAACTCTCGCCCAAAGAGCATTATTATTAGTACAATAACGCCACTAACATTTGTGAATCAAAGCCTTGTTAAAGGCAGCCAAACTTCCTACCCCAAGCCCGCCTTTCTCTTTACAATTCAAAATTAAATCCCACTTTACCCAACTAATTTTACGCTCCTGCACATCAGCCCCCCAAAAAAACTTGGCTCGAATAGACTCCAACATACTACACTTTTATAGGCATCTTAAACAAAGACATGTAGTATACCCCTAAGCTTTCCAAAACAAAATTTATGAGAGTTAAACGACCCCCATACGAAATCATTTTAACTTTCCATTTAGACAATCTTTTTAAAAATCGATCAACTATCTCCCTCCATGCAGAAATATGATTCATATTTCACAAATAGGAACCCTAAGGTATTTAAAAGGAAAAGTAACTGCATTACATCACGTAAGATGAGATAAAACTTGGCATTCATGAAACTCCACCCCAACTCCCAACAAATTGGATTTAACCAGATTTAGCTGGAGTCCAGACATCATATAAAACATTTTATAATGCAAATAAGACTTTTTATATTTTCTTCATCCCACTCTCCCAAAAAAAGAGCATCGTCTGCATAGAATAAATGAGAAACCTACAGCCCCATCAACCCTATTTTCGCAGCTCTGAAGATACCATTCGACACAACATCTTCCATAATAACATGCAAACCTTCCATTGTTATAATAAACAAGAACGGATACAACGGATCACCTTGTATAAGCCCTCTAGCCAACGTGAACTCATCAGTAGTGGCACCATTTAAAATAACCGAAGATCTAGAAGAGACCAAGCAAGCACGAATCCAACTTTGCCATTTGTCCGGGAACCCCAAGAAAAACATAATTCAATCTAAATACTCCCAAATCACAGATTCATATGCTTTTTCAAAGTCAACCTTAAATATCATTAACTTTCAATTTCTACGTTTATACCTGTTTATAATTTCATTCACCATAAGCGGACCATCCAAAATTTGTCGGCCTTGAACAAAAGTCGACTGTTCCGGACTTATAACTTCATCGATTACCTTAGCCAATCTATTAGCTAGTAATTTGGCAATGATTTTATATTGCACCCCTATAATACTAATGGGGCGATAGTCTTTCACAGTTAAGGGGTTGTCAACCTTGGGAATAAGAGAAATAAAAGCAGAATTACACCTTGTAGGAATAAAACAATTAGTAAAAAAAACTCCTTCACAAACCCACCATGTCTTCTTCATAAATCCCAATTGTAACACCTAGAATCAGAAAGGCTAAGAAAGGAAAGGAAAACCCTAAGTCAAAGTGGGTCAACTCGTCGAGTCCAAGGAATGACTCGGCGAGTCAAAGCGGGTCTGTGTCGCAAATTAAGTGACCGAGTCGATGAGTCGGCGAGTCTGGTCTGGGTTGGGAAAGCCCTAATTCCGGGACTTGGTACCCTATTTAAGCATCTTATTCTCCACCCTAGGGTTCATTACAGCCTCTCTCATCCAGAACCCCTAAAACCCCTAGCCACCCAACTTCATTCTTTAGCTTTTGGTGAAGATTAAGGTCCATTGGAGTGGATTTTGAAGGCTTGGAAGAAAGGAGCAAGGAAGGAAGAGTATATACAGCCTCCATATCGACTTGGCAGCTGTTAGGAGGTAAAAAGTTTGGACCTTGAGCTTTCAATTGATAGATCCCCTTTCTAGCTTGCCTTTTTGTCACATTTGGATCATTTCCATGGTCAATCCGAGTATTAAACACTTGAGGATGGATTTGGCAACAGATCTGGACACTCTTGAGCTTTAGGAGCTCAGAGTTGCTGGCTTTGTCCAGCTGAGATCCCATTTCATGACCTAGGTTTTCTTTGAAGCTTGGATTAAGTGTTTTAACCCCATAACATCTTGCATGCACGTAAAGTTAGCAACTTTACGTGCAATGCTAGCATAAGGAGTTCAGATATATAAGTTTGAGGTATTGGAATGGACTGGAATTGGCAGAATAAAGTTGTCATAAGATGGACTCGACAAGTCAATTCATGGACTCGACGAGTCGGGTTGCAAACCCAAACCCTTCTATTTATGAGTCGGATCAGTTTGTAGGGTTTGAGAAGGACTCGGCCAGTCTGTGTCTGTAATGGACATGAAGATCATGGTACTCGACGAGTTCAAGGAGGAACTCGGCGAGTCCAAGGCAATCTCCTTAGCTTAAGAAGATGGACTCGACGAGTTGTAGAACAACTCGGCGAGTCGGTTGAAGATGGTCCTGAATGTTTCGTTGAAGGAGAACCCGTCGAGTGGTTGCTAGACTCGACGAGTGGAGTCGAGGTTGTTTTGAGATTTGAGGAGCTTGAACTCGACGAGTTGGAAGAACAACTCGGCGAGTCGAGTCAACTGGAAGTTGACTCTGACCATTGACTTTGACCTTGAGAAGGACCTTGACCAGAGTTGACCTAGTTGACTAGTGGAGGACCGTTAGGCTAATTGTTATTATTGGCATTGGTAGCTCGGGGAGCTAGAGGAGCAGCGGTTCAAAGAGTTGTCTGTTAGCAGCTAGAGGGTTATCAGCAGCTTCAACAGTTTGAGGTAAGATTTCCCTTTGTGTGAATGGGTCTACGGCCACAAAGCCGACCCATGTAGTTATGAGTAGGAAGACCCGGGGGTTGGCCCTAGGCATTGTTTGCTAGTATGATGTTCAGGACCAAGGTCCAATGTCGGGCGAGTGACCAAGGAATGGTTTGCATGATAGAGTATACTTGTTGTCTGTGTGATACTTGTATGTGCCTTGTAGGGAGGTGAGTGTGGGCGAGGTCTCGTATCTCACCATTACCGGAGTATGGATGGGGTTCCATATTTCATTAGTAGCCGAGCAGGGGCGAGGCCCGGGTTAGGAAAGGAGTAGGTGTGGACTGGGCCCGTATCTCACTATCAGCAGGAGTGTGGACGGGGTTCCATGACTCATCAGTAGCAGGACAGGAGTGGGGCCCAAGACTGGCGAGGCCTTAGTACAGGAATGCAGTAGAGTAGTTATAGTTTATGTGTTATGCGATATGTTATATGTTTGTATATGTTTAGCGGGCAGGGCCCAGAGACAGGTGGGGCCTAAGAGAAACAGATCTATACACCGAGTGGAGCTCGAAGCCAGGCGGGGCCTGTTGTAGCGGGCGAGGCCCGAGGTAGAGGGCGAGGCCCAATATTTGCAGTATGCGATTATGTGCATGGTATGTGGTAGGTTAGGGAACTCACTAAGCTTCGTGCTTATGGTTTTCAGTTTTGGTTTCAGGTACTTCCGGTAGTGGAGGGAAGAGCTCCGGGTGATCACATGACACACATCATTGTTTAGTCAGCCTGGGATGTTTTACTCTGATATTAAGAATATGTTTTGATTTAACACTCTGATTTTATGTTATGAATTATGTCATGGATTGATAAGTGTGGTTTAAGTAACGTTCTTAAAATGAAATTTTTAGTCATGAATTTTGGGTCGTTTCACCAGTACTTTTTAATAAACCGAAACGAGAAGCCATTAGTACCAGGAGCACGGTCGCTGCTACAAGACCAAACAACTTCTCGAATTTCAATCTCTGTCACGTGCTTTTGAATATTCTGAGTCGCTCTCTCGGTAAGATGAGCAAAAGAATCACTTCCATCTATTATAGGCATGACTTTGAAAAATTTGAATTTGGCAGCATAAAAATCATGAAAATGCTTTTTACCATTGACAGATCCTCAACCCACACTCCTTCATTCAGCACCCCATGAATTTGTCTTTGTTTCCGCCGCCTCTTGAGCATACCATGAAAGAACTTGGAGTTCTCATCTCCCTCCACTCCCCACTACAATTTCGTTTTTTGCAAGATATCCAGTCTTTCTACACGATCAATATCCATTAACTTTTTCAGAACCTCCTACCTTTCATCATCACAACATCAGTCGCTTGGCCATCTTGAATAACCCCCTCTATTTTCTCTAATCGAGCAGAAAAATCTAATTTCTGCCCATCTCTTATATGTTTTTTCGATTTCTGCCAGCTTCTAATCACCTATTTCAAATTTTTCAAATTGTTTTTAAAGTACACAAACTTATTAGACCCAACCGAACCTCCAGTTTTCCACTAAACTAAACTCATGCAGATCTACATATACACAAACTTGAAGTTTAGTGACAGATCAACCACTGCTTATCTCAGACTATAGGTAGCAATCTATCCCCTGCTGACGAATCCTTCAAACATCGGTATTCAACCCGAGCGACCTAAACGACTCATGACCCAAACATCAGCAAACCCGAAAGAACCACTGACTACAACAAGCTTCCCGACCAACAACTTCCTGCTGGTAGAACGAATCGTGTATTCCTGAGCTCATACAACAAAGGTTAACTTCGTTTACACCCCGTCTTGACCACATCTTGAACCAAAGCCTCGCATATCTGAATTGCAAATCCCTATAACCTATTCTTCTGCAACTGTGAAGTCAAACAGGTCGATGATCTTTCAAATAGCATGCCCAGTTCTCCCTCGCTTGGGTTCGAACTATCACCAACTAACGTTGTAGAAAAACCCCACTTAAACCAACTCAACTAGATACATACCATCCGTGACTCTTGGATTGCATACTACAACTCAAAATAATCTCCCAAATAAATACCTAGCAACTCAAATACATTCTGAATCTCGGATGGAGACCTCGGAAACTTCCCAGACCTAACCACCTCTATCATCAAGAATCCCATGCAAATATTCAAGCAATAACTCTAATAGCCCATTCATAAAATCGATTCTCTATCTAAGAACAATTGGACTACCACAAAACTTCGCCCCTGATTCGCTAACCTTCATTCCATCGCGATACGCAATCAGGCAACATGAGGAATCATCCTCACAGTCGAGACACCACGAAAGTTTTTGTTCCCGATTCACTTTTCTAGATCATCTAGAACAACCTGCCAGAACACACTCTAACTGAACTCAAGGAAAGCATACCCTTGGTCCTCATCTTGTACAGTCTCCATGAAAATTACTTCTTTCCAAACATGAAAAATTGGAAGAATAGAATCCTCGCCAAATAAAATGACATCATAAGCCATCAACTGATCACTCAATCTTAGGACTGCAATCCTTAAGCTGTTCATCCCAATCGCTCCTTCATTGAGTTCCACGACTCAGACTGACACTACCTCAAGTAGGGTCCCCAATACCTCGAAATCGACTACTCATCAAGGTCTGCACCATTCAACTCCATTGATATAGCCGCTAAGGCCCCACAATCATCAAACTGGTTTTCTCCCCGGGCAGCCATAACCGAAAAAGCTAATCATATCCAAAATGTTGCAACAGATTCATGGTGCCAAACCATGTTCCCACCCTTAACCAACTCCTTAGAAAATTCGGGGCTTTCCTGGACTCAAGTACGGATCCTGTGATTTTAGTGGTACGGGCCCAATACTACCTTCCACGTGTTGAGCATCAGCGCTACCAGTTGATTTAAAACCAATTGGTGTTAGAAAGGGCACAACCTTACCCATATAGTGCATTCAGCCCTCCAGGACCATACATTCGATTGCGGCACTCCAGGCCATCGTGCGAGGACTTGGTCGATGCCATTTCTGACCCCCAACAATCCCCCCTCAGAAATTGCTCCTTGAGAGAATCGAACCCTCGCCACTGGCTCTGATACCACTTGTTGAGCATCAGTGCTACCGGTTGATCTAAAACCAATTTGTCTTAGAAAGGGCGCAACCTTACGCATATAGCGCATTCAGTCCTCCAGGACTAGGCATTCGATTGCGGCACTACAGGCCATCGTGCGAGGACTTGGTCGATGCCATTTCTGACCCCAACACCATGGCTTTTTGTACTTTCCTCAGAATTATCCCGAATCCTTTAAGTTACTTCCTCATAATAATACCCTCCAAAATCTGCTAGACATCGCATCACTTGCACTAAAGTGCTTTCTAGTCTCACCTCACCCTTCCATCAGCTGCTGAAGGACCTCCACTAATGTCAATTAACTATTTCATGAATACAATTACATTAAAAAAAAAAAAAACTTAGATAATCCTTCGACTAAAAGATTCAACCCTACAATAAGTATTAAATCCGCAGAAGATGCGACTCACATAGTTTTCCGCCGACGAAAGGTTGTTCTCATTCCATTCACCAAACAATTAAAATGGAAAAAAGTTCAAAATTTTTTACATGTGAAGCTTGGTTAATTTTACGCCAACTGGACAAACCATCTATATTGAACTATCCATGGACGCACAAGCCACTTCGTCCCCATTTTGACGCCAAATCAGTTAATATTTACATCTAATGAGTTCCTATAAAATACATATCATTTAAGAATTTCAATAAAAATAAAAATAAAAATTATAGTTCTTCCTACCGGATGTAAATAGAAAACTAGAGTAGTTAAATAACATAAATGTGATTAATTTTATCATTCACTTAAAAAAAACAAATACATTCCCACCATACAACATATTTCCATCTGTTATAGTAAATGTAGATCCATCAAAAAAAGAAAAACAAAATCGATGTCAGGTACACAAATGCTTGAGTAAGTTTTTTTTTTTTATTTTACCGGTGGATACTCTGTGTTAGGTATCTTTGCTTATTCCCGATGCTTCTTTGCCTCCACATATAAGCCAAAAGTTTGAAACGTTGAGATAATATTTGACCCCGAGAAACGCAAAAATCCCAAGTTGTGCACAAAAAAATACATGAGAAATAAGTGCAAACAAAAAAAACACCTTGATCCCAACAAGCATTTCAGCAAACAACTGGCGTGCACCCCTATTGTATTAAAACTAATAAGAAAACTATGGAAAAACTGTTAAACCACTCACGTTAGCAACTAAAAGATCAAGAGGAAAATAATCAAACAGTAGAGAAAGAGTTTAGACCGGAAAAAAAAATCAAAGGGAAAAGAATCAAACTTTTTAATGCAAAATGTGAGATCAAACTTATGGTGATTTTAGTGTCACCATGTCCTTTTAAGTAGTTGGAACTAACATGTGAGCTAAGGAGCTTCATAATTTGTACTGTAATATATGTACGGGGTTGTACGGAGTGAACGCATGTATAAGATCAAATTAGAAGTCGGTTCGACAACTAGTCGGGGGTCCGCGGTTTCCAAAGGGGCGGCGCCCCTAGCGGGGTCCAAGGGGCAGAGCCCCTGGCTGGGATGATTATGGTGATTATGGTAAAACTAACGAAACTCGTTAGTTTTGGTAACCCTAAATCCTCATTAAATATGGATTATCATGACTTGCTTCCATAACAACTAATGACGACCCAACCCTAATGAAACCCTAATCTCGTTTAATATATAAACAGTTATTCCTCTTCAGAAGAGGGTTACGAACTTAAGCTCTTGTTTTTCATCATATTTTCACAGAATCCTCTAGCATATTGGCTTACGATATCTGTGCCTAGAATCGTAAGTGTCCACTTGGATTATCCTAGGCTGAATTTCTTGTAACCCAGACATAGGGTAGAAATATCAGTTCAGAAAGTGATATCACGATCCGAGTTGGTATCCAGATCTCCACCACAAACCCTAAATTTCCCTACACAAACCACAAAACGGTGGGACGATGGTGGATTACAGAGAGGAAAGTTGTCGTGATGGTAGGCTAAATCATGTCGATGGTGCCTGTTCGAAGCAAATGCTGTGTTTTTTTCCTATTTTTCCGCTATCACGTCTTGCTTCTTGAAGTAGAAGGAGATTAATGATCTTTGGTGCTAGGGTTTCATTTGGAAAACAAAGAGAGAAGAGGGAGAAACCGGTTCAAAATTTAAGAGTAAGGTGAAGAGAAAGAGATAAAGTGGCAAGCAAAAACCTCCAAATTCCATCCCAAAACTTCAACAATGTCAACCCTGCAAAACCACAAATCCTAAAACGTTAATTGCTATGTAGACAACAAAATAGGAAATCAACACCTTGCTATTAATGAGTAGTTAAACAATTGACAACTTCAAGATGGAGCACCACTGAATTCCCCAGAGAGATTCAAATATTGTCATAAGGGTATGTGACCTAACTAAGAAATTGCAGTAGTGGTGATCGGATGGTGCGGTGCATCAAAGTAGGTGATGGTGGAGACCTGGTGGCAAAAGAAATAGTCGAAATGGGGAGGAAGGAATGAGAGTGAGTGTAACATTGAAGAAGAAGAAGAGACAGTTTTATTTTAGGATTGAAAAGAGATAAATCAATTGTTGATTTTATGGGATTTGAATGAAAAAAAAAAATCAGGAAACCTAATGGAAAAAAGCAAAGTTTATG
Source organism: Lactuca serriola (assembly GCF_051521515.1). Taxonomy (NCBI): domain Eukaryota; kingdom Viridiplantae; phylum Streptophyta; class Magnoliopsida; order Asterales; family Asteraceae; genus Lactuca; species Lactuca serriola. Next base: position 47,500,405 of record NC_136415.1, read on the forward strand.
AGCGGCAAAACAAAAACTTTGGCAATTAAAACGAAAGGAAGAAAGGGGTATATCAGTAATTTTACATTTTCAGGAAAAAGGCTGTAGGATGGACACATTGCTAAAAAAAGTCTTTTATCAAATAGAAAGATGTCTATATTTTGTTGTACTTGTTTCTGTTGTTGGAAAAACAATAATGTAGGAGATTTTAAAAGATTTTGATAATGAAGAAGATATTTGTCACTTTGAACCGATAATATAAGCAAAAATAACAATTTAAGAAATTAGATTAATATATTTTTGAAATTACTGTCCAATCCATATATGAAATTTTTAAATAATTTTTGGAAATTAGATTATGATATTTTTGAAAATTAGATTAAGATATTTTTGAAAGTCACTGTCCAATCCATATTCGAAATTATAATTTTTAAATAAATTTGGAAATTAGTTATGATATTTTTGGTCACCCCTACATGTAATATACATAATTTTCTTTTTTCTATCGACCACAAAATGGACCTTAAAAGTTTCTTCAATAACTTGAATATATTTTTTCAGCTTGTTTATATTAACTTTATTGATTTTGTATGGTTGTGCTTTTCTTCGTCAAACCAAAATAAATCTTCTCTATAAATCCAAAATGTTTTGTTTCTTGAACTTTAACCCGGTTTTTCATTGTAACTACGAAATTTTTCTTAGACTTAAACTAACAACATATTGCACACAAACTCTTCAAAGTCAATGATTACGACCTAGTGTCTCATATTTGATTTAGTTGACTTTCATTTTACCTTTCATCTTTTTCTTTTCTAATCAAAGTCGACTTAAACCTCACATAAGAATACCTCGGTTTTCTTTTTGAATCTCACATATCTTTATTTGACTTGTTTTTCAAAGACTAAAGAATATAGGTTTTGTTAATATGTTGTTGCCACATTGTCTTACCATTGTTCCCCTTTTAGGTGTCCAACTCGAGTTTTAAAACTGATTTTAACTAGGTTTGGTTTGTTTTGAATCGGATTAATTCTAAAAAAGAATATAACCCAGTGTAATCGCTATGGTTTTCAATAGTTTCCTATAGTTTTTTTTTTTCGATTTTACTAGATCAGATAAGTTCAGTTATCTGATCATAATCCTCAACATCTAGTATTTGATCCGGTTAAATCCAAGAGGTTCGGATCAATCCAACCCGTTCTCATAGGATTTGTTTAAAATGAATACTAAACTCATTCAAATAAATTTGATTCTCAATTTTATTAATCTATATAATTGGAGTTTGATTTGTTTCAATTTTACACCAATAAATAATTCCAACATAACAAGTTTAAACCTACTTTTTTGATGTTGCTTGTGATACCAATCAATGGAAACGTCCTGAAATGAAGTCTACCCACAAATTTTATTCGATAAATGGAAATTCGCCCTTTTTTTTGTTCTTATCCCGAACCAAATACAAAACGCGTATGTACTATTATTAGGTATACAACACTCCTAATTTGGTGGGATTTTCAGTTTCACACGTCTTGTTCTTCATATAAAATTCAAATTCAGTCAATTTTCGACAAACAAAAGTTTGGGGTTATTTCAAATCATTATCCAGAGAGAAAGAATCTGCAATCAACAATGGCTACTTTGACAATTCCACCAGTGCTATCATCTCCTCGTGATGACGCCATGCACTTATACAAAGCTTTTAAGGGTAATTGTAAACCCTGCTTCCATTCGAGCTCTTTTTAAGTTGTATTTCTTCCGTATTTTCATGTTTTTGGTGTTTATCAGCAATATGTTTTTTCTTTTAGTAATTTCTTAGGTTAATTTCGTGTTTTCGTACTTTAATTTGGTACGAATTTCATGGAAGCAGTGAAATGTCCGAAGTTATGAGTGAACAAGACGAAATTGAGCTTTCGGAGGCTCTTTTTTCACTTTGTTGTTCAATCATAGCTAATATGAGGTGTTTGTGCTTTGATCCCTAAATATCATTAGAGTAGATCTCCGATCTCGCAACAAATAGCAAAATCTGCTTAAATCTATCTTTCATTCATTGATTTTGATAAAATTCTTAATCTTATCTGATCATAATTCATAAAGAGCTACGAAATAACAATGTGAGTTTCCAGGATTTGGCTGCGACAGTACAGCAGTCATCAACATTCTCGCTCATCGTGATTCATCACAGCGTGCTCTCATTGAAAATGAATATAAACTTATGTACTCCGAAGCCCTAACCAAACGACTCTCTTCAGAGCTTAGTGGCAATCTCAAGGTACTATCATCATAATCTATCTTCTTCTTCTTCTTCTTCTTCTTCTTCTTCTTCTTCTTCAATTTCATCAATTGCTCACAAATCAGGTGAGAGTGTTCCTAAATGATACTTTCAATGGTGTTCCAGAAAGCGATCTTACTTTGGATGCCAGATCCAGCAAGAAGAGATGCAATGATACTGCGAGATGCTTTAACTACCGACATTGATCTGAAAGCAGCTACTGAAGTTATATGTTCTCGAACTCCATCTCAGTTGCAGCATCTTAAGCAACTTTATCATGCACTTCATGGTGGTTACCTTGAACATGATCTTCAAGCTCAAACTTCTGGCGACCATGGACAGGTTTCTCAACCTCAAAATATATATATTCTACTTATTAAATCCACATTAATAATGAAAAACAAAGGTGTTGAAAATACAAACATCTTTTAATGTTCTTTTTGTAACATATCTTTGCAAAGTTTGATGGAAATGCTTTACTTTTTTGACTTTTTATACAAAAAGACATAGCCTTTAATGTCGATACACAATTTATATAGTTTTCTAGACTGAATAAACTGTCTGAATTATACTAATAAATTACTGATAAATTCATGTTTTTTTTCTTGTTCTACAGTTGCTTCTAGCATATTTAAGCACACCACGTAGTGAAGGTCTAGAAGTTGATAGAAGAATGGTGGATCTTGATGCTAAATCTCTGTTTAAAGCTGGTGAAAAACGATTAGGAACTGATGAAAAAACATTCAGAATGATTTTCAGTGGAAGAAGTAGAGCACATCTTGCTGCTGTTAGTTCTGCATATCATAGTACATATGGAAGTACCCTCAAGAAGGTTCATATTTACACAAATACCCTTTCCTTTTTCACATAATTTTTTCGTAGTTGTTTTAACTAACTTACAATAATACTTTATTTAGGCTGTAAAAGGTGAAACATCGGGTTACTTTGAGGATGCCCTTGTTACAATTTTGCAATGTGCTGAGAATCCTGGGAAGTATTTTGCCAAGGTATTATTAATTATTAATTTATATATTTTGTTGAAATAATCACAATCCATGCATACGTGTAAGACAAACAGCGTTCAAAGAAGTTGGGTGGAAAAAGACGAAAATACCCATGGTGTGCACAACTTTACTCACATTATCTATCGAATTAATTAATACAAGTATACGATTGTAGGTACTTCATAGGGCAATGAAGGGGTTAGGGACAAATGATAAAACCCTAATAAGAGTAATTGTGACAAGGACAGAAATCGACATGCAATATATAAAAGCAGAGTATCATAAAAATCATCATAAGACTTTAAATGATGCTGTTCACTCCGAGACTTCGGGTCATTATCGGACCTTTCTTCTTTCACTTTTGGGCCCAAATCATCGTTAGGGAGCCCATTTGTTAAACTGTGTTTTATAAGTATTTTTGGATTTGAATTGTTGTGTGATAATTAGTAGTGTGTTTGTGGATGTTAATGGTAAGTCTAGTAGTAGTTATAGTAGTGTCATAAAGATGTTGTACAAAATGATCAAGTGGTTAAGTCCGATGTGAAATCTTTGTTTTTTTTTTTTTTTACATAACATGGTTATGATTTGGAGCTCCTAAGGGGGGCATTTGACAATCTCTAAATGATTTAGAGGTTCTGAATAAATATGTTTTGAATGAAAACTTGTTTGGATCTTTGGATGTATGTGGTTTCATATTTTCTACTAAGTGGTCCCATTTGACAAAATATCTTAATCAAAACTCTCTCTCTCTCTCTCTCTCTCTCAAACTTACTTATTATACATATTATTAATTATTTAATATGTTTTTAATAAAGGAAAATTTTCATATATCTCCCTCTTAAATTTCAAAATATCATATTTATCCTTCTTAATTTCTCAATATCATATTTACCCTTCATAAACTTTTAAAATATCATATTACCAAAATGCTTTTTATAATGTTTTTAATATTTTGTAATCATTTTTTATACCTTAGAATTATTATAATAATTAAGAAACTTAACCATATTATTCTTACGTCTATGATAATTGAATGTGAACTTTTAAATTGTTGGAATGTCAGCCTCTTGACAGACAAAAATATTTATCTTCAACTATTTCTATGGAATGTATATTTTGATTGTTTAGTTTTTGTTGTTGTTGATTATTATTATGTTGTAGATGGATGATATTTTATATATTATCATTGATATTTTGATGTTTAAAAAGTGCAAATACGATATTTTGATATTTAAGAAGGGCATATATTATATTTTGATATTTAAAAAGAACATATATGATATTTTGAAATTTTATGAAGGTAAATATGATATTTAAAAATTTTATGAAGAATAAATATGATATTAAAAAAATAAGTTGGATAAATATGATATTTTGATGTTTAAAAATGACATATATGAAATTCTTTCAACGAATATATCTTGCAATGGAATTATAATAAAGCATATATTTAAAATATAATCAACTTTCAGCCGTGTTCATGCCAGATAGGTTAAGTTTTTTACTTCTTTTATTGTAAACATTTTTTGTTAGTGACACATGTCACGTTTACATTGGTGATCAATGTGGGTTGTATTGAGTTTAGTTGATAAAGTTTATCTAAGGCCTACTTAGGACCAAACCTTAGAGGTGGTTATTTGAAATTGGGATTCTTTAATTGATTTGGGCTGAGCCTTGACCGAAATCAGTCGCGGAAAACCCGGATGGAAATTTGGTAAAATAAAAACGGATAAAACCGGGTCCGGTTTTATCCATAAGCAGTTTTGTTGGTGTAAAGAAACTATATGAAAATAACTAGTTGTCATACCTGTGTAATACACGGATTGATTTAAAAAATGATTAAACATTAAAATGTGGATAATAAATATTTTTTAATGTATAATTTTACATTAAGAAAAGAAGAAACTTATTTATTGCAATTTAATATTATATATATGATATTTAATACTTTATCTATATAAGTATATGATTTTAATTTTAAAAACTGAAACAAACCAAAAATTGACAAGTGAATAATATTTATTTTATAAATATCACAAAATGACAAGTGTCAAAAACTAATGATAGATTAATATGTGACAAAAAAAAAACATTGGTTTATTAAGGAGGATGATTAGTTTGAAATTTGGTATAAGTAGCAATAGAATTAGTGGTTGTGTAGAATTAAAGAGAGGTGAAGTGGAATCCATTTTCTTTTATTTAATTATAAACCGTTGTAAATGAACGAAAAAAGTTTAGTGAGAGTGTATAGGTTATTTCATAAAAACTTGGACTTAGGGGTGTTTGGATAAATAATTTTTAACTTATTAGCTTATTGTTTATTTGCTTATTGTGGTGAGAATAAACATTTTTTAATGTGTTTGGATTAGCTTATTACGGTGGGAATAAACAATAAACATTTAAGTGTTTGGCAAAATAAAACAGCTTATATGAGTAAAATGACCAATAAGCAATAAGCAATAACCATTCCCCCCTTGCTTATTAAAATCAGCTTATTTTGTTTATTCCTACCGTAATAAGATGATTTTTAAAGATTCCTATCCAAACACTTAAATTTGCTTATTGCGGTGGGATTAAGCAATAAGCAACCTATTTTTTCCCTATCCAAACACCCCCTTAACTAAAAACCATTTATATAAGGAATTTCAAACTTAGGACCATTCTTATAAGAAGTCATTTATTAGGATCAAACTTGATATATTTTCCAAACATGGGGAACATTTGTGTAAATTCATCTAAATTTTATATATTATAGCAAACATAATGTGTTTATTTATTTTATTCTTCTCGAAAAAACTATTATTTGCACTATAAATGAATAAAACGATGGAGATATAAAAGAAAAGGAAGCAGTCAGCATCTTATTGACTTATTGTAAATTTGAGTTCATTTTATTATATGTATTATACAACTTACAACATGGACGTATAGCATAAGAAGTTTTTTAGAAAGTCATTTTTCTGCGTATAAAGTTAGTGTTTGTCACAATAATTTTTTTTGTTTTTGTTTTTTTTTTCCTATAAAGTTAGTGTTTGCTAAACATTTTTTTAACTTATTGGTTTTTTGAAAAGCTAATAAATTAATCAAACACACTAAGAATAAGATTATAAGGCTCCACTTTGAGCTAGCTGAATTACAAAATATTTTGCTAATTATATATATATATATATATATATATATATATATATATATATATATATATATATATATATATATATATATAACCATGGAGCGTGCACTCGAACCCTGGATCATTTTTTTGGGGGGCACTGTGCGTTCGCACACTCCGCAGCCCCTTAGGTCCAGGTCTGTTGAAACCCATTGGGTTAAGTTTTTGAATTGGTTCGGTTGCGTTTAGTTACGGAAAAACAATTTTCATTTTCCGTTTTTTGTTTTTTCTTTTCGATTTTTGTTTTCCGTTTTCATTTTTCATTGAAAAATTTAGAAAATGCGTTTAGTTAAATTTATTCATTTTTCATTTTCAGTTTTAGAAAATTAGAAAACGTGTTTAGATGTGTATTTTTCTATCAATTTTCATTTTTAAAAAACGGTAGTGGTGGTAGGGTGTGGGTGGGGGCGGTGACGATAGCGGGTCGGCGGCGGTGGTGGTGGCGGCGGCAATTGTGTCAGTGGTGGTGATGCTGGCGGCAGCGGTGGTGGTGGTGCTAGTGACGGGTTAGTGGTGGTGGTGGTGGTGATGGTAGGTCGGTGATTGTCGTGGTGGTGTTGGGTGGGTGGGGGTGCGAGTGTGGTTTGTGTGTATGGGTGTGTTTGTGGGGGTAGGTGTAGGTTTGTGTGTGTGTGTGTGTGTTTGTGTGTGTCTGTGAGGGTGCGGGTGAGGGTAGGTGTGGGTTTGTGTGTGGATGTGGGTGGGTATGTATGTGTGTGTGTGGGTTGGTGTGTGTGTGTATGGGTGGGTATGTATGTATGTGTGTGTGTGTTTGTAGGTTGGTGTGTGTGGGGGTGGGTATGTATGTTTGTGGGTGGGTGGGTATGTATGTGTATGTGTGTGGGTACATATGTGTGTGTGCGGGTGTGTGTGTGTGTGCGGGTGGGTATGTATGTGTGTGTGTGGGTTGGTGTGTGTATGTGTGTATGCGGGGGGGGGGGGGGGGGGGTGTGGTGGGGGGTGTGGTGGGTATGTATGTGGGTGTGTGTCTGTGTGTGTGGGTTGGTATGTATGTGTGTGTGTGTGGGTATGTATGTATGTATGTATGTGTGTGTGTGTGTGGGTGGGTGGGTATGTATGTGTGTGTGGGTTGGTGTGTGTGTGTGTGCGGGTGGGTGTGTGTGTGTGTGGGTGGGTATGTATGTGTGTGTGTGTTTGTGGGTTGGTGTGTGTGTGCGGGTGAGTGTGTGTGGGGGTGGGTATGTATGTGTGTGTGTGGGGGGGTGGGGGTAGGTAGAGGTGGATGGGGTGTAGTGGGTGTGTGTTTATAGAAAAATTTTGGAATTAGAAAAATATGGAAAACAATGATTATCAGTTTTCCAAAAATTTCCAACTTCTTTGTAATTTTAGAAAACGGAAAATTTTCATTTTCCGTGAAAAATTTAGAAAAATAGACGAACTAAATGCGTTTTCAAAATTCTCATTTTTCTTGAAATTTTTTTCCGGAAAACGGCCTATTTTTCCGCAACTAAACACACCCTTCATTTTTGGTTTTGTGTGTCATTTTTTTGGTTTCAACTCATAGGTTAATAGGTTTTCTGTATTAACCAATTTTCTATCACCTCTAAATAAAATGAAACACGTTCCAATGAAGTTCTCAACACATTAATCCATGAAAATAAAAGACTTCACGGGTTACATATGCTAAATCAGACAAACCACCATAAAAGGTTAAATGAGAATTAAATCTGTTATATATATATATATATATATATATATATATATATATATATATATATATATATATATATATATAGGGTTAGGTTATTTTGTTTTTGATAAGTATTGTGTGCCCATGTAAATGATTGTAGGCCAATCATTTGTGGTAATTTAAAAAAATGATTTTCTTTTTAAATTAAATATAAAAAAATCAAATAAATGAGGTTTAATCAATTGACCGGTCAAACAAGGGTAGAATGGTATTTTGCCCCGTCATTTAATTAGGAAAACGGTGGATAATATGGAATGATCAACCGATAATCCCAAATATCTCGCTTACTCTCATAATCAAGAACCCAAATCCTTAGGAGGTTGAAAAACATTCCGATTTATTGTAATCAGTTTTCAAAAATCGGAAGATCATTTGTAGGTTTTCCCTATAAATATCGACATTTAACCCTAGAAAACGAAATCGACATTTGGGGGTTATATTAACGGTATTCTGCAACAATGAGGAGTACACGATCCAGTTCATTTAAGTCAAAGTTCAAGAACACAGTAGAAACGGCATTGAATCTTGAAGACGACAATGATGATTATGTTGCTGAAACTGAAGGTAATAATTTTTTTGTGTTATTTAGTTCGAAAAATGTAGTAGAATTTAGAAAGTGTTTTTGAAAATCTTTTATATGCATGTATGATTTGTGGTCTGGAAGAAAAAATGTGTCATTTTTTCGTATTTTATTAAGAATAGTTATTGTGTATGGTATTCTGCAAGAATGTTCGGTTTATATGATCGTGGCCATGGTTGTTATTCTGCTAGAATAAGTATGCTTGTTTTACTGGTTAAAATTGTAAAGTAAATTGCTATATTTAAGTTGTTAATTAGCTTTTTTACAGGTTTTAAATTCTAATGGAATCACAATTTGTATATGATTTAGTACCTAAAACTGAAAAAATCGTAGTTATTGTATGTTGAATAATGTTACATGTTTCATATTCTGATAGAATGCTCTGTGTATATGAACCAGAATAATGTTGATATTCTGGTACATTTGTAATATTTGGAAGAAAAATGTGTCATGTTTTCGTATTTTATTAAGAAACTTGATAATACCATATAATTCATCAAAAATGTTCTGAACTTTAAAGAAAGATAAATGTGTATGGTATTCTGCAAGAATGTTCTGTTTATATAATCGTGGCCATGGTTGTTATTCTGCTAGAATAAGTATGCTTGTTTTACTGGTTAAAATTGTAAAGTAAATTGCTATATTTTAAGTTGTTAATTAGCTTTTTTTACAGGTTTTAAATTCTAATGGAATCACAATTTGTATATGATTTAGTACCTAAAAACTGAAAAAATCGTAGTTATTGTATGTTGAATAATGTTACATGTTTCATATTCTGATAGAATGCTCTGTGTATATGAACCAGAATAATGTTGATATTCTGGTAGATTTGTAATATTTGGAAGAAAAATGTGTTTAAATTTCGTATTTTATTAAGAAACTTGATAATACCATATAATTCATCAAAAATGTTCTGAACTTTAAAGAAAGATAAATGTGTATGGTATTCTGCAAGAATGTTTTGTTTATATGACCGTGACCATAGTTATTATTATGCTAGAATAAGTATACTTGTTTTACTGGTTAAAATTGTAAAGTAAATTGCTATATTTAAGTTGCTATATCGTAGTCATTGTATGTTGAATAAGGTTTCATTTTTTATATTCTAATAGAATGTTTTGTGTATGTCAACCTAAATATTGTTAATATTCTGGTAGAATTGTAATCTAATTTTTTATATTTAAATAGTTAATTAGCATGTTTAAGTGAAAAATTCATAGTTGTTGTATGTGGAATAAGTATGCAAAAAACACATTCTATTAGAATGTAATGTGTATAAGAACTTGAACATGGTTGATATTCTGATAGCATAAGTGTATTTGTTTTACTAGTTAGCATTGTAAGATAAATTTCTATACTGAAGCAGTTAAGTAGCATTTTATATATAATTTTAATTCTAATGGAACCACAGTATGTAGATGATTAATGAATGATATTGAAGAATTGATAGTTACTGTATGTAGAATAAGGTTACATGTTTCATATTCTGGTAGAATTGTAATCTAAATTTCTATATTTAAGTAGTTAATTAGCATTTTAAAATGAAAAATTCATAGTTTTTGTATGTGGAATAAGCTTAGATGTTTCATATTCTAAAAGAATGTTCTGTGTATATGAAACTGGAAATGGTTGATATTCTGCTAGCATAAGTCGACTTGTTTGACTATTAAACACTCCTAAATAGAATGTGATATTATATATGAGTGTGAAATTTGATTGTATGAATCTGATAGAATTCTAAATTAAATGTATTTGATTCGTGTAGAGTTAGCCTACTTGTTTTATTAGTTAACTCTGTAATGAAAATTTATGCTATCTATTGTTTGTTGTAGCAGAACAAATTCAGGAAGAAGAACATTTGAACCGAGAAAGAAGGTCAAAGAAAAAACTTGATAAATCAGTTGAACAAAAGACAACTCCTAAACCTTTAAATGCACTAATTTTGGAAAGAGAGATAAGGTCGAAGAGGCAATTTGATAGAGTTCCAATTGTAAAATATTTAAAAAATAAGGGAATTGTTGAAACTGTCAAAGAAGAAAAAGAAGATAATGTTAGAAAAACAAATAAGGAATACCCACCTGGTTTAAGATACCTTCCAACCAGAATGAAATGTGATAACATCACTGCAGCTGTTATGGGAATGTCGCCGGAACAGAAACAAGCAATCTTGAGAATGGGTTTTGGATCAATTCTGCAAGTGAATATTACAAGTTATCCGGGACAACTTAGCTACTATCTTTTAGATGTTTATGATGCAGATAGTAAAAGACTTGTCCTACAAAACTCTATTATTGAGATAACAGAACAAACAGTGCATGATATGATGGGGTTGCCATTTGGTGGAGAAGACATCAATGAGTTACCATTGTGTGATAAGGGAAATCAAATTCTAGAAGAATCGAGGGGACAATATAGTGGTGATAAGTTCAATGGTGAGGAGTATTTAAGAAGGATTCAGGCTACAACGAAGGATAATTTGATGTTTAGGCTGAATTTTTTGACCCTATTTGTTAACAACTTCATAGAGTCAATGTTGATGGGAACAAATCAAATAAAAGTGGTAAGGAAGTTGGTGTTGGTAGAAGACTTCTCAAAGTTAAATTGTTGTAAATATATGCTTGATTGTTTGGGATCTAGAAAAAAACTATGGAAAAGGGATGACAAATCAAGCTACTACAGTGGTCCTATTACACTTCTGATTGTAGGTTTGAAATATTTTTATATGAATGTATATATTTCGTATCAATTTATTATTGATGTATTGATTAAGTTAATGTTTTTTTTTCAGTTGGTGTACGTGTATAACATGAAGTATTCTATCAAGATAGACAAAAGGCTTCCTTTTATTGGGCATATAAACGGTGCTAAATTGTTAAAGGTTCAAAAATTAGAAATCAGTTTGGGAGGGTTCGGGAGGCAGTTTCGGGATGAGCATGATGATGTCGATATGGGCGATGAAACAGGAGCTGAAGAACAACAAATGCTAAGCTTTAAGAGGGATTTTGGAGATGAAGAGGTAATATTATGGTAGATTATGAAGTAAATATTCTGAAAGTAATAGTTAATGATATATTCTAATAGAATATATAGTACACATTTTTGTAATGTTATCATTTATTAATTATATGTGTTTCAGGCGTACGCTGCTGTTATAGAGCATAGTTATGGGGTTATTGTAACAGAGAAAAGTACTATGGAGGTTGCGTTGAAGGATGGGTTGTTAAAATTCCCTCATAGTGTGGTGCTGAATGAGTGGATGGAGAAAATGAATGAACTTTTTAAGGGAGTGTTCGAAGGGGCAGGTAACAAAAAAGTGCATGAGCCTGCCTGCTTTAATGAGGTAAATATGAATGATGTAGGTGACGGCGGTGAAGGAAATAGTTCACTTGTTAGAGGATTGATACTTACTGAAGTAAATACTGAAAAGGAAGACAATTATACCACACCTGTTGATACGAATTCTTTAACAATGACTCAGTTTCATCGACTTCCAGGGGTGAATGAGGAAATGATCAAGTTGTTGGAGGAAACTGAGTTACAAGTGTATAAAAAGAAAAAGCAAATGTCCGTAATCAGTGGGGATAATCTGGTAGGAAGAAATATAGGAGAAGCTGTTGATAATGCTGGAGGATATGATGATAATGACAAAAGGGAAAAACGTATTCCTAAAAAAGCAAAAGTATTTCATTTGCCCTATATTGAAAGAATTGTTAAGGTTGGGGAAAAACTGTCTAAGGATGAAACATGGATATGCAATTCAGTTTTTGCATCTACAAGAGATGATGGGTATGTATTTATATATATGTTTATATATGTGTCACCTAATATATTTCTATAATTTTAAAATGAATGTTTTAAGATTGATGTTATACATATTTTTTTTCACAGGGATGAGATTTGGGACATTGGAATAGGTCATTTGCTGCACCAGGGTTTTGCATATCAATTTAATCATGGAATGTTTTTGCATTCTAAAATAATTGATTGTTGGGCTGCGTTTTTAAATAAAATGGAAAACTACAAGGATGAATCATCGCTTTCAAGATTTTTCTTCGATACAACTATTGGGGTATGAATTTATTTTGTAAAATTTTTTTTAATTCAAATTTATTTCTGTAGAATTAATATTGATGTTGAGTTGCGGTTTTTCAGACAGAAGATATATTGAATAAGCTCAAGTCGGAAGATATGAAATGTAGGCTTTTTGCTACTTTATTGCGAATCTACACTAAGAAATTTGATGTGAAGCCAAGTTTTAGAGACGTTGCACTTGTAAGATTATTTTATGAATATAATATTTGTGGCATCAATTAATATTAACTTAACCTCTTCTTTTAATGTGTACAAGGTTTTCTTCCCAATAGTTGATGATGGAAAGTATTACTTACTCATCTTTGATCTGAGATCAAGTTTGTACTACATAGTAGATCATGTGAAGAGAACAAGAACTTTGGAAAGAAAGTATGGCATGATACCAAACCTGGTGGTAAAATAATCAATAAATTTCTGATTAATAGTTTTCCATTCTAAGGAATATTATAAGATTATTTTTTATGTATCTGTTGTAATTAATGCCAGAAAAAAATGTTTTGCAACTACTTGACATCACAACATCATCCAATGGAAAAAACGTTAACTTTTAAAGCAGCACGTGTGATGAACATATCTTGGCTAGTCGAAAAAGCTGGAACAGAATGTGGAATATACCTCATGAGGCATATGGAAACGTACATAGGGGAATATGAAGGGCGTTGGGAGTGTGGTCTTACAGGTAAAATGCCTGCTGATGTGAGTGCTACAATTAAGCTAAGGACGAAATACATGGCAAGATTGTTGACATCTGATTTCAATAAGTTCAAGAGTATGATAGTTAAAGATTTTGAAGCGTTTCGTAAGCTTGATATTTTGGAACAAGATATGCTTCTAAGAGAGTCAGCTGAAAACAGGAAGAAAAAAAGAAAAACAAAGGGTCGTAGGTAAGAATTTGGCGTGGTATTTAATAAGTTGACAGATAAACTTTGATATGTCATGAGCTAAACTTGTTTTTTTGAATGTTGAAACATGACTCTGCCTTATGTTAGATGTTTGAAAAAGTAGATTGTCTATCAGACGTTATGAAGTAATGTTATCAGTAGTATTCGATATATGTTATAATGGAATGTTAATTTTCGTATAATGGGTGTCTTGATGCGTTGTTTAAATTCTGGGATGATGATGTTGTGCATTGTGAAAATCAAAGGTTCTTGTTAGTAATGTAGTTTTCATATAATGCAAATTAATATTACTAATGCATGTGTTGATGTTTTTTTGTTTCTAATAATCTTGTTAATATAATTCCATGTTGTGGTTAATAATGTTTTGTGACTATTGTGAATAGAATATTTTTTTTACAAATTATATGATGATGATGCAAGGTAGTATTTGTTATGATTCTGGTAGAATACGTTATGTAGATATTATGAAATAGAATATAAATATAATGAATTCTTGTCTACAAATTGCATGTATCGTTTGTATATTACAGTAAATAATAAAACATTTTTGTTAACATTAAAATCAATCTTAAAATGATTGAAAGAAGTTGTATATGTTGCTGTAAATTATACAATCGATGGAAATTTTGTATTAGAATTTTTGAAAATAATGAATTTATACAGTCGATGGAATGAATTTTTGTATTACGTTTTATGAGTATTTTTAAGTAATAAGATAATATAAATATTGTTATGTTGATTGACAATGTCATCGTCAATAGTAATAAAAGTGAATACTTTATTGAACGACATAAAAGATAACAATAAGTGTGAATCGACAGAATTAAATCAAATGTCATTCTAATAAACTCAAAAAAAAAAAAAAAAAAAACAAGGAACTTATTTCTTGGTGTTCTTTAGAGGACAATTTCTTTTGTCATGATGAACCATCTGTTCACATGTAGCACATTTTCTCTTTGGTTTCGAGATTTCCTTCTCAATCATCTCTTTTGTAGATTTTAATCTTTTTCGACGACTACCGCAACCTTTGTTACGAATATCTGTAGGATTCTGAATGTCATTAACATCAGATTCTACATCAGGACCAGCCACACCTAAAAGCTGCTTGAAATGATCTGCTCTAGTCGGTAGATCATGATTTGGACAGTCGTCTACGAATTTTTTTTTCAAGTTATTCTGTTCGTCAAGGTATAACTTTAACTTTGCTGCATCGTGGCTCAAAAAAGACACACAACGGTCAACAGTTGATAAAATATCAATAGCAGTCATGTCGGAAGTAGAATCGTCGAAAGAATTATTGAAGTGTCTTTTCAGTAATTCTGTTGGAATGACATCCCTACGCCAACGTTTCAAAATGTACTTTTCAGGAATTTGTTCGATGCCATAAAACTTAAACACACAAAATATGTGTCTGCATAAGATACCTAAATGTTCAAAATGCATACAAGTACATTTGAACGAACCATCTTTGGTTGAGTGTGTGACCTGGAAAATATAAGATGATTAGTGAAAATAATTAAGTTGTAAATTTTTAGTGTTTAAATGTAAATGATAAAATGACAATTAATGTGAACAAAAACATACCGTGTATTCAGTATCCCTTATAAGACAATCGTAATTGTATTCCTCATCTTTGTCATCAACATCGACATCATTTGTTTGCCTAATAGTTATGTTCTTTCTTTTCTCCATAACAATAATCGTGTCAACACCGTTGGAAGATATCACATTCTTTTGGAAACAATTATCTTCAGATCTTGATATCTCCTTCTGAACCTGATAAAAAATCTTTCGTGTATATACATTTGAAGCATGAGGTTCATACGGAGTACGGGTAATGAATTTAGGAAAAGTGGTGGCAGTATTAAAATCATTGAGAATTTGGTTATGTCGTTGTCGTTCCATAACTGATTCAAATGTCATCATAAACATAACAAGATAAGAACCGGTTAGTGTCGTGGTTTGAAATGACCAATTCTGACTTTCAGACAGCGATGTAGTCCGCATAAGACCAGACATTGGAATGTGCTTGAAAAATGCGGGGATCCAAGATTTTCGCAATCCATACATTGTATTCATCCAAGTGTTATCAGTAATTTTAAACTCCTCCAACATCTGACGCCACACATTTTCAAATTCATGTGGTTCCAGCTTAGAATTCCAAATTATAGAGTGAAAAGGCTTCAGAAATTTTTGATTGGTTGTTGCGTCTTCAATTGATAAAATCTGTATAAATTCATTCTGTTAGAATATGATATCATGAAGGTAGAATGTGGAAAAATAATTGTAGAATCAGAACAAAAGTAAGAGTTAAACCAATTGATTCTGTCAGATTATATGATATAATTGTATAATCATAACAAAAAGTAAGAGTTAAAGACAATGGGTTTGCTAACATGAATTGATTCTGTTAGAATATGAGATAACGAATGCAGAATTTTAAAAGAAATTGTAGAATGATAAGAAAAATTAAGAGTTAATGCAATTGATTCTGTTTAAAACAAAACATTCTGGCAGAATATGAGAAAACAATTGTAGAATCATACCAAAAAAATAAGAATAGTATTCTTTTTATGCATACCTTATTTGGCAACTTCTTCGTTATATGCCACATACATAACCTATGATGTGCCAATGGGAAAACCTTATCTATAGCTTTTTTCAAAGCTGGATCTTGATCAGATAAAACCAATTGAGGTTGTTTTCTAAAAGCTTTCAAAAAAGCTCTAAGCAACCATTCATAAGAAACTCCATCTTCTTTACTTAAAAGACCAACACCAAATGTTACACATTTTTTGTGATTGTCAATGCCAGTAAACGGTACAAAAACCATATCATACCTATTTAAAAAATAAAATATTAGTTTACATAAATGGAAATAATGAAATTCTTATTGAAAAGTATTAAAGGTTATAAATACTTATTCATGCTGAATGTGGCATCGAGTGATATAACGTCTCCGAATTAATTGTAATTATACATTGCTGTTTCGTCAGCCCAGAATAAAGAATTCAATCTCTTGTTCGACACTTTATACTCAAAAGTAAATGATGGGACATTTTTCTTCCTATCATTCATCTTGTCAACAAGGAATTTCGCGTCCCTCCCACCTATGTAACAATTAAGATTCCTCCTAGCATTCTTGAAATCAGTAACCAATCCACCTCGAATCGAAGGACCAACCTGAAGAGCACTATACAGTCTATGTGCTTTTACAGGACCAATGTTCTGTTTTGACAAATTATGAATGAAAATTTCTTGGGAATAATCAAGTTTTCTTTTTGAACGAGATAAGTGCATATTGCCTTTGCTAAACAACTCATGATTATGTCGCTCTACAAAATCACTCACGACATATGTAAGAGTACCGGGAATTATTTCTAAAACAACTTTCGCTTTACAATTCCTCCTAAATAGATCTTTCCTTCTTTGAGTCTTCTTATGCTGAATATCTAGAGTATCTAGTTTACTAGTATTCGAATTACCTTCCCGATTGCACACAAGATGTCTATTTGTAATAATCCCATTTTTTATTTTTTGGACTCTTCCAAGCCTGACATCAAAACCAGATTCTAATGCATATTTTCTATACATTGTTTCTGCTTCACCATATGAATTAAATTTTGATGAAACTTTTGGTTTGATGTCGTCTAAAACAATCGGAGTCCAATACAAGGTGCCACCAGGAGAAACATAATCATGAGTAACATGTGGTTGTCCTGCTTAAACATAGCAAATACAAATTTATTATGAAAGAATTATATAACTTTTATTCTGACACAATTTTATTTTTTCTGTAAAAAATAAAAAAAAAAATCTGAATTGAAATTGGTACCTTCAATGAAATCAATATTAAACTCTGTATCTTCATGAGTAACATGTGGTTGTACTGTTTAAAATAGAAAATACATAATCATTCTGAAAGATTTATATAAATATTATTCTGAAAGCATTAACTTTTTTCTATAGCAACTTCAGTATCATGAATTGAATTTATTACCTTCACTGTAATCAATATTAACCTCTATATCTTCATCAACGAAGTGATTTTCGTCTTCATCATTATTTGCGTCCTCTGTATGTTCAGCAATGAAAGTATTAACAATATAGAATCTGAAAATAGAATGAAAAATTAAACAAAAAATCAAAAAACTAACCTAAATTAGGATTACTGCTTTCTCCCGTTTGAAATCCGTCATTATATAGTGTATCATTATCAGGAAAATCGAAATCTTCAATTCCATTGCCATCATCACTAGCCAAATAATGTTCCTCATACATATGATTATTGACATCTGCTTCTTGATCGCCCATTGATAAGAAATTCCGAGAGTGTTTGTCTATGCTTTGTTAGTTGAAAAATCAAAATATTTAAAAATGTCATACAAACTAGATAGGGATGAAAACGGATTCTATGCAAATTAAAAGCCTTGATATTAGGGATCATTGATAAAAATAAATGATTCCGATTTGATTTTTTTTTAAAAACATGATAAAGGGAAAAACATGAAAACGGTACTATATTCACATTCCAAATATAAAAAATTCCAACATTACATTATATTAACTACCTAACAATAAAATTATGTATTTTTTTAAAGAAAAGTTGCAGAATATTTTATTGACGAAAGTATTCTATTAGAATGATATATAAATATGTCTTACAAAACTCTGCATGTTATCGGAATGAAATAATTCTATCAGAATACTATCGCAAGTATGACTTATAAAACATATCAATTTTTGTTAACTCGAATCAATGCACGCATCAACAACTCTTGTTAACTCGACTCTACTATGATATTCTGTTGGAAAGATAACTTGTATGATCATATAACACATAAATATATTATAGAACACAAACAACTTATTAATTTTAACCATAATACTTAAAGAAAAACACATAGAATTCATCAAACGACAACTTTATTACACTGAACTAAAACTTGATAATACCATATAATTCATCAAAAATTACTTTTATTTTACTGAAATCAAACTAAATAATATCTAAAAACATCCAATTTGATGAAGTTCTTGTAGTTCTATGATTTCTTCAATCCAGAAGGACAATTCCTGCTATCATGACCAACTCCAAAGCATGTTTTACATCTTCTTATTTTCTTCACAACTTTATTCACCGGATTCTTGGAATCATTGACATTACCCAAATCCTTCCCGGGATTTTGATCATCGTTTACCTAGAATATTATCAAATTGAAGAAAAGGGTGTGTGTGGGAAGTTTGAAACAAAATCAGTATTATCGTTGACAGAAGCTTGTAAATATGTATCAATACCTAGTTCTGATTTCCAGAATGAACATCCATCGAATGAGTAACACAAATTGATCGGCAGAGTATGTATTCGAGAATTGTGATATGTGTTTGAACCTAACTCTATATATATATATATATATATATATATATATATATATATATATATATATATATATATAAGGTTAAGTTCAAATGAGAACACTATTTAATGTGAGAACGTGAAAACACTATTTTATATTACTATTCTATTATGAATTTTGTATATACAACGATATGACATTATTCATCAACAAATATACGAACAATCACACATTAATATTCACATTAAAATTTTATATGTACAACTTTATGACATTATTCATCACCGAATATATGAAGAATCACATATTTAACATTCACATTAAAATTTACTAAATTACTATATATATAAATTTTATAGTAGAATAGTAATATAAAATTGAATATATTCATATTATAATTACTATAATATTATACATATGAAATTCATAGTAGAATAGTAATATAAAGTAGTGTTCTCATTTGAACTTAAGCCTATATATATATATATATATATATATATATATATATATATATTAAAAATAAATTAAATAATTAATAATATGTATACCAAGTCGGTTTCTTGGATTTGGTTCAGCTCCTTTCGTTTTTAAAGTCATTGGGTCGGTTCGGTTTAAAATATGCAAACTGAACCCAAAGTACATAATTTGGTTTTGAAAATCTACACCCAAAACTGACAGTTTGTGTTCGATTTTGATTTTATCGGTTTTTGTCTTTTCAATTTCGCTTTCGTTGAGCTCTAACTGTAGCAATGCATAGTGTGAGGTTATATATAATTATAAATGTCTAAACTACTTCTGATTAATGTTTTATTACTTTTTCGGTTACAATAATTGATAATTATAATGATGATAAATATAAAAATGGAAAAGTTTGAAATATTCTAGGAATTATTTGTTATCTAACTTATGTCCCATTTCGGTCTTTAATTTCTTTTTTGTCTAATTTTAGTCATTGAATCATTTGATTTTGTTGTTATCTGATCCTTTTTACATGTTATTACCGGTTTCATTTAGAAAAATAAATTATAGAGATAGTCTATATGCTTGTTTTTAAAAGAGTTTGGTTTTTATATTTGTCATCTGTTTGCAGTTTGGTCCCTGCTAACATTTTTCTATATTTTTCTGGATTTTTATACAAAACAATTAGAGTAAAATATAAAAATTCTCTATGTTTATATACTTTTTTCCATTCCTAGTCCAAGTTTTTTTTAACTGTTTAAATGACTAAAACGCCATTATTTATTTTCTTATACATACTTAATCCGTAATCGTTTTCTCAACCTTTAACTTTATATAGTTAGTAGGTAGGTGTCCTAGTATTTATTTAAGTACACGATTTACTCACTGTCACCTATCACCAATTTTATAACATATAGTCATATAGCACAGGTATATCTTAATATATATGTATATAAAATGCTTTAGGAAAACACCAGCACCAGATAAAAACATATAAGAGAAGGATTAAAATATAGTACACCTAAATAGAGTGGCCACGTGTGTAGAGCCATGTAGACAAGCAAAAACCCTATAACTAAAGCTACATAGTGGCCCGATATGGGGTCTCTCTCAAATCGGTTTGGTCTAGGGTTGGTCTTGAAAGGGTCGGCCATAATGGCGTGGTTTTTTCTGATAGGTCTCGGTCGGATTTTTTTTTTCGGACCAGTGTTTTCTGACCCAGTTAATCACGTGGTCTCTCCGGGCGCCTTTTTTAGATTTGGTTTTTTTCGGTTCGGTTTCGAGTTTTTGCGTTAACGAATATGCGATTAACACCAAAATGATAGATTAAGATTTATTAAATACATTTAAGTTTAATAAAAAATTATATAATAAAAGATTAAAAATTATATGAATAACACAAAAATAATATGTTTATAAACTTTAGCTACCAATCACGGGTCGGTCTTGGACTGATCTTGTGCCGATCTCGAAACAGTCCGGTCTCATTTTAGATCGGTTCAGTCTCGGTCTTTTTTCGGGCTCAGTCCGTGATTGATCTTTTTTGTGTAGTTGTACCTCAAACCATGTCCTAAAACTTTATTATTTAATGAAAAAATTATTGAAATTGTCTTTGTGGTTTGATCAAAGTTGCATGGTTGGTACCTTTTTTTTTTTTTTTTTTTTTTTGCATTTGTGTAACACTCCAAAATTCAAAGAAATTTCAAAATTTCAAAATCAACCATTAACCAATCATTGTTTACAAAAAAGAGTCATTGTTTCAAAATCAAAGTTTTCTCAAGACCCAGTAACATAAAACAAGAAGATGTGTACGGTCATGCATTTGCTTTCCCACGATCCTCATAATTACCTGAAACAATAAACTAAAACTGTAAGTCAAAGCTTAATGAGTTTCCCCAAAGTACCAATACACCACATAGCAAACAAGCATACAAATATGAACATCCAGCCTGACTGGACCGCCTAGCGGGGCCTACAACCTATCTGGACCGCTCTATGAGCCTTCGGCATGACTGGACCGCCTCGTAGGGCCTACAGCCTATTCGGATCGCTCTACGACCTGCCGACCTAACTAGACCACCTCGTAGGGCCTACAGCCTATCGGGTCATCCCCATGTGTATTGGCATATAGCACAAAGTAGGACCGCCTTAACCCAAACACAATATGTCGGCATATGCAACAGCTAAACATAGACATAGAGCTAACAAATACAGATAATCATACGAATCTACTAAATAGCTACAACTCGCATAACACTATCCTAACCATGATAAATAATTTAGTGGGACAGTATTGGTGCGTTCGACCTACGGGTACAGTGAGGAATACCCATCTCACAGTCTGAATGTAGTCTGAATAAATCCCGGCTCCGATAATCGACTTAATCCGTGTAACATCCATAAAAATCATGTCAAATTTAAACTTTTTAAAACATTTCAAAACCAATAGTTATTACAAAACTTGTTTTCAAAATAGTATAATGTCAGAGTATCCCAGAATCAAATCATAAAACATTAGGAGGTGTATGATCACGCCTTCGCCTTCCCGCGATCATCAGAAGTACCTGAAACAAAATCAACAACTGTAAGCCCGAAGCTTAGTGAGTTCCCCCAAAATACCAAGGCTATATAGATATAACCATATCATATAAAGAACAACATACACAATGAGCCATCAGTCTGACTGGACCGCCTTGCAGGCCATCAGTCTATCTGAACCGCTCTCCGAGCCATCAGAACGTCTAGACCGCCTCGCGGGCCTTCAGCCTATCCGGACCGCTCGTCGGGCCATCGGTCTGACTAGTGTAACATCCAAAATTTCAAAACAATTAAAACTTTTCAAAATCACCCATTTTATTAACGTTGTTACAAAAAGGTTTTCAATACATTATTAAACAGAATAATTTCCCAGGTTCATATCATAAAACACCAACGCAAGGAACGGTACGATCACGCCTTGGCCTTGCCACAGACTCTTGAGAACCTGAAACGTAAAACCACAACTGTAAGCCCGAAAGCTTAGTGAGATACCCCCAGAATACCAACCACATATACGCCTTTCCAGGCCCTGACCTTCCGGTCCATAACATATTGCCTTCCGGCCCATAACATATCGCCTTCCGGCCCCTAACATATTGCCTTCCGGCCCATAAGCATAAAATACATATATAACATAACAAACAATCATATAGCAGTTCATAGACAACCATCAATCAACAGATCACATATCATAGCATTACTCTAACAAGATACCGGTCTAGCCGGTCACTATCATGACATTACCCTATGAATCAGTCAACGTACTAAATGCATACATACGCCTTTCCAGGCCATGACCTTCCGGTCCACATAGTAATGCCTTCCGGCCCATAACATATAACAACTGACAACTACCCGGATTTCCATCCGATAAAAGGGTTGGCATTGGTGCCATAAACCCTAGCGATATAGTGAGGATAACTCACCTCGAAACTGCCGACTGAACAGATAGCTCAAGCTGCTCCGAAAACTGATACGATCTCCACCTCTGGATAGCCACCAATGCACTGAACTCAAACGATAAACAACAATTACCAAAATACCCCTGGAACCACTGGTCAATCCTTGGTCGAAGACAAGGTCAAAGTCAACCCCTGACTGACCCTACTCGCCGAGTCAACCCTAAGACTCGCCGAGTCCCCATGCTCAGAAATTCACTCAACCCGCGACCTAACTCGCCGAGTCACCCCAAGACTCGCCGAGTTCAACGACTCTGAGTCCACTCGCCCTTAACTCACCGATTCCTTAAGACACCCTTTCTACACGTCGAGTATCCCCTTTTTACTCGACGAGTTACTCCTGGAAGAATCGCGGGGCCACCCCGACTCAACTCGCCGAGTCTGAAGAACAACTCGACGAGTCCCCGTCAATCTTCAAGCTACTCGCCGAGTCTGTTCATCAGACTCGGCGAGTCCATGCCATGCAGTCGATCAAACTGCTTCCTGAGATACGCATGGTTCCGAAATACACAAACATGGGACCTTCTGGACCTCTAAAGGTCCTAATACAGGGTTATATTCGTTTGGGTAACAAGGCAATAATCCATCTAATCACCAAATGGGTTCCATAAACCCTAGATCCATACGCACATCAATATAACAGAAATGATCCGAAATATTACCTGAATAACGCACTCTCTGTGTCCCCAAACCTCAGAACTCGAATCCCTTGCAGTTCCTTTAGCCAAGACTCCCCTCCTCCTTGCACCACAATCTCTTCAAATCACCAATGGCCTTCAATCTTGCTCTAGATGCCCACAGCCGCTTAGGGTTCTTCTCAGTCGACTAAAGACGGACAATGACGGCCTATAAGTGCCTTATATACGTTCCAAAACCAAACGGCTAGGGTTTCCGCTGAACAGCGTCGACTCGCCGAGTCCATATCTGGACTCGTCGAGTCCAGTCGCGATCCCGCGACCAAGTCTGCGATCCTACTCGGCGAGTCTAGGCTCCTACTCGCCGAGTCCCCTCTTAAAACACCCCCAATCATAATTATATTAATATTTGAAATTCCGGGCTGTTACAACTCTCCCCCACTAGAACTAAACTTCGCCCTCGAAGTCTCACTCTGAAAAATAGCCCCGGATGCTGCTCCCACATATCACGTTCCAGATCACAGTTCATTTCCGATCCCCTCCGGTGCTGCCACTGAACTAACACCAGAGGTATCTCCTTATTCCTCAAAACCTCGATCTTCAGTTCTCTGATGACCACTGGCCTCCCGGTGTAATTCAGGCTTGCACCCACCTGAATGCCTCCTAATGGAACCACTGCCGACTCATCGGCTATATACTTCCTCAATTGCGATACATGGAAAATATCGTGGATTTGTCTCAAATCCGTGGGCAACTCCAACCGATAGACCCTCAGGCCTACCCCCGCAATCACATGAAAAGGCCCAATATACCGGGGCCCCAACTTGCCCCTCTTCTTGAATCGAATCACTCATGTCCAAGGAGATGCCTTCAGGAGTACGAAGTCACCGACCTGAAACTCAAGCTCGGACCGGCGTCTGTCTGCATAACTTTCCTGTCGGCTCTAGGCGGTCAATAGCCTCTGTCTCATCTGCTGAATCTGCTCTGTCGACTGAAGCCCGATCTCTGTACTGTCCATCGCTCTCTGTAACCGAGAATTACCCAAGATGCAACTCTGCTCTAAATCTCGACAATCACTCGACCCATAAGGGTTAAGAAACCATGAACCACCAGATCCCCGATCCAAAGCCCACTTTGCCCATTCCGTACCGACTGAGAGATCCATTCTCACTCTCAGAGCAACTCTCACAAGTTCCCCTCTTGCAATCACGTACACCTGATGAACGAGCCCCAACGCCCGCAGGTTGGAAGACCCGATACACTGATGATATCCTCGAACATCTCCCAAGATGAACCACTACATCCATCCTACACTCTGATCAGAATCACACTGAGAATTTAAGATTCTCTCTCCCCCTGCATCCCTTCTGAGCCTCAACAGACATCTCCAAACCGGATGGGTTCCTACTTCGCTGCCGCGAACACGATGCTCGAAGCCATACTTGAAAGACTCTAATCATAACTCTGCTTTGCAGCTTTCATTCTCGCGAACTTGTACTCCCCTTCGGAGTTACACACCTTTCTCTTTTCCTTCCAAGGGACCCTCTTGGCCATAATGCCACTCCAACTGGTGCCACGGTGTTTGCCCCAAGCAACACCACCCTTTTTGCGTAACCGCTATTCACATACTCTGGTTCTCATTGCAGGGGCTCTCCATCCCATGCACTCTCTCCACTCATCAAAACCACTGCCTCAGCTAAACAAGATCACTAACCCGGGCCAAACCTTCCAATGCAATCATACTGCAACATACACGATCCGCAATCTCAAACTGATCCAGCAATACCAACAGAGTCTCCAGCATGACTGGACCGACTCTCATCACATACTAGCCACTCGAGGCTATATCTCTGTGGGTCCGTACACCCAACCTCTGCGAACCCTCAGGTTCTAACTCTGGGAACCTTCCGGTTCCAGCTCTAGAAACATGCACAACATAATCCCGTGGGATTAATGCAGTACAACCCATCACGTACCTCAAACATACAAATACTCTGATCGCATAACCCCGGTTACTTACTCAAGCTTGATCCCGGCCTTCTCTCAGGCCTCCACAATCCAATACCCTAGGTCTGTATCCCGCCCCGCATACCCGACACTCGCTCTCGTCGGCCTATACTCCGAGCTGGCAAACACTGCTGAATCCCAACAGCTAAGCATCCTCACATACTCATCCATCTCCCGGAGAATTCTCCAATTCTCCCCCACTAAAGCACATCGTCATTAGCGACCTTTCAGAACAATCCTGCACAAAGAGAACATTTACACACTGACTGCTTCCCACAAGCATAAGCAACCCTCAGCAAAACACATCTCCTCCCTGATCAACCCACTCAAAAGAATCCGGTCTTTCAATTATCCACTCCACGACTGCAGATGCTACCCGACATTCAACCCAGTGCCGCATTACCACTATCGACTCTCACGAACGATAACCAACGAAATTCCCAACAATAACCCGTAACCAAACCCACAACCTGCCAAAGGATGAATACCACATTGAAAACCGCACAAGGCTACCGGCACCAAAAAACCAAACTATAACCATATCAAACCATCAGGGAACAACGAATGCCAAAGCGAAAACCTGAAACACCAATCCATAACCATGCCAAACCCGCGAAACAACGAATACCGCATCGAAATCCACACTACCAGCACAACCAATACGCCACAATCAACGCAAGCTAATCAAGACATCAAGAAAGCATCATACCCGCAGCTGTCTCCGGCACTGCTCCGTCTCCCTCTGCCGCAAGCAGATAAGCACGACCCTGAGCCCTTGGGGCTCCGCTCCATCCTGTCCTCCTTCTGAACTCCTCAAGGTGGCCGATGCTAGAGCCTGCACCAGTCCTGCAGAAAGTTGTGGACAATTGACCCTCAAATGTCCAATCTGCTGTCAATGATAACAAATCCTCGAATCCCGAATCGGCACTGACTTCCGACAGTCCCGCGCATAATGCCCCTCTTATCCGCACTTGCGGCATGCACCACCGGACCAGCAACACTGGTGTAATCCCTCCCACACTTCCCACAAGTGTGGCCGCTCCGGTCCCCCATTCTAACATCCACGGTCCTGGACCGTTTCGGCGCCGACTGCGACTGCATCGGGGCCTGCCTCAGCTCACGCAACTGCAACTCAACCTCTAACTCTCGCCACATGGCGGCCTCCTGCAACTCCAACGAGGTCTCACACCTCTGCGCAGACACGAACTGTCTGATATCCCTCTTGAGCATACTCAGATATCAGGACATCTGAGCCTGCCCCGAAGCGAACTCAGGGCAAAACATTGCCCTCTCAATAAACATCCTGGTGATCTCAGTCACCGACTCCAAATCCTGCTTCAGCTCAAGGAACTTCCGAGCCAATCTCTCCTTTTCATCCCGCGGAACATAGCGAGTACTGAACATCTCTCTGAATTGATCCCATGAAACCGCAGCCCTCTGCGCATCGGAAAATGACCTCGTAGTCAATCTCCATCAACCCTTCGCTCCTAGCCTCAACAGGTTCAGAGCACACCTCACCCTCTGATCAGCAGGGCATAAACTCGTGGAGAAATACCCCTCCACGTCTGATAACCATCTCCTAGCAACAATCGGGTCCTGAACCCTATCGAATGTGGGAGGCTTCGTATAATAGTAGTCCCGACACTGAAAACCCCGACTAGCTCCTCCCCTTGCTGCTGCTACAGCCGTTGTAGTCGCCGCGGCAACCGTCTCTGCGAGAGCCGCATATCGCTCATCGAAATACTCAATCATGGCGGTCTTGATCGACCCAAACAACTCCGGCAACTCAGCCCGAAACAAGGCAGCAACCCCATCACGCAGGATCTCACGAATCCTCGCATCCCGTTCGCTCGTGCTCGTCCGATCGATAACCTTTGACGGCACTGATCCACCCGGAACTCGCTCTCCAGCTCCCGATCCTGATCCGGATCCACTATCATCATGCCTCGAGATCTCCATAATGAAGACACCCTACCAATCTCAGACACTTCCCAAAATCCTGGGATCCAACTCTCGCAACCCTACCCTAGAGACCATGGTTTCCCTGATACGCGTATGGGTCCTGTGCTTTCAGTAGTACGGGCCCATACTACCTTCCACACCTACCCATATTTGTATGAAGTACTACCACAATACCCTAGGGAACATGCATAACAACTATCAACCCTCACCACTAGAGGAACACTGAGAACATCCCATAAGGGACCCTAGGCTACAGGCATCACATATCAGGCAACATTATCATGAATTCCTGAAGATCCCTAGCCTAACTCTAGCATGCTGTTCTATCAAGCTCAAATAAACAAATATCATGTATGGTATCTTGGGGTTACTTACTGGCTCCGGCTGATCGTACCTCCGCGTCCTCCTTTTACCAAATTTGAAAACCATTTTAATTTCTCATTTTAAAATCCTCCTCGATTTGAGACTGGAGTCACACGAATGTTTCCCCAATTCACTCAAACCAAGGCTCTGATACCAACTTGTAACATCCCAAAATTTCAAAACAATTAAAACTTTTCAAAATCACCCATTTTATTAACGTTGTTACAAAAAGGTTTTCAATACATTATTAAACAGAATAATTTCCCAGGTTCATATCATAAAACACCAACGCGAGGAACGGTACGATCACGCCTTGGCCTTGCCACAGACTCTTGAGAACCTGAAACGTAAAACCACAACTGTAAGCCCGAAAGCTTAGTGAGATACCCCCAGAATACCAACCACATATACGCCTTTCCAGGCCCTGACCTTCCGGTCCATAACATATTGCCTTCCGGCCCATAACATATCGCCTTCCGGCCCCTAACATATTGCCTTCCGGCCCATAAGCATAAAATACATATATAACATAACAAACAATCATATAGCAGTTCATAGACAACCATCAATCAACAGATCACATATCATAGCATTACTCTAACAAGATACCGGTCTAGCCGGTCACTATCATGACATTACCCTATGAATCAGTCAACGTACTAAATGCATACATACGCCTTTCCAGGCCATGACCTTCCGGTCCACATAGTAATGCCTTCCGGCCCATAACATATAACAACTGACAACTACCCGGATTTCCATCCGATAAAAGGGTTGGCATTGGTGCCATAAACCCTAGCGATATAGTGAGGATAACTCACCTCGAAACTGCCGACTGAACAGATAGCTCAAGCTGCTCCGATCACTGATACGATCTCCACCTCTGGATAGCCACCAATGCACTGAACTCAAACGATAAACAACAATTACCAAAATACCCCTGGAACCACTGGTCAATCCTTGGTCGAAGACAAGGTCAAAGTCAACCCCTGACTGACCCTACTCGCCGAGTCAACCCTAAGACTCGCCGAGTCCCCATGCTCAGAAATTCACTCAACCCGCGACCTAACTCGCCGAGTCACCCCAAGACTCGCCGAGTTCAACGACTCTGAGTCCACTCGCCCTTAACTCACCGATTCCTTAAGACACCCTTTCTACACGTCGAGTATCCCCTTTTTACTCGACGAGTTACTCCTGGAAGAATCGCGGGGCCACCCCGACTCAACTCGCCGAGTCTGAAGAACAACTCGACGAGTCCCCGTCAATCTTCAAGCTACTCGCCGAGTCTGTTCATCAGACTCGGCGAGTCCATGCCATGCAGTCGATCAAACTGCTTCCTGAGATACGCATGGTTCCGAAATACACAAACATGGGACCTTCTGGACCTCTAAAGGTCCTAATACAGGGTTATATTCGTTTGGGTAACAAGGCAATAATCCATCTAATCACCAAATGGGTTCCATAAACCCTAGATCCATACGCACATCAATATAACAGAAATGATCTGAAATATTACCTGAATAACGCACTCTCTGTGTCCCCAAACCTCAGAACTCGAATCCCTTGCAGTTCCTTTAGCCAAGACTCCCCTCCTCCTTGCACCACAATCTCTTCAAATCACCAATGGCCTTCAATCTTGCTCTAGATGCCCACAGCCGCTTAGGGTTCTTCTCAGTCGACTAAAGACGGACAATGACGGCCTATAAGTGCCTTATATACGTTCCAAAACCAAACGGCTAGGGTTTCCGCTGAACAGCGTCGACTCGCCGAGTCCATATCTGGACTCGTCGAGTCCAGTCGCGATCCCGCGACCAAGTCTGCGATCCTACTCGGCGAGTCTAGGCTCCTACTCGCCGAGTCCCCTCTTAAAACACCCCCCAATCATAATTATATTAATATTTGAAATTCCGGGCTGTTACAACTAGTATGCCCTCCCGGGTCTGCATTCTATCCAGTCCGTCCTGGGTATGTTGGCCTAAGCACAAAGCATGTCCGCCTCAACCCAACCTCCAATCAAACAAACATGTGCACGTAAATATCATATGCTAGCTAGCATGTACAGATAGTCATACAGATCTAACAGATCACTGACATAGCAATCATCCTATAACTAGGATACCGATCTAACCAATCACTAACATAGCAACCATCCTATAACCAAGATACCGATTATAAAGCATATCGTGCAATAAACCTAGATACAAATCCGAAAAGGGTCGGCATTGGTGTCTTAGACCTTGTTGATATAGTGAGGAGAACTAACCTCACAAGTAGTGTTGAACCGGACTAAAAGTCTCCGATCGCTGTCTCACCGAAAATCTTGAACTATCCAAAATAACAATTACTAAGTCAACACATGGGAGATCAATCTTGACTAAGGGTCCACATAGTCAATTTTTCCTTTTCTCTAATTTGGGCCAAGGCCCAATTAACAAATCCACTGTCTAGAAATGCATATACTTAAGGCCCATTATTGGCCCAATTTTCTCAATTGGGCCCCAACTCCCAAATCGACCTCATTTAAGATCTATTACCATTAATGGCCCAAAACACATTTATTCAGAAAGCCCAACAAGGCCCATGTCAAACTGGCCCAAAAAGGAGCCCAATCTCGAAGCCTAAATCGTCAAAAGTCCAACAGAGGGCGTACGTTGGGCGTACTTCCATTTTGTGTTAACCACCATCAGGGTGGTTGACTCAGTACACTAGGCGTACAGAAATTACACGGGGCGTACGCAAGGTTTTGCCAAAACCCTAATAAGTGCTTAATGACTTAAGCACTTAAGACCAAACTCTAGATTCGTCGACCAAATGTGCCATAGAACCATAAAGTCGTGAACTTTAAGACTTTGGACGTCCAGAAAGTCCCTATACACGGTCTTAACCGATTAAAACCTTCCTACTACATTCATGGGATACTTTTAGCCATTAGGACATCATTTTTATCACTTAGGACCCTCTCCAGGGTCTAAAAGGACATTTTATTTCGTTCAAATCATAACATGCACCAACTTGGGACTTTTGGGACAAGAAATGGTTCCGTAAAGCTAGCATGGAAAGATCTACATCATACAAGCATAAAGTTTGGATATTTTTACCTCCTGGAGCTTCTAGAGTACAAAGAAACCTCAGATCTACAAGCTTGTCTTGCTTCTCCAACTTTTTGATGCAAGACCTTCTTCTCCAACTACTTAAA
Source organism: Lactuca serriola (assembly GCF_051521515.1). Lineage (NCBI taxonomy): Eukaryota > Viridiplantae > Streptophyta > Magnoliopsida > Asterales > Asteraceae > Lactuca > Lactuca serriola. Next base: position 47,531,584 of record NC_136415.1, read on the forward strand.
ATACTCACTTTTAGCTTACACACTCAAGAAATGGGTTAGGGTTTGGGGAAACGTCTCAAAACTATAGAGGCTGAGATGATGGAGGGTTTTGAGCTCATAAGGATGTTTATATAGCACTCAAACCCTAAATATTAGGGTTTCCATCTGACGCGAGTACACCTAGCGTACACAACTGTACGCCCAGCATACTAGGGCGCGCCTAGTACACTTAGCATACCTTATGTACGCTTAGCATACTAGTCTTATTATCAAAGTTGCAACTTTAGCCTTTAGGCTCCTCATGGGTCGACTCTTCTAACCCCAGGGACTACAAATGAAAAAATAATAATAGAATAGAGGATTCGGAAATACCTGTAAAATCTCGGGATGTTACAACCCGACTCCTAAATATCAAAACATTTCCAATTAAATTAATAACACTTTTTCTAAAATACCCTTGGTCAAAACTGGTCAAAATCAACAAGTTGACTGAGTCAACCCAACCGATTCAACTCAGTCGAATCAACCCAGGGCTCATACGCGGGGCATACTCGTGGTCTGAGACGTCCGGACCAAATCTACGTACGCCCAACGTACGCAGTAATTTTCCTTCTTAACCTGTTAAAAGCTTATTACTTCGATCTATTACGTCTAAATACAAATCCAAGGCTAAAATATCATTGAGAGTCATAAAGTTTCCAATTTTATGAATTTGCATGACCACTAAGTGCTTAATACCAACCAACTTAACTTCTTAACACCTAAAGACCATTCTAGAGCATGCATGGAGAAGAACTAAGCATCAAAACCTCATTTTTATGACTCAAGACCCCTCATTAGATTTTAAAGGATGATTTATTTGGTTAAGATCATGCCATGCTCAAGAATCACCATATTTGGGGACAAAAATGCCCTAAATGAAGAAATAGCTAGATCTACAAGATAAGATGATCAAGCTAGAAACTTTTTACCTCATGGAGGTTGCTAGCAAGTGGAGAATCCCAGATTCAACCTTCTCCCAAGCTCCAAAGTCCTTCTACCAACTTCTTTTTCTTCAAGAACACTATTAAAACACATAAATGAGCTCAAAATGCACTCTTCTCACTTAGAGTTTGCTAGAGGGACAATTTTCAGGTGGAGGTTGTTTAGGGTGAAGGTCTCAGGGTCATAAGTTTGCTAAAATAGGGTCCAAACCCTAAATTTTAAGGTTTGAAACCCTCGCATGTACGCCCTGCGTATGCGATGTACGTCCAACGTACTAATCTCTTCACGTGTACGCCTTGCATACGAAGAATACGCCCAACATACTAAGTCTCGGTCTAAAATTACCAAAGTGCCACTATGGACCATTTTGCACTCTTTCTCATGCATAAGGACCAAAATGCAATTCCTTCATACATAGGGTTAAAATTGAAATTAACTCAACATGGGGATGTTACAATTATTCCCCACTTGAACTAGACTTCATCTTTGAAGTCTGATGCTGCCAATAGCTCAGGATAATGCTCCCGCATCTTCGGCTCCGGCTCCTAGGTGCACTGAAAGCCTTTCTGATGTTGCCACTAAACCTTTACCAAAGGTATATTCTTGTTGCGCAGAACCTTCATCTTTCTCTCCATTATCGATGCCAACCTCTCAATATAATTCAGGCGCTCATTGACCTGAATATCATCTAAAGGGGATTACTGCCTCATGGTCTAACATGCACTTCCACAACTACGAAACATGAAAAGTGTTGTGGATCTGATTGAGCTCATTTGGAAAATCCAATCGGTAGGGCACCCTGTCAACCTTGGCAAACACACGGAACGATCCAATATATTGGGGACCCAACTTCCCCCTCTTCCTGAAGCGTATCACACCCTTCAAGGGTGACACCTTCAGTAGTACCACATTGCCGACCTGAAACCTCTTAATTCGTTAATCTACCAATCCCTCTTTTCCAGGAGGCTTTCTAACACTCCTAGGGTCATAAAAATTAATGGTTTAAGGTCTCGTATGTCCATACAAGACATGAACTCAAAATGGGTCATTCATGAAGAAAAAGGGGATAAATTCTCATGCATGAACTCCAACATCATTCAAACTTCAGATCCATGACATATAAGCATCTGGGGACCCTAAGGACCCATAAAGTTACTAACTTTATGGAGTCCCAACATTCCAACTCTTAAGATCTTGGATGAATATGCATAAAATATTAGATCTAGTAACAAGGAAACATAAAGCTTAGATCATGATTACTCACATTGGTCCAAAAGTGTTACTAAAGGTTGCTAATGAAGCTTCTAAGATGCAACTATGCTTCCATGGTGATCTATCCCTCTTTAAACCATCAAAAGTCCACCAAAAGCTCAAGAAACACAAAGAAAGGCTAGGTTTGGTCTATAGCGAACCTCACATCGTGATCTCAATTGTAAATCAAAATCTTTACTCATCCCCCCTCACGTCGTCGCCCTTCAATGTTCACGTCGTGATCCCTGATTTTACCCAAAAACCAGGCCTTTAACTCCTTGAATCCCAAAGTCGATCCGATCTGGAAATGGGGTGTTACATGGTGGCTTGTGATGGGTTTTATACAAAAAATCCTATGTGTGCATGCAACCCTAGAATTAGATCTATGTTATCACTATTAGTTATACAACATTATGAACACTTGAAGAACCCTAAAAGGCTTCTAGGAATTTCGAAATCCACAAGGAAAGATGAAGTACATACCTCTTGTTGTTATATTGTAATAACAACTTAAATCTTGAATCTTCTTGTCTTTGAAAGCAAGTACCACAAGTGTAGTACCTCTAATGGCTCACAAACACCAAGCGCAAATGGAGAAGATATAGAGAGAGAAGAGGAAGGTAGAAATCGGCCCTATGATCTCTTAGAATCAAGTCCACGAATTCATGTGGCCTAGGGTCTTTATATAGGGTTGAGATTAGGGTTTTAGTCCTTATCCTTATCTAGTTGCTTGCCCACCAAGTAACAATAAGATAAGCCTTGAAAGCCCTTATCTTTGGATGATTTCAAGGATCCATATCCTCTTGATTTCGTCCAACCCATATCTAGGATAATCCTTACCCTACTTTGTAACTATCACATAATTACAATTCATCCCCTCTAGTTTAATTAATTACATTTGATCACAAAATTAATTCCTAATTAATTATTGATCAATATTAATTAAACAAATATGACTTCTCCTTTAATATATTATTCTTATAACATATTAATAAATCATAATAACCTCTTTCTCTATTATTTCTCCAGTCAAGTTGCTATGGTGAAGGCAACCCAAAAGGACCATGCATAATCGGGTCAAGTACTTGAAAAATATGGTTACAGACTTAGACACTAATTCAACAGTCTCCCACTTGGATAAGTTTAGTAACTATAATAGTAAGTACTACCTGTTTAGCAATCGTAGCTCTAAAAGACGTTGTCGAACTCTGATCTTATCAGTAACCTATCATTTAGATAAGGGATCATATATTCCTCCATTCTAGATATCGTATAGACGTGAGACATGGATTGAAATCATTCTCTCAATCTATGTGTTGTTTCCCGATTTCCGATTTACGACGACTGACTAATTAAACAAATCAAATTAGCCCTAGCCAGGCCGAGCATTTATGTTTGTCATCACTAAATCATCGAGGGGCCCACATATATCGCTTTTATCCCACTTTGGGTAAAAGGAACGGATAAACTTCGACTCAATGTTTGCTTACACTCAGTCACCAAATCACACACAACAATAAGTTTTATAACACCAAGTTACTGGTGCGTTTACATATTATCAATGTGTAACCGATTCGCAAGATACAACTCACACATCTCAGTTTCAAGAATACAAGATATTATCGTCTCACCAATCGCTCGTGATAAAATCCATGAAGCGATCCAAGTGAGCGTGGGTTTAATCCAATGCTCAAAATCATATTCATAAGCACTCATAAACGTTGCAGCAAACCTTTGCTATGTCTAATACACTTTAGACAATCTACAAACCAATTCATGACAGTCTTCATTCATACCTACTTCCAACATATGAACGACTGTGGACCATTCGAATAATTTGATTATTCTGAAATAATTAATTATTCAGGAAGTCAAAACATGCAAAGTGAAACACAAGAATAATACTAATCCTATATGGTCCTAAACCTTTAAGTATAAATAAAACACCTTTTATTTATCACCATATCGATTACTCATTATCCATTGTTTAATGTTTCAACTTTATAACTCGAATCACAACCACAATTGTCCCATGCTCTAAGCATGCACACTTTGGTTTCCTATGGTCCATACTTTGTGAAATAGATCAATTGAAACTTTTCAAATGCAACTCATTTCACAATCCCCAATCCTTATAATTAGTGTAAGAATACCAAATTCTTGCCACCTTTTAGAATATGTCAAATTCTAATATTTTATGCAATGATCCTCTTGTGAAGTCACGGCACAAAAATCACAAAGACTCGGCCAACGAAATCACAAGGTACTCTATCAAAAATTGTTACAGAACAATTCTATAGATGTGATATCTCTCACTCAAAGTACATTCCTTTGAACATCCTTTTGCATAAAATTTTCTAATCTAGACATAAATTCTTAATTTTTCAACTCCCAATTATGGAAAAAGTTCCATATTTACCATATGACAACTCATTCTTAATAGAATCTTATCTATTCATAATAATATCGATATGGTCCATTCAATACCATACTTCCAACTACTCACAAGCGACCAATCCTCAGTGAACTTTGGATCGTCCTTTGATAGTTGTTTAATTATCTTAGTCAAAACCGATTCTTGTCCTTTTTCCCTCTTAATGCGCTAGACATTTGGAAAAAATTTAGAATGATCAAATATTATATCACTTTCAATCGATCCTTTACCCGAAGCGTATGGGACACGATGCATAATGTCTTACATAAAGATACGATACTCTATCAATCTTCTGCCATAATATTTTATGTGTCACGTTCTTACAATTCAAACTATGAAAAGGGATACCGTAATCATAATCGAAATTTAAGAACACACTATGTATCCTTTGACTAAATTTATTAAAATTTCTCAATCTAAGCTTTAAATTTTGAACGAAGTACAATATTCTCTCCCTTAATTATAGAAAAACAACTTTTCAACTCTTACAACTTTGCAAAGTATAACTCTTAAAACTTTGCAAAGTATAACTCTTACAACTTTGCAACGAAGTACAATATTCTCATGAATGAAAGAATCTTATGACACTTAGATTTTGTGGTGTATATGTTCCCATCCATGTGAATTCGTCATAACCATAATCACAAGATAATGACAGTGACAAATCCAAACTCTTATGGATAGAACTTGTTCTTCTTAATTTCTTTCCATCAAGGGTCCCACTATTACTTCCAAGTTATTGAGTAGCCCACCCCTTCATTTCAATGTACTTTCCATTGAACAAGGTGTCTTGCCCCTATACAATCCATTGAGAACTCGTAGAACTCACATATACAGAAAACTCAATTGGAATGGCACAGAATACAAAATAGTGTCAACATGATAGGTTGTAAACCTCAAGTCGTGTGCTAGTGATGATTGATAAGGTTTATTCTTGATTTGTTCTTGAAACCTTTCAAGACCATTAAGACTCCCACTGACTCCTTGACATATAAGGTTCTCTTGTCAAGAAACATTTCTTGACAACAAAAATTCAAGAGTTAGTGTAGTTTTACAAAACATTTCACATGATTGGTCCTAGTTGGCCTTTTTCTTATCCAAGACATCACAACTTACCAATTTCAAATGTGAAAGAATAAGATGTGACAACCCGAAATTTTCCATTCGGTCAAACCCTAAAAGTCAACCACTTCGTATCATAAGTTAAAGTCATTATTTCTTATTTTCAAGAAATATAAAGTTTGTTTTATTATTTTAATATTATTTTTAAACGAACGGGTGAAAGATAGTGTCGTCTCGGGTTTTGAATTTTAAAAACCCCAAACACTTCGCGTCTTAGAAATTCCCGACAAAACTTTTATGTTTGGGTTGAAAAATCACCCAAAAACCATGAACTCATACCTATGTATGAGTTTACTCCCCAATAAGCTAGTCATTTGTGTTTACTCCCCAAATGTCAAAAAAGTAAACTCCAAAATATCCTCTCAAGTATCATCCAAGTTTTTATTCTAGATCTTCAAACTAGTAAGTGTTCTAACCCTTTCAAGTTAGTATGTCACTTAATCTAGTGATTGCACACCCTTTAATCCATTCATTTATGTGTTTTGACTAGTTTTTCCAAAACACCAAGAACACACACTAGTGTTCTTGGACTTAAAGTTCATTTCAAGCTTCCACAATGTAAGTACTTCTATCCTAGAGTCATTTTGAGCTAGCTATACATGTTTATACCAAGGAAAAGTCCCAAGAACACCAAGAACAAGGTGTTCACGGTTTTGGGATGCTCCTAAAACCGTAAACACCAAATATAGTGCCTTAGGGTGCTTTAGGGTGTCTAGATGCTTCACAATGCCTTAGGGACTTGTCTAGATCCATCCTTGATGAGTGTATCACACAAAAAGCACCAAAATCATATAGTTTTATATGTTTACGGTTTGGGGATCTCCTAAAACCGTAAACACCTCAAATTTTGTGTAAATGGCCCATGGTTGGTCCTTATGGCTAGAATCTAACCTAGACTAGTGCCATGTTTGAGCTAAGGACTTGAAAACCGCCAAATACCAAACTTAGGAGTTTAAGGTAGTAAGCTCATGAATTTAAGGTAGTAAACTCATGGAGAAATGGTTCGTAGACCGTAAACTCCATTTAGGGGTGTTTTGATGCCACACAACACTTCCTAAGGCTAAATCATGAAGTAGGAATGCTTGGAATACCTTAGAAGACTTCAAACCAACAAATGGTCATAAAGTGTAGAGTTTACGACCGTAAACCCTTGAGTTTACTGCCGTAAACTCCTTGGGTAATGGTCATGAAAACCGTAAACTCCAAGGGAGTTTACCCTTGAACCCCAAACACACTAGCCTTTCCCTACAACACTTAGATGCAATCCTTGAGACTTATAACACTTGTATAAAGTGTTTAGCGTGTCCTAGAGTGTATTAACTTTGTTTATTAGTTGTTTAAAGACTAATTGTGTATATACATATATCCTTATATGTTATTAGGATCTTTGTGCGTGTCTAAGTCTTCACTTGACACCAAGCACTTATCCGACACTTCCTTCCGATCCACTTACTACACGTGAGTTCATACCCCTTAATAAATGTTTTAAATGATTTTAAATGCTTTAATGGGGGGAATACAAGTAGAAAACAGTATGTTATTAAATCACTCTTATGTATTTTATAACTATGTCTTCATCCAGTAGATTTCACATACTTCAAAATGTGATACATGAAATGGTTTTCTATCTTAAAATACCTTGATAACAAAAGTATTAGTTTTGAAATGTTTATTAAAATGACATCAAGTCACTCTTAGTTATTGTTCAAAACTCTTAGATATCTTACAAAACCATTATTTTTACCTTCTTGAGCAAAACTACACTTATACGCATATGTTCTTATATATGTATTGATGTTATAGTTTTCATCCTTTGTTCAGTTTCCCACACCCTGGTGTAATGAGGGTGCATAAATCTACTTGAACAACCAATTACTTTCCAGTTAGTTATCATAGGGATAGTTAGAAGAAACAAAACATTATTCCTATTACAAGGAATCACACAAGAGTCAGTTCATTCATGAGTCTATACCAGTACATTACATGATACATGAGTACACTTACATATGCTTACATGATACATGAACACATTTACCTAGGCTTACATGATACATGAGTACGTTTACATAGCTACATTTACCTGAATACGTTTACATGAATAACATACATGAGGATGATTTATTAGTACCTTCTGTGTAAATTTTCTTGCCTATCCCTAGTACCTCGGGATATCTAGACGGGACCCTATCCCTAGTACCTCGGGATATATGGACGGGACTAACCATTCCGGAACCCAGTTGTTAGCACCAGTGGGTGATGAACATCTACGGATGCCTAAGGTTATTACTTATATTAGGAGTCAATTACGGGACTAACCCTTCCTCCACCCTGCTGCTGCTACAGAGGACAATTGGACAATCTTCGGATGTTCATTAGGTTATATATGTCGTGTTAGCCCTAGTACCTCAGGATGACATTTACATATGTCGTGTTAGCCCATTGTACCTCGGGATAACACTTACTTTAGTATATTTTCCTATTTACTTTATTTTGTGATAGGTTATACATTTCGCTTTACGCGATGGCGTGTTAGCCCTAGTACCTCGGGATAACACTTACATTAGTACTTTTTCCTGTTTACTTTATTTTGTGATATATTCACATAAACGAAGAGTTAGATTAAGTACTCTTAGTACTAGTCAATGGAAAGGAAAAACTATCATTTTACTTACAAAAACATTCGGGTCTTGGTAGAAGACTACATTTCATACTTATACCAACTGTTCCATTTAAAGATTTACATGACATTCATAACAATTCCAAAACAAGACAATAACATTTAAATACTTATGAATTCACCAGCTTTAGGCTGATACTCGCTTTCAAAATAACTTGTATTCTCAGGTCATCAGTTAGACAGGTACGATGGCCAGGTTTTGAGAAGACGGAGCACAGACAAGACTCATCTTATTTTGATTATTCATTTTATTGTATTATGAAAGAACACACATGTATTAAAACATTACTTTTAATGCAATGGATGACGTTGTTGCTGGTTTACTACTTTACACTGTTATGATACTTCACATGACGTCCTCCACCCTGGAACATTTCCGCCGTTCTTGGTTTTGGGGTGTGACATAAGAAAACCTTTTCCCAAATTCCACATTTGATGAATGTTATAAACCTTCTTAAGACTTGTCACTCAATTCACAATCTTGGAGTATTACTCTAAGACTTGATATTGGAACGAAGTATGATTGACTTCTTGATTTAACCATTTCCACAATTCTCGATTCCTCTTTTAGACATACAAATTGTACTAAGACTCACTTAGAGGATCAATTGAGATAAGGTTCTTAATCATTAAGACTCATCATAAAACATAATAAAATGTACTCTCCCTTCTTCTTAGAATAGAGAAACTTTTATCTTTCTGCCTACTTGATTCTTCTTATTCGTTTTGCTATTGATTGAAACTCTTTCAATCAACTTAGAATTATACTCAATCTTATAGGTATAACCATATTCACTAAACTTTAGTAAATCACGACGAATATCTTTGTCACTCTTGTGGTAGACTTGATCAACGTACGACCTAGTGTATTTGATCTCCTAGTCCTTCAATTGACACTTTGTCAAGGAATTAGTCCAAATTTCCCAAATGTGAAAGTTTCCATTCATCATATAATACTTGTTATACGATTCCAAGTTCCCATCCACTTGAAACTTGGGCGATGAGAAACTCTCCCTATTTGGTAAATTCTGGACACTTCCATAGATAACCTAATTAAGAATCAAATCCATTTTGCTAATAATAGAAGTAGACAAACATTAATTTTTTTTCATATATGTCATTGTAAGGATAAACAAATAAGATAAAACCAAAATTTATTTTATTCATAAAAGCAACGGAAAACATGTCCTTACAATGCAAAAATCAACTAAAAAACTATCTAATCAAATACTCCTAACAAATCTATCATAACTTCCTAAGCTCAAAATCTGATCTTCGAATCCATGCGATCGTAATCCATTTCTTCATGATCAGACTCATCTTGCTCTTCCATCAAACTTCCTCTCTTTTCTCTAATCCTGCAAAACATGCAAATGTAATCTTATCACATTATGTATAAAGAATAGGAATTTAATGGAGTTAGATAGTGGATTTTATACCTGACATAGAGCCATACTTCTTGACTCTCCCATCTCTTAGACTCTTCAGGTCCTTTGGGCAGCTTTGTATCCATTTCCCCTTCTTTTGGCAGCAGAAACATGTGGCTTCTTCTAGAGTGTCCACGGAAGCATGGTTGGTTGAATTATTAGACAAATATGCTCCATTGCTTCGCCAAATCATTTCTGATTCAGCAGCAATAAGCATGTAAGTTAAGTCAATGAGGGTCGCATCAAGATCCATCATATAATACTCTCTTATGAACTTATCATATGATTTAGGGAGTGACTGAAGAACCCAGTCCACAGCCAACCTATTGGGGAAAGACGCACCCAACATAATCAACCTATCAATGTGTGATTTCATCCCTAGGACGTGAGCACACACAGGTTTACCATCTTCATGTTCCATTGCCAATAGGGCTTCGGTGATCTTGAACCTTTCAAATCTTCATTCTTGTGGGTCAGGGAGAACAACGGGAGGAGGAGGAGGGAGTGAGATCAAGCTAGCCCACATTGATCCTTCACTTTGGAACAAGCTATTACTTTCAATAGGAACACCTTTTCCTTGGGATCCGGGAAGACCACGGTTAGAATCAGACATCTACAAAACGGGAGAAATTTCAAGTTAGTTGATTGATTGAATCCTTAATGAAACACCCAAATGAGACATTAAGGCTAGGATCCAACAACATTATTTACACATTAGAAGAGGGACGCCGTAATCCAACATGCAAATAATTTGGAGGTAAGTGAATGACGATTCACTAATTCTTCACCATGAAAACATAAAGGCTTAAGTTTTAAATGTATTAAGAATTCCCATATTTCCTTTGAGATTCATTGAACTTTTCAATGGCATGTTTAAATCTCGATATGCTCCTCTCATTTGTGACTGGGATGCCGAGGATCACAAAGTGGGTGTGAATAACCATGCAAATGTACATGGTGCCCTCATTGTTACAGTCACCTATTCGATGTGCCGGTAAACCACACACGCTCCATCAAACTATGACAAACATTAAGTCACCCTTTTCCACCTTTGCTTAGGATCCAATTAGTGTGCCGGCTAACCACACGCGCTCCACTAGCGTTTTAGCAAGGGTACAAAGTGTAATTTCATGGGATTGCATCAATTTCACTTTTTCCTAAAGTAACTAGGATTGGGAATTTGTAAAAGTGTTTAGTTACTTTACATAGATTCATTATACTTATTAATGAAGAGAGGATTGCCTTATCCTACCCGTTCGGCTAACGACCATCCACCAATCAAGGAAGCGGTAGGTAAGGGTGGATACCCATTAAACGGTCATTTTATAGGCCATAACCTTATATCCCCCTTTTAGATTGGCTTCGTGAATGAGGCCTACTAACGGTAATACTAGCATTTAGTTATACATATATAATATTAAACTTTTAATGTTATACATAGTATAAGGGTGTATTTTACACTTTTAAAATACTAGGTGGTTTAAATTACACTTTTAATTAACCAATATCATTATGGATTTATTAACTCTCTTTTAATTACACACTTAATTAATTTAATAAAACCATAAGGGTTTAATTTGAACTTTTTTAAAATTAGGGTTTTAGAATTTAGACTTTCAAAATTAAACTTTTAATCAACAATTTAAATTCCAAAACTTGAGGGCAGGTTTTGAAACTTTTCAAAACAATTAGGTTTTAATCTCACTTTAAAATTTTCGAATTTAAGACTATTTAAATTAAAATTTTAAATATTAAAACTCTTGATTTAATAATTATCTTGAATTAAACTATTAATTTAAATTATTAATTTATAAGGGATTATCTAAATCATAAGGATAATTACCATTTAAGCATTTAACTTATCGTAATCCCTTAAATTTCTACATAGATTTCGAAAATAAGGATAAGATAATGCAAAATCTTTAATTACCATATATAACAATTAAAGGATAATTACAAGATATGGGATAATCCAAATCCCTAAAATTTAGGATCTTATCTTGGGGAGGAGGCCAATTTCGAAAATCAAGGGGTTATGAAAAACCCCTAGATTTCGAAATCTAAAGGCTTAAGGAAAGGATTTGAAAATCTTTTTCAAACTTTTGCAAATTAGGGTTTGGAAACCCTAATCTCGAAAATCCTAGTCTCCTAGGGTTTATTGGATATAAACCTTAATAAGTCAAGTTCATACAATTGTATAATACTAATTGAAAACAAGTTAACCAACGGCTCTGATACCACTGATGGGTTTTATACAAACAATCCTATGTGTGCATGCAACCCTAGAATTGGATCTATGTTATCACTATTAGTTATACAACATTATGAACACTTGAAGAGCCCTAAAAGGCTTCTAGTAATTTCGAAATCCACAAGGAAAGATGAAGTACATACCTCTTGTTGTTATATTATAATAACAACTTAAATCTTGAATCTTCTTGTCTTTGAAAGCAAGTACCACAAGTGTAGTACCTCTAATGGCTCACAAACACCAAGAGCAAATGGAGAAGATATATAGAGAGAAGAGGAAGGTAGAAATCGGCCCTATGATCTCTTAGAATCAAGTCCACGAATTTATGTGGCCTAGGGTCTTTATATAGGGTTGAGATTAGGGTTGCAGTCCTTATCCTTATCTAGTTGCTTGCCCACCAAGTAACAATAAGATAAGCTTTGAAAGCCCTTATCTTTGGATGATTTCAAGGATCCATATCCTCTTGATTTCATCCAACCCATATCTAGGATAATCCTTACCCTACTTTGTAACTATCACATAATTACAATTCAGCCCCTCTAGTTTAATTAATTACATTTGATCACAAAACTAATTCCTAATTAATTATTGACCAATATTAGTTAAACAAATATGACTTCTCCTTTAATATATTATTCTTATAAAATATTAATAAATCATAATAACCTCTTTCTCTATTGTTTCTCCAGTCAATTTGCTTTGGTGAAGGCAACCCAAAAGGACCATGCATAATCGGGTCAAGTACTTGACAAATATGGTTACGGACTTAGACACTAATCCAACAGCTTGTTCTATAGAGTTTGTAAAACTCTTGAGCTTTTGATTGATGTTTGGTATGATATATGGTCATTTGGTGAAGTAGAGGGTGTATGTAAGATCTCTCTTTACTCCAAGCATAAAGACATATGGGTTTTTGGACATTTCTCAACTTAGAGTTTTACATCTTGGACTTTTGTGGTCTTATAATGGATAAAGTTGAAACTTTATCCATTTAGACATTATGTCGATTCAAATATGAAATTGGAAGACTTGGACTTATTAGATTAAGACAAGAAAGATGCATTCTTGGACTCTTTTTGTGACTTAAAGTCTAGATCTTGTTTGTTTGAACCATGGGAATGAATAAAGTTGGAAAATTTATCCATTAAGTGGCTTATTAGATCTGAGATTTATGGCTTTGTACTTAAAGGATTAGGTCCTTAAAGTCAAAGGTTGTTAATCCGAGAAACCGCAACGCGAAGGCCTGCTGGCTAGGATGCAGTGGACGAGAGGTCATGCATCTATTTTCTCATATCCTGGCCACAATGTGGTGAGCCTTTGACCATTGATCGTTGACTTTTTGACTAGTTTGGCTTTTGGTCAAACCTTGTTAGAATTGTGTGTTTGGCTAAGGAATGGTCTCGGTTTGGCATTAGGTAGCTTAGGTTAACTGCTTTGTTGTTGAGCTTTTATCGTTTAGCTCAGATGAGTTTTCTCACTATATTTTGAACTACAGTATGGATCCTTTGTATGATAGGATGTTGGTATGTTGTAGGGTTCTGTTAGGCAGGTAGATTTGTTATAATTACATGTGATTTTTTGTTTGGTAGTTTGTTTTTATATGCATATGCCGACATTTTGTGAATGGATTGAGGCGGTCCAACTATGTGCTGAAGGCCTAGATACCCTGTCGGTCCAACTTTGTGTTGTATGACTAAGGGGGCGGTCAAACTCTGTGTTGAAGGCCCAAGGGGGTAGTCCAGCTCTATGTTGTAGGCCCAAGAGGGTGGTCTAGCTTTGTGGTGTAGGCCCAGGGGCAGTCCAGCTTTGTGCTGAAGGCCCAGGTGGCGGTCCACCTTTGTGATGTAGGCATTGTGTGCATGCATTGTATGTGTATTGTTGTGTGAGGTATTTTTGGGAACTCACTAAGCTTTTGCTTACAGTTGTGGATTAAATATTTTTCTGGTACTCTAACAGTTCGTGGGAAGGCGAATGCGTGACTGTACACACTCATCAACAGTTTAGTGATTTGAGATTTCGTGATACTTTTCCTTATAACTCTAATTTATGGACTTCAATTTATAAACAAATAGTTTTGCTTTAAATGTACTGTTATGAAAATGAGTGTTTATGTCATTTTAAAAATGAAAATATCATTCTGAAAATTAGGACGTTACATCTGCAAGGCTTGGATGCTCTTCCACATGAATAGTATATCATCAACATACAAAAATATGAATACATGTTTCCACTGACTTTCTTGAAGACATCCAAATTCATTCATTTTCTCATCATTTAGAACCTTACCTAACTTCTTTTTTGAATAATCAAATTCTTGATCTTCTCATTAAAAAAAAACAAAGATTTCCTCTCTAAGAAGTTTGTTTTAATCTATAAATAGATTTATGAACCTTAAATACTTTCTCATGATCATTTGGATCGAAAAAACCATTGGAATGAGTCATTTGCACATCCTCTAATAAATTATTACTAAGGAAAACAATTTTGATATCCATTTGTGATATTTCATAATTATAATATACATCTATGGCATACAAAGTTTTGAACTGCTTTAACATAGTCACAAGCAAAAAAAAAAAAAGATCTTCATAGTCGACACCATGAGTCTGTCTAACATCTGTAAGCTACAAATTGTGCCTTATAAGTTTTTGGGATAATGACTTGAAAGGGTAATGAACTTTCGACTTTGTTCACGTTTAGTCACTAAACTTTTTTCCGTTATCTATTTGTCACTGAACTATTGAAATTGTTCACATTTTACCCTTATGACCGGTTGTTACCGTTCATAAGGGTAAAATGTGAATAGTTTCAATAGTTCAATGATAAATAGATAATGAAAAAGGTTTAGTGACTAAATGTGAACAAAGTCGAAAGTCCGCTACCCTCTAAAAAAGTTCAATGACTAAATGTGAACAAACTTCCTCTTGTATTATATTTTAGCAAATTATTTATTTATTTTTTTACATTCTAGCAACATTTGTTGATGAAGAAATCTAGGGAAAAAAAAAACAAAATTCCGAAAAATATATTAAAAAAAACGAAACCGAAACCGAAATAAAAGTCCAATGGTTTGGTATTTTCCAAAATAAAAAATCAAAATTTTCAATCTGATTTTGGTTTTACAAAAAAATGAATCATTCTCAATGATGTGAAGTATGACCATTGGTTTGACATACAAAATTAAAGAATACACAAAGAACACGGTAATTTGGATGTTTAAAAGATGCATTTGATTATAAAAGGTGTTTAAAAAAAGGATCTAGATCTAAATTTATATAATTAACACACACTAACACTCTCAATGTCACATCTCTCAAGCACACCTCTACATGTGGTATGAACTCACCTTATATAGAGGTGTTTACATCTCTCTCTCTCTCTCATGTCACAATGCTACTTTTGAAATTGACAATTTCTACCCAATTTTTTGTCGAAAGCGGTCCGTGAACGAAGCTAAAAATTGAAGATTCTTTGGATTTTTCGAATTGTAGCAAAATGGTTATGTCATGTGTTAAGAGTAAAATATGAACAGTTTTAATAGTTTAGTGGCAAATAGATAACGAAAAAAAATTTAGTGACTAAATGTGAACAAAATCGAAAGTTCGTTACGCTCCTTAAGTTTTTCGTAAAAAACACATTCACATCCATCAGCTATACTATAAAATTTTCTTCATGAATTTAGGTTTATCGACGCTTACGCCCCACTAGTATAGTATAGGCCTGTCAAAAAACCCGAAACCCGTTCTACCCACCCGACCCATTCCGAATTCGGGTAGAACGGGTAACGGGTATGAACATTCGGGTAATAGGTTAACCCGATAATAATATAGGTCGGGTTTTAGATATGAATTTTTATTTCCGGGTATACCCGAATTCGTTTTTTAAATAATACCAAATATACAATGCAGTCACGTACTCACACTTCAAATAAAACAAAACCCTTCGTTTCCTTCTTATGAACGACGGCTCGATAGTCGATGCAAACTTGCAAAGGGAATACGACGCTGAAACTGAAGTCCTGAACCGTCATCACAATTCTCAGTTTCTCACTATCACACGGAATGAAATTAAAAAAGTACATAACATATTGTAATGATTTGTATTGTTATTATATATGTAGTTGTTAATTATATCGAGTATTTTCCTACCCGATTCTTTATTAAACCAACCAACATGTAAAAAAAATTATCAATAAGTGTCATTTAAGAAATTTTCGGGTATACCCGATTATTACCCGACCCGACCTCAAACCCGAATACCCGAAACCTGAAAACCCGAATTACAATATAGGTCGGGTATCGGGTATTATTTTCTTAAGGAAATACCCGTTCTACCCGACCCGTTGTATCCGAAACCCGAAAATTTTACCCATTCGACACCCTAGTATAGTAGCATTACATAAAATCAAATTTATAATAAAAAAACAAAAGTAATATAATAAAATAAAATAGGAATTATCCTTAAAGTACTTTGACGTTGTATTTGTTGATCCTTGAAAGGACAAAAGCCTAGATAAGAACTTTTTGAGGGACTAACACCATCAATTAGCAATATATCTAGGGATAAAACGTGTACTTTAAGTTTTCTTATCAATAACGAAAGTAATATATATGGAAACATGTCTTTTCCCTTCATCACAACACCACCACCACCATATAAAATCGGAAACCCCCCTCTCCAATAATTCTTCCCATCACAATCACGCAAACTTGGAAACTGAACATGGCTTTAAACAACAAGACCACCACCATTCTTCTGGTGGTTTACACCGTGGTTGCCACCGTCAACGTGGTGGCAGAGCTTCAAAGATTTGATCACCGGCCAACAAAAGCAGATGGGTCTCTCGACATTTTGGTGGTTGGTGATTGGGGAAGGAGAGGACTATACAATCAATCCGACGTCGCTTTTCAGGTATTTTTCCTTTATACGTTACTTATTTAGAAAATTACATGATAAGTTACAAAAAAGAAGAAGTTAAAGATAAGAAAAACACTTGGAAAAACATGATATCTTGTACGTAGTTTCCATATTAAAACGTGTATACTCTTCAACGGTTCAACCCCTTCAAATTGCATTATAAAAATTTGATATTTCTTTTTGAAGATGACAATCAAAACTGCATGTTTATTAACACAACTTTAGAATAACAATTAATGGGTATTTTATAATGATACTTATTTTTCGTATTAATATGAAAAGGAAAAAACGTGATTTCAAGGATCTATTTTTTAATCCCTTTAAAAAGTATCATGTTTGATTTAATATTTCATGTATACTTTATCTTGATAATAAAAGCTAATATATAAAAGATAAAAGATGAAAAATGATCACCCCCTTCCGATATATTATGATTTATCTCTTCTATATTAAGCATTAACAGATTGCGTTTATATTGTTTGATTTGAATATAGTTTGATAAACATTATATATAATTATATATTCTCTCTTAAGAAGGATAGAAGAACAATTTTATATTCTTGACCAAAATAAAGTTATTAATACCTAATAAAAAAAAAAGTAATTTGGCCCAAAATTTAACCAACATATATTATATTTTTTAGACAGCCCATGAATATTGAGCATATAATTTTCTTGCTACAATCAATCAAATTATGAATTTACTTCCATATAATACTATCTCCTAAATTAGGTATGTTTGTTTAACTGAGATTGATTGTTCCGTATTAATTAGAGTGATTCATATATATTTTTTTTATACATAACAATTTATATAAATATAATATTTTAAAACACAAATTATTGTATATAAAAAAAATTATTGTGTACGAATCAACTTAAAATAAAATCTTTTATAAACAAAAACAGTTTTTCTATCTTCGATAATATAAGGGTGCCTTAATTAACTACATTCAAATGAGACTTTGTATTGTTTATTGTTGACATATATTTTAGTATGTTTATTAGAATATATATGGGAATAAATGATGTTACAAAAAAATATCTGATCAAATTTACATCTGAGTTTCTGTATCATTAGATGTCAGATACCATATTGCAAAGTTCGAAGGAATGTTCGTTATTGATAAAAGGCATATTCCTTGTAATAAAAACAATACATCGATCGTCAAAGAATATGCTTTCTTTTATTCTTAAATTTGTCATGACCCCACTACACATGACTAAAACCACGTACATGTTGAAAATTATACCGTTAATGCTGTCATTAAGTGTAATTTAATTTCTCTTATACTTAATGTGAAATGATATCCACAAAAAATATGACATGGTCATTTAGAATTAAATTAAATAATCCAATTCTTTATATGTATCATGTATGTGTGTGTTGCAGTTTATGTGAGAACGGGTTTTTTTTGTAAGACCTAAAAGCCACGCATTTTCGAGGACAGAAAAATTCAAGTTTTTTCTTTTTTTAGAAAAAAAAACATACAACATTATTTATTTTTTATTCAATATAGGATGTCTCGTATAAAAGAAGTGAGGGAATATAAAAGCTATACACAATTTCTTAAATGTGAGTTTTCAAAATTAATTAGTATTTATATCGATTTAGTTGAAATAGTGACAAATCCAGCTGTACCACATCAACTTTGTAAGCTTATAACTTAAAACATAATAAATACTTAAATAGATTCTATTGTCACCTTATCTTTTACCCATTTTTGGAGTTTTGGTCTATCTTTTTTAATTTTTTTAACATTTAATCCCGACTTTTATATGGTTCCTTACTTTTCTTTTTTACTTTGTTTTCAAATGTAATTTTTTCTGATATGATGGTAATTTCGGTAAACTCAAAGAAATGGGGTCCTTGATTATTTTAATTTGCCACAATCGTATGGTCAGTTTTGTAAATATCCATATATAATTTTAATATTAAAACGTGTATCATGATATTTTCTTCTACAGCATGTATTTTTGTCCATATTATCTTCTGTTTTTTACAATATTATATCATAATCTACACATTTAACAAGCACTTATATTATAACATGTATTTTTGTTACATTTTAGATGGGGAAAATGGGAGAGAAAATGAATGTGGACTTCATCGTATCAACCGGTGACAACTTTTACGATGATGGATTAACAGACGATAACGATCCTTTGTTTGTTGAGTCATTTACTAAAATATATACAGCAAAGAGCTTACAAAAACAATGGTATTCAGGTAATTTCCTTTGCTATGATATTAAATAGAGAAAATAGTAAAAAGATAAAGTTATTGTATGATATAAATATATAATGGTTTTATGTTTTATTTTGTAGTGTTGGGGAATCATGACTATAGGGGCAATGTCTTTGCGCAATTGAGCCCTGCCCTTAAACAAAGGGATAGCAAATGGCTTTGTCTTAGGTCCTTTATTGTCAATTCAGGTATTTTACTTTATTTTTTTTTTTATATTTGTAAACAAAGTTTATATTTTATTTTTGTTTGGCTATTTTAATAGGTTTATTACAATCTTTCAGTTTTACACAAAAATTGTGAATGTTTTTAATAAAAAAAAAAATAGGTTAATCCGAAAAATAGAAAATGTAAGGGCCAATAGAAAAAGGGGGAAAAATATGCAGTTTTTTAAGAAAAAAATAATGAAACTTAATCCGAAAAAAGAAAAAAAAAACAAAATATAGGATTTTTTTATGTAAATATCCTATTTTTATTTAATTATGAAAGTGATATATAATAATGTTTCAAAATTAAGTAAAATAACACACGTGTTTAAATTCTTATAGAGATATTTTATTTATATGATTATATCTATGTCAATGTATAATTTTGTTGTTTATTCAGGAATTGTGGAATTTTTCTTCGTGGATACAACACCATTTCAAGATAAATATTTTACAGAAGAAGATCATGATTATGATTGGAGAGGTATTCTTCCTCGAGAAGAATATCTGTCAAATGTTTTAAAGGTACAAAGATTATATCGATCTTTATCATAAATATTCCGAAGTTTATTTGCATATTTAGTATGTCAATATTTAAAAAGATGTACTAATTCATAAACTTCAATTAAATAAACAATAAATTTCATTTCACTTTTGTTAAATATATAGGAGGTCGAAATGGCACTCGAAGAATCAAGTGCCACGTGGAAAATTGTGATTGGTCATCATACAATTTTCAGTGCTGGTCATCATGGAAACACCCAAGAACTCGTGGATCAACTTTTGCCCATCCTTGAGGTACATATTTCGTTACATGTTCCAAACAATTTTTTTTATAAAAACAACTACAAATTAACTTAAATCTATAAACATATATAGAGCTTTTACAAGTATGATAGATGTTACAAACCATTGATAATAGTATAGCTTTAACTTATTCTTGGTTATGTCGAAATCTTACGAAGGAAAAGGAAGTAGATCTTTACATAAACGGGCATGATCATTGCTTACAACAAATTAGCAGTCCAAACAGGTAATTGTCGTGTTATTTTTTTCCCTTTTCAAGATTCAATAAAATACGTAAAACTGATGTTTATTACTATGTGTAGTCAACTTCAATTTCTAACGAGTGGAGGTGGGTCAAAGGCATGGCGAGGTGATATCAACCAATGGAACCCTAACGAGTTGAAGTTCTATTATGATGGTCAAGGTTTCATGACACTGAGAATTACTGACGATGAAATCGGTGTCGCTTTCTATGATGTGTTTGGTGAAATCCTACATGAGTGGAGTACCTCTAAGTACACACTCAAGGATTCGTAAAATAGTGAGATGTGAGATTATATGTACACATGTACAACAATAGTAATCTAGTGTATGATCAAATGACCAAGCTAGTAATTGATGCTTTTTATGTATGCAATTATTTATTGTGTATGTAAGGTCACATGTCTTTGTCTTCTATAATAAGTATAATGGATCTGATGCATTATCTTATGTGGGATACGTAATATATAGTCCACCTAACGGGTTGTCTTTGAATATGATATATATAGCATAAAAAGTATACCTAATTTTTACAATATTTTATTTTCAAAATTTGTAAGTTGGATAAAACGTTATAATATTTGAAAATGGGATGTAAATATTTGTTTACTAAATGTTTTTGTTGTATTCTTGAATATATGAAATTGAAAGTGATAATCTTTAGAAAAAACATAATAAATATTTAGAAACCTAGGTTTAATATGTTTAGCAACTAGGTGTGAGACCCGTATATTATACGAGTTTATTAAAAATAAAATTTTAATATCAATATATAAATATGAAAATATTTTATAATGTAATACTTAGATATAGCATAATATAATCTTCTAAAAATTTGTAAAAGAAACTAAATCGTTTGAAGTATTTATGAGAGTTTATTATCAAATTAATAGGATTATTTTATTTCCTTATAGAACCCATTATAATTTTATGGAATTTTATTTTAAGAAAATAGAAATCCCTAAAAAATGACAAGTGGAAAATAAAATTTCTAAAATTCTCACAAAATGACAAGTGTCAAAATAAAGAAAAAGATGACACATTGCAAAAAAACATTTATTTATTAAAGAGAATGATGTTTATCATATGTTTCATGTATATAAAAGGGCTGCTGTTTTAAAATACCTTACATATTAGAATTTTTTTCTATATAAACCTACATTTTTTATTTTCAAAAAAGAAAAAATGATTTATAAGGATAACTATGTTTCAAAATTGTTCCAAAAACACCACTAGAGTTTGGTTTGATCAAAAAAACATCATTTACCTTAGGTTTTTGTATAAAAAATACCAACAAATTATACATTTTGTTCAAATATCACCTTGAGGTAATTGGCTCTTTCAAGTGAGCAGATGAGTTGATATATTTTTGTTGATTTGACATATTTAGGCGGTGAGCGATATGAATTCAATATTAGAATCAGATGAGATTTCTTCATTGTCAACGCTTCCACTAAGAACCAAGGTGATTAGATTTGGGCAATGTTGAAGAACATTTATGAAACCAAAGAGGTTGTTCAAGTTGCACATTGAGAGTGAAAGATAAGATAAAGATTCGAATCTTTTGAAGGTTTTTGGGATTTGTCCAGTGAGATTGTTCCCACCAAGATCGATCATTTTTAATTTTGGGCAGGCAGGAAGATTATCAGGAATCGCACCTAGAAATTTGTTATCAACTAAATCAAGGAACATAAGGTTTATCATTGATGAGGAGTTTAGATCGATTGAACCAATGAGCGAATTGTTTCTTAAGATAAGTGAAGTGCTTTCGGAATTTAATAACGAATAAGGTATTGTACCAAAAAGATTGTTTGAATGAGTAGCTAGAAAGCTTAAATTTGAAAAGGTATTAAAGAAATCATGTAAATTTCATGAAATTAGATTCAAGAAAACATCAAAGTAAAAAACCATTTTTTTTCCAAAAAGGGTTAATGTCATAAAAACCCTCAAGTTTTCAGGGTTTTGTTGGTTTTGTCCAAAGTTGAAATTTATGTTCGTTTTTACCCAAACATTCTCGAAAAAATGTTCGGTTTTACCCTTTGACCGGTGATAACAGGTTTTCCAGGTTACCATTATATTAAATTTGCAAAAAAAAAACCCTTAAGTTTACCATTTTTTGCGTTTTTACCCTTAAATATATAATTTTTTTTACACTTTTACCCTAAGTATATTTTTTTTCATAATATACATATTCATGCAGAAAAATCGTACTTATATACGAAAAAATATTTAATTAAATATTATATTTATATTTTTTTTAATGTTATATATATGTGTGTGTGTGTGTTTGTTTGTTTGTTTGTTTGTTTGTGTGTATTTGTGTTATTGCATGGTTATACCATTTAAAAAGATAAATAATATTTTTAGAATTATGAATATGTGTTTTATAGATATAGTTTTTAGAAGTATAAATACATACTTTTTACATTTTTATATATTAATATGTATTTATACTTCTACAAATATATTTATACTTTAAAAAAACATATATCAAAATACATATTTACACTTCTAAAAATATATGTATATACTTATATAGACATGTTTATGAATGAACAAGTTTTTTTATTGATATGTATATTTTTAAATACATAAAAATACGTATTTGTAGTTCTAAAAACATATTAATTTGTTTTTTTTACATCTTAAATGGTTTATCCAAGAAAAACACACACACACATACATATATATATATATAAAGAATTAACATTAAAAAATGTAAATACATTATTTAATTAATTTTTTTTCGTTTATAAATATGATTTTTCTGCTTGAATACGTATAATATGAAAAAAAAATACATAGGGTAAAAGTGTTAAAAAATTCTAAACTTAAGGGTAAAAAAGTAAAAAAAAAAAAATGTAAACTTAAGGGTTTTTTGTGAAGTTAATATAATGGTAACCTGTTATCATCGGTAAAAGGGTAAAACCGAACATTTTTTGGAATATGTTAGGGTAAAAACGGACATAAAATTCAACTTTGGGCAAAGCCGACAAAACCCTGAAAACTTGAAGGTTTTTATGACATTAGCCCTTCCAAAAAAGACTCGAATATTTGACAAACTTTTTTGTTTAACTCAAAAGTCTTCACAACAACAACAACGTTTAAAATCTTCATAATAATAATAAAAATAATATCATTTAAAGCATTGAGGGATTATACATAATATATATTAGTTTTCAACATGAAAATCTTTCTGGCTTAGTGATAAAGTGGTTGCTTTCTTAGCAGGTGGTCATGGGTTTAATACATGCCGACTCTTAGTTCTCTCTCTAAGAGCAGACGATATGGGCACCCTCCACGACGTTATTGCCTACGTAGAATGCCCAAAACGCCGTCTTAATGCGAGGCACACCGCCCCTCTTGCTCGTTTTGTTGTTTCTCGTGGTAACGACAACGTACAGCAACGCGTCGTCTTCTTCTTTCTTCCTTTGCTTCCCTTCACCTTAACGGGGTATAAAATGAAAAACACCATCCCCTAATCTCGTTGTGGAGAGGAGATGGTGACGTGGCTGCGTTGTGGGTGGGTATGGGTGTTGTCCATACCCAATGCTCTAAACGTCGTTATTTTTTTTAATCAGAGGAACATGCTGACGTGGCTTACCATGTCAGCAAAAAAAAAGTTCATCCCTTGTCACCTCAAAGGAACACAAAGACTATCATCACATCAACGTTTCAAATTAACATAATGAACAAAACTTTGCAAAACTTCAGGCATTAATATATATATAATCAGACTTACACAGAAATCAATAAACGTAAAAGGCTTTTAGAACAATATTCTCAAAAATGAATAAACTTAAAAGATATTTATGACAATATCCCACCCCATAAAAATAATAATATAAACTTGCGAACATGTGGAAAATTTTGAGTCCTATTGCATAGTTTTCAATGAGAAAATAGTCCAATGGGATAATGAATACAACATTGTGTTTGTTTAAGTTTTTATATGTTGAACAAGTATAACTTTAGTTTACATCGATGGGACCATAGAATATGATAAATGGCCCAAACATAGGGTTTTTCTACAATCCAGGTAGCTCGAGTAGCCCATGAGAAAAAAACATTAGTGACCAAAGTTAGGGAGTCGTATCTAATAGACCCGCATAGAGTAGACATCAACAAAAATATTGGTCCTCTAAAAGACTGAGCCTGAACCTGTCTAAAACAAGACCGGTTTAAGACTGTTTGGGATCAATTTGAAGAAGAAAAAAACGGACCGTTTCGAAACCGGTCCTAATAAAAGTTTGAACCGTTCTACAATTGGTCTAAAAGGACCGGAAGTTGAAGTTTATATAGATATCAATTTTGTGTTAATTACATATTTTTCAATCACACATTACCCAATTTTCCTTTCTTTGGTTTATTAAATTTTATTGTATCATTTTTAGTAAATCTTAATGTATCATTTTGTGTTAATCATATATTTGTTAACGAAAAACTCAAAACTTAAAACAAAAGAAAATGAAAAATATCAAATCCGAACAGAAAAAATCTCGAAATTGGCCTAACAAGTTGCACACAAAGACCGCGAAACCGGACCAAAAAGAGACTGAAGGAGACCGACTCAAGACCTTCTATGTCTTATAATTAATACATACCAATTGTCAACATATTGATTCTCCATTTCAAATTTCAAATTTTAAATTTCTCATTCTAATTACATTAAATTAACAACATTATAATAAAAATTAAAATAAAATTAATACAAATTATAAAGTGATATAATTTTACATATTTAGTTAAATCAATGATCATAATTTTATATAACTAAAAAACATCTTAATTGATGATTTATTTAAAATAAGTTATTAATAATTTTAAATTTTAACTATTAAAGTTTAATTAATTTTATAACCGTGGTTCCCACGGGTTATAAACTAGTAGTATAATACATACGCACACTTTGATTATTAAATTGCAATAATTAAATCTAAAGCATCTCCATCTCTGTCTCACTTAAATCTTTGAACTGGGATTCCAAGTTAGAGGGCTTTGAGAAGTTGGTTTGATGTTATGACATGATGATATAGATGAATTGATCTTTAGATTGTACACTTATATTCATGGACAAATCACTGTAAATTTATCTCCTTCTTTTGATATGCTTGCATGTATGATTTGATAACGAAAACAAAATTTGAAAGATAAATCCTATATATATAAAGAGAAAGAGGACATCTTCCATAAGTCTACAATCAACGTGAGTGACTTATCACTATGTTCTCTTAATTAGTCAAGGCACATGGGATATGAAGTAAAGATTAAACAAACATTCATCATGAGCAATAACAAAAAAAAGACACAAATCTTGAAACAAAAGCATAACAATTAACAACTAAAACAACTCCGTGTAAACTGAGCTAAATCAAGAGTTGGTGTTGGTGTTCATGTTCATGTTTGTGTACTTTTCAGCCTAACGAGGAATTCCTCTTTCTCTCTTTCTCTCTCTTTCTCTATTTCTCTCTCTTTCTTTCTCTCTCTAAACTTTGGTTACATCATAAATCATTATGTTTCTGTCTTTCCATCATTTTCATCCACTTTCTCTTTTGGTGACGTGGAGGAGTTGTTGTTGTTCTCATCATCATGTTTTCCCGGAGGAAGGAACACTCCGGTGCCCGGCACCGGTAACCGTGGTGGAGCCACCTGTCTCAGAGGAGGTGCCGCTGCCGCTGCCGCCCATCCTGCAGTGGTGGCAGATGGAGGCGGCAGAACCATGGGTGGTGGTGGTGGTGCCGGAAAAGCCATCGCCGGAGCAACAAAAATGGGGTGGATGCCATTTGGACGGACAGGGACAGGGAGAGGGAGTGGCGGGGTTGTTGCCACCTGGACATGGTGCTTTGGGGGGTGAGGGGGAGGGGCCCACTGCTTTGGTGTTGACTTGGTCAAAGTTACAAGTATTCTTTGTTTTCGGATGGAGGGTATTGCATGCTTAGCATAATCTGCAGATTTTCCTTCCATTACAAGCATTGATCTGCAAAAAACATTGCAACATATGTAAAAAATGACCATTTTGCCCTCAACCCTCAAAATGTTTAGCACAGGGACGAAATCGTAAATTTACCCTGGAGCAAGAGAGAGCTTAACGGAACCTCTGTAATCACCATGATGATCTGTTCCAATTACTCTTCCAAAAGTCATCTCACATTCTGTCAACAGCAAAACACATACAGGCCTTCCATACCATTGTGGCCACATATGAGGCTGCGAATGATCACCCTACATAAAAAGTAAAAATCTCCCAATTTACAAATATGGTCCCTATGCTTTCTCATTTTAACCATATTCACTCCAAATTTGTAACATTTTCCCATTCTAGTCCTCATTTCAAGCTTCCAGTGACCAAAATCAATAAAATAAGGACCAAAACTGAAAAAGATTTTATCTTTTGGACTAAATAAGGTATAAATTATATCCTAAATTACAAAAATGGTCCCTATACTTTCTCATTTTAATCATATTCACTCCAAATTTGTAACCTTTTCCCATGCTTCCAGTAACCAAAATAAGGACCAAAAATGAAAAAGGTTTTAACTTTGGACTAAATAAGGTATAAATAATATCCCAAATTACAAAAATGGTCCCTATGCTTTCTCATTTTAATCATATTCACTCCAAATTTTAAACCTTTTCCCATTTTGGTCCTCATTTCAAGCTTCCCATGACATAAGGATCAAAACTGAAAAAGGTTTCAACTTTGGACTAAACTTGGTAAAAATCAGAAACCACAGGGACTATTTTTGTAATATTTTAAACAAACTTGATCCAATTGTTACTAATTATGAACCTCATTGTAGATATCAATAATGCAGGAGTCTGGTTTCACTGTGAGAATTTGCGTGGCCATTAATCGTTCGATGAAATCTTGAAATAAACTTGGAATCGGTTCGATTTTTCGATCTGAAAAAAGATTTAATTTTGTTTTTAGTCGAATAAAAAATATAATTTTTTTATATGAAAATATTTTTGCTATAAACATGAACTTGCCTTTTGAAGTTCCTGTGATGGTTTCTTCATCAACAATGGGAAAACCGAATTGAATTGTCTCTCTTCCATGACCTTTCATTGGTCTTTTTGAGATAATAAATGTATTTCCTGTTTATAAAAATCTCCAACAATTATTTAAATCAAAGTGTTTAAAAAGGGCAAATTTGTCATTTTCAAATATTATGATCATCTTGCCTTGAAATTGTCCCCTTCTTCCTGCAGCTCTTAGATCATTTACTAAACTAACCATTTTTTTAACTCCAGAATCATCGAATAAATCTTCATATAATTTCATTCCTTCAACCACATTAACCTACACATAAACACCCATTGAATAAAAACTTAAAAAGTAATTCCTTTTTTTTTAATAACAAATAAAAGAAAACAGAATATTACCGTTTTGCCATCGAGTATCTCAGAGCCAATAATAGTTTTTGCAATAATATTTGGTTTCTCCAAATGTTCATTAGTACATCCTTCACAAGATAAATACTAAATCAGAAAAAATATAAAATAAAAAACATTCGTTACCAGTTTAAAACATAATTATTATGGTATGTAATCATTTATCATAAGTACCTTTTGAGTTTGGATTCTCGTTGACTTCCTTTGACTCCGATTCTAAACTCTCAGATAAAGTTGACAGTGATTCCAGGCTCTTACAATTGTTGTCTACCTGAGGCTTTGTGCTTAAACCTGCTTCAAGAAAATGGAAAAGTAATTAATTATCTAGTTTTCTCACTGAATATTTTTCAAAGTTTAATATTGCCCTATGATACCTTGAAGTGCATACATTACTATCAAGAAATAATTCCAGTATACATGAGTTCATAACTAATGCTGCTATCTGATGTCACCTTAACTAAGGTAAGAAGTAAAGATCATAAGATATCTATGAAAAATCTGTTTTTTTTCCAGAAGTATCTCATGTTGCTTAATTTCTTGGTTATGGCATAATATGCATATGGGAATTGCGAATTGGGAACCAATTTTTACTTCAAAACAGTAATTTCATTTGTGGAATCATTATAGTTCAAGATGTTTTTAGAAAAACAGAGAACGTATATCTAACTGAAAAAGACCACTGTATGTGTGTCTCGTTAAAATTCTATTGCTTTGGTCCACAAACCAATATTCTATTAATAACAAGAAAGGAGATATGAATAATAAAAGAAGAAATGGGTAGAAGAAGTGACACTTTTTGGATATAGAAACATCAATATAAAATAGGCAGGAATTGTAATCCAGCTCATCTCTTACCATCGTTATACTTTGCAAGTGCAACATCTTTGTGATCTGATTTAGGAACTTCAATCCCCATCAAATTCCCGGATCCATTTGCAACATTTCCAGGAGTATTGAATTCTACAGTAGAATTCTGAGTATCTTTCACAGCAATTTCAACCCTGTTTTGTCTAGACGCAACACTACCAGATCTCTTATAATCCTTTCCCTGTCCCACAACCTTCACCGGATCATAAAACCCACCACCACGATGTTGCTGTTGCTGTTGCCGCTTCCATGTCACCTGTTGCAATGCGTTAAACACCTCAGCCACCGAAAAGTATTGCTGCATATGAAGAACAGGGTTCCAATTACACCTCCGCTGCTGTATAGATCCTATAACCCCATCGTACTCCCCTGGTTCACCAACACTCTTCAAATGGTGACACAAGGAATCAATAATCGCATTGGCAGCAGCAAATTCCCCTCTCATCCACGAAATGAAACTATCTCTTTCGTCTGGATACCACCCAACCCCGCCGGCAGCTGCAGGCCCAACCGCACCGCCGGTTGGAAACTGCATTTTATCTGGAATTATCACGTTCCCCGATGGCATTGCCATATACATTAATAACAGTGTATTATTTCCTTGATATATATAGTGTAACCAAAAACTACCTACCTATCCTTATCTATATGATGATTGCTATAATAAAAAGACAAATTTGCTAGCTCATTCCAGATCTAACATAATTAACGAGTGATACAGCTAAATAAGCTAGCGAATCTTCTAGTAGTGATGCACTACGACAGTAATGGTAGAATTGGTGATCAGATCGGCTAAACTATGGATGAAATCCTGGGAAGTTGGAGGAAACAGTACGTAATCATGCAATGTGAAGAGAAATTTCAAGAAAGATATGATGATCTTTTCATAGGGCCTGCTGAAATTATAGGTCCTCTTTCTTTGCTCAGATCTAAATAAGCGTGAATTGTGTTAAATGGTGTGTGAAATTGAGGGTTTTGTGAAGAAAAAGAAGATCTAATTAGGGTTCGTGAAGAACGTGTTTAGGGCGAAGAAGAAAATGTATATGGCTTATGGAACACGCGCATTTGTGACCCTGATATCTCTCTCATATACACACAGTTGAAGGAAGATTGTATGTGTAGGGGATTGGTGGGCTATAGGAGAATATTCCAATAATGTAAAGGGGGTGACTAGTAACAATGGTATTTCATTCTTTTTTTTTTAACCGTAATTATACTTCTAAATCTATACTTTTTTGTCGAGCACAAGACTCCAATTGACATTTTTTGAACATTTATGATAGAGCTAGGTCCTTTAAAGGCTTTTGATTAAATTAAATAGTAAACTTTAATGTGTTGCTCATTCCATAATTATTATGAGTATCTTAGGTTTCGAACCCAAATACTTGTTTGTTTTTTTTTTTTAAAAAAAAAAACAATTTCAAACCACTTATTGTTGCGCCGCGGAGCACTTAACCCTTCGCAGCTGTTTGTTTTTTAGAAGACTTCTGACTTAAAAACTGTTGCGTGTGTGCTGCATGGCGCAACACTAAATCAACTGCTTCAAACCTCTTCACGCCTTAGTTTAACTTACTACAGCAGTTTGCAGACGTTAAAAAACAAACATACTTTTTATTACATGTTGCAGCCGTTTGTTCCACCTCTTCTGCTATAGAGGATTGCAGAGGTGGTCCGCAGACTTCACGCATGTTTTCTTCGAAAAAACAAACAGCACCTTGATGTAAATTATGGATGTGTTGTGGTTTGAAACAAGAGAGTTATTTGTTAAGTATGAATCATTACGACATGTATCGGCCAAAATATTATAACAAGGTTTTTCAAATTTTGAATTCTTTAATTAGTTCGATAATTACAATTATTACAAGTACATAACAATATTTTGTTTATCAAAAATATTTGAGTTTGTTGTGCAACAATAACGGTATTAAGTGTTTTTGCAGGTGCAAAACTTGAAACTCTCCTCCTGAATGATGTTATTGCTATTACTACTCCCGCTTCATCTCTGTGAAATTCTCATTTTCATATTGGGGCTTCGTCATCAAAGAACCTTAACTCATATATAAAGATTCTTAGGTACGAATCAACGTCTGTTGTTTTTACTTTAGATGTTTTTGAGAATTAATTGGGAAATGATCTGATTATCTCTCCTTTATAGCAGCTCACAACTGTACAACCATATGTTTTTCCTGAATTCTAACTTGGATTCTATAGAAATTCAGTTTGTCCATAGTTAAAACAGTTTCATATTTCTTAATTCCTAGTGGAAAGAGTTATATTTTTATATTTGATATCAGAACCGAAACTAGTGCTTTCAAATGTAAAATTGATATGGATATAAATGTTTCTTCAAATATAACAATAGATGTAGTAAGCCATGTATGTGAGCATAGAGCGAACATCTTAAGTTTGATTAACCATTAGCCTAAGTTTAACCATTCTTGTAATATATATTAACATCGTATATATTTGAATGGATGGAATTAGATGCTCCTATGTAATTGTTAAAATTTTATTTTTCTTGATATATAAGACTATAGGATAAACCTAAAAAAATATGTTGTATTGAATTTGATTTAGGAAACCGTGAATATTGTAACGTCCGTGTTTCCCGTTAGGCAATTATAAGATGATGTAATAATTAGAGTCAACAATTGTAACCTTTTTGAAATAATAAATGAAAATTATTTTGAGTATTATGGTTCTGTGTGTAATTACTTGCAATATACGTGCTTATAGCAATATAATAAAATAGGAATAAAATACGCGTCTAAATAAAATAACAATTTAGACAAATATATTTGACGAAAGTTGAAGTACTTGTGATAAGGACACCGTAGATATAAGGAACACCTAAATCGGACTTATAACGAAGAAGTTATGATCCGTCGAAGTTTCGTGATTCGACCCGATATGGCAACATGCGTCGTAAAAAGTAAATTTTTTTTAAGTTACCTTTTAGCATTCGTAATCTAAATGAAAGTCATAGTAGTCGTCAAACCGAGAGTGTACATATAGAGAACGTCCAAATCTTACTTCATTGGACGAAGTTATGATTTTTTAAAGATTTAATGTAGTAGTAAACAGCTCAGAAATCGAATTTTAGATCGGTCGATTTTTAGCCAAAACAATCTAAACGAGAGTTGAAGATCTCGTTGATAGGATTCCAACCATATAAAGACAGTCGAAAACGGACGTCAGATTACAACGTTATGCATACTATATGGGCTTTAATAATCTAAGCATGTGTGAAATAAATAAACTCAAAATTAGCCAGCGGAGTCTAAACAAAAGTTGTATATGTCGTCGATAGCTACGCATGGATATAAATAACATTAAAAATGAAGTTTGTATGAAGAAGTTACACAATTTTGAAATACTGAAATTCAGCACGTGTATGCGCCTCGCGCATGACCTTCTAGCAGTCGGCTACATCGCCCCACACAGAGTCGGACACGCGCACCTGAGGAGCCACATCGACCATGTGCGCGGCGCGTATGGCCCTTGCGCATTTTGCATCCCGAGGTTTCAACCTATAAATAACTCCTCAATGCTCATTCATTCCACACACAAATCCAAATCTCTTTCTCGATTTCTACTTCTTTTGTCTGAATTTTCCTTAGTATTTAGGGTATTTTTGTTAGTTCTAAAGTCCCTAGGAGTCTGACGTCTAGTAGCTATCAGCCTAGAGTTTTGCCAGTGCATTTTCCAAACTTTTTTCTAGGAAATCCTTGTAAGTTAAATTACCAAGAGAGTACGCCTAGTGTAATCTGATGTTGACCAAAAGCGGGGAGCTGACTGTGTACGCGCAGCGTACCACCAGGTACACCCAACGTACGCAGCCCAGTCCCAAAACTCCATTAAGAGCTTATTCCATTAAGCCCTTACGTCCAAAACTCAGATCCAAGCCCAAAATGATGTCCTAAGTCATAAAGTTTCCAACTTTATGACTTTGCATGGCTATAAAGTGCTTAATGTCCAAAACCCTGTGTTCTTAACCCAATAAAACATCATAACTCTTGTGTGGAAGGATAGAAGGGCCAATATCACATTTTTATAGTTCATAATAGCTCCATAATGGATAAATTTTCGAACTTTATCCATTAGAATGGCCCCAACAAATAAGATCTAGTCTTTAAGTCTCAAAGGGACCCAAAAGGGCATTGTTTTCAACTTAATCCATTAAGTCTAAGTCTCCAACCTTTAGATATGAATCAAAATGATGTTTAGATGGATAAAGTTTCCAACTTTATCCATAACTAGGTCACAAACTTCCAAGATCTAAACTTTATGCACTTAAAGTGACCAAAAGCCATAACACCCAAAACTAGCTAGATCGAACAATTTCATCATCAAGATTCAAACTTTATACCTTTAGAAGAAAGATCAATGTGAACAAAGTTTGGATCTACAAGCTCCATGCAACCAACACTTCTTCAGTGAGTTCCTTCTTCTCTAAGGTGCACCAAGAACACTCTAAAGCACTTAAAAGCACATTCTTTTTGCTCACAGGGATCAATCCAGGGTTGGGGTTTCAAGAGAGGATGTTGGAGGGTGGTGGTTGAGAATGGAATTGGTTTAGGGAAGTTAAGGAGCTTAAATAGGGCTCAAACCACGAAAATATAATTTGGGCACTAATCGCGTACGCCCTGCATACTCATGGTACGCCCATCGTATTAGGGATGCCCTGCATACGTGACTAACCCAAAAATCGTCCAAACTTCAAACAGTCGTAACTTCTCCGTTCCAACTCCATTTTTGGTGTTCTTTATATCCACAAAAAGGTGTTGAAGAGCTCTACAATATTATCTAAACTTGGACTAAAAGCTTCTTGAACAAAAATCCATATTTCATGCAAGGACCCCGCCTATGACTTTTCCCTTTCTATCCTTCGACCTATAACACAATTCAAGGGTAAAAATCTCTAAACTACATTACCTCCTTCCACAAGGACTAAACTTTGCTCCCTTAAGGCCCAAACCTTACACAATCAACTTTCGGTCCATGGCTCATAAATGGCAGGAAACATGATGTTACAATAATAGATGTTTGTAAGGCTTTTATTAATTTCGTTTATGCTTATGTATTGTATTGACGATAACATCCCAAAGTTTTTAATATAAATAAAATACATTTCTTTGGAAATGTCTTTGTTAAATGTGACACGAGCAACTGGATCATGTTCATGGACCAGTTGGATCACTTGGAACTTAATTGAGCACTTGGGGTTCATAGAGCATGTGACAAAAGGAACTTGTCATTTGAGAATGGTATGGATCGTCTGACAAAGGAATGGATCATATAGAAGGGGTTTGGAGCACCTGGAAGAGGTTTGGAGCACTTGGGAGTGATATGGAGCAACAAAGGAACTTGTTGCACCATATGATGAAGTATTGGTCCAAGAAGGATGTTGTTGTGCCAAGGGCATTCCTTCTTGTGCAAAGAATATCCCTCTTGCGCCATGGAGAGTCCCTATGACACCATGAATAAGCCTTGTTACATCAAGTAGGTTCTTAGTGCGACAAGCATGTCCTTGTTGTGCCACGATGGTCCTTGTTGCGCCAAAGTGATGATGTTGCTCCAACTTAGAATTGCTTCCGCCACTCTTGATGCATGTTGTGCCATCCTTGCATATGTTGCGCCACATGGTGGAAGATGGGCCATTTTGGTTCCCTGATGAGTCATGGTATCCATGTTGATCCAAGTATGCTATGAAGTCCTTTATGATGCTCAAGATCGTTCAAGGATGCTCATAATTTGGTATTGCTCAAGGATTACAACATGTTGTGCCACCATGATGGATGTTGGGCCATAAGTGTTCATGATACGCCACTTGTACATCATGATGCTCCACTATGGCACAAGGTGGTCCATCATGTGTGTTGTTGATGCTCATGGGTTGTATAGTGTTCATGATACGCCACTTGTACATCATGATGCTCCACTATGGCATAAGGTGGTCCATCATGTGTGTTGCTGATGCTCATGGGTTGTATCTTGTATGACATGGAAGAAAGTTCCAAAAGATGTTGCATGGTGGAATATGATTGGTTGCCACCATTCATGGGCCTATGGGCCAATAGGCTTGGTCTATTAGGGTTTTAGGTCTGATCCCTTAAGTATAAATATGGATGCATGTAGAGTCATTTGAGGTGTCTTGTGTCTAGTAACTTGAATCCTTAGTAAGTAGGATGAATTTCTGGTGAATTGTACTTGTAACCTCTATTTGAGAACTTCAAAATAAAGCATACTCCCCCTTATAGACGTAGGTCACCTTGACCGAACCACGTAAATATTGTGTCTTTGTGTGCTTATAGTTTTGCATGTTATCCGCATTACTTCCTAACAAGGGTCATCAGAACTTGGAAAGTGGAATCAGATATGTTCTGAGTCTTGACAAGTATCAATTTTTTTCCTTAACATGTGGTATCAGAGTTGCGGTTTGTATTCCTGTGATTGAAGATGTCTGCTTACAAATTTGATATGGAGAAATTCAATGGTTCAAATGACTTCACCTTGTCGAAGGTGAAGATGAAGGCTCTTCTGGTTCAACAAGGATGTGCATCGGCACTAGAAGGAGAAGCCAAACTGCCAAAGGAAATGGCGGCTGAAAGGAAGGTGGATATCCTTGAAAGAGTGCATAGATACAATAAAATTGATAGATACAATTACTTTAGAATTTTGTAAATAAGATTGATAGATACAATAAAATGATGCTCGAACATACGGTTTGATGACTATTTATACTAATAGAGGATCGTGAATATGAGGAACAGTATCATGCACCCTTTGTCCATTGTGTGAAAGCACAACCATTTAAAAAATATGTGTATGCTATAATACAAACAACCAACTCTTCACATATGGTGTTGCAACATGTGTTATTATCACACATTCTTTATCTTTAACAATCATATATAATATGTGATGCATTTAGTTATTGATTTTGCATATATGCTTTGCCTTAAAATCGATTGCAATATTGACTTACAAGAAACTATTCCATCCTTGATTGATAAGAAGTTGTAGTCTTGAGTTATAAAATTGATCTTGTGTGCTTCATACAATGTCTTATTCTTATGTTGGTCATTTAATGTCTTTGGTGATACTTCATCAACCAACACAACTTACGTCTTAAAATTTATCAATACATAGTTATATATAAGCCTTGAATTTCTATAAGCTACCACAAATCATATAGACAAACAATGCTTTCTTGCTTATAATAGAATTCCAAAGCTTCTTACTAAGTATAAGAAACTGGTTGCCACAAAATATAAGACTGATATGTTGTAGTGATGAGCTTGAAACCCGTAAACTCGATCTAGACCCACTTTACCCCATCTTGTACCCAGAACCTATTCCTATATACCGATCAAGAATCTAGTTCTATTGAATCATGTTTTTCGGTTTCAGGGTCTTGGTCCATTTGGGTTGAGTTTGAACCCATTGTCACTCCTAATACACTTGTATCGATAGAGTGACAATAAAGCCACATATGTTCCAATTCTAAAGGCTTCTAACTCTTTGTATCATCCCTTGTGAAACTCATGATATATATATATATATATATATATATATATATATATATATATATATATCATTATTATATATAAAAGCCTTATTTTCCTGGTGTCGTTTAAAACAAATTCATGCTATTCTAATACCTCCACGTAGCCCACCCCTCTTAACGACGCAACTTGCCATTACGTCGACTCAATTCTTCTTACCGTCGTTTCTCCTTGCGACGTCTTGCCTCCTATATAAACACCTTCCTTTCATGTTCCGTCTACAGTGCATTAATACGTTTCCAAGAGCGACATATCACTCAACGTTTGAAGGACAACGACGCTCTGGATCAGGCACACATGTTTGGGAGACGCTCGGTTTCTCAGGCATGAGTTTCCTAAATTTTTTGTTCTAATTTTGTTATACCAGTGTTCAACAAAACCTGCAAATCTTGCCCTGATGGGAGAAATATAATAGTTGTAATCATTTTGCTAGCTACGGAGTTTCTGATCCCGTCTTCTCTCTCTGTTTTTCTCATGCTTTTAAAATTAGATTTACAGGGATTTTTCCCACCACGTACCCTTCCTCCTTAACGACGCAACGTCCCAGACGTTCTTCACCTCTCCTGCAATGTTTCACATTCTACACATCGACAAACCCACCAACTCGACGATTC
The DNA here is from genome assembly GCF_051521515.1 of Lactuca serriola. Lineage (NCBI taxonomy): Eukaryota > Viridiplantae > Streptophyta > Magnoliopsida > Asterales > Asteraceae > Lactuca > Lactuca serriola. The sequence goes on from NC_136415.1 coordinate 47,568,568, forward strand.
CCCTTATCCTCTAAGCGAAACTCGAGATTTTCTAAAGCGCCAGCAGCGCGTGAAAGGTCTTCAAGGATTAAATTTTTCCACATTTGATGTGAATCTATTGAGGCGGATCCATGGTACCGTCGCTTTTGTAGAGTCCAATGTTTGTACGGTACTGCTTCATTGGAGTAATTGAAATCACAAAAACCTTAGGCAATTGCCGATAATATCACGTATATGGTTCCTTCCTTGCATCTCATAAATTAGATTTGTTACCGACCCACAATCTCTATCTATTATTTTCTTTCCCTTAAATCCTAATTTATCTTCTTTTCATATTATCTTCCGTGTTTGGAATTGCTAATCTCGTTTGTTGGGGTGTCTCTGAAATTCCACAAAATCATCAATGACGTTTGTACCAAATCCAGCCATGAGGTCTCAAAATCAAAACCCTATCCCACAATCACTTTGATAGAATTCCCAAACCCAAGAAGTATCCTCTGATCCTACTTTTTAGCATACACGCATACCCACAATTAGTTTGATACGTAGACTCATCTTTGTTTAGATTAGTTTTTGAAGCGACCGTGCCAAGTATCCTTGGTCGATTGGTATTGGTGGTGTTCTCTAATCAAAGGTTTTTTTTGCTTAAAATATCCTATTGTGCCCACCTCCCTTACTATTTCCATCGGTTATAGGTAATAGTGTTTCATAGTTATAGGTTATAGAGTTGGATTATTAGTTTGTGTTTCTGTTCATTCTTGTACAACTTCCCATTATATTTTCCTTTGAGATTCAAATTGGTTTATGATGTGCCGATTTCCATAGCTTCACTCAGTCTTGTGTGTTCGATTTTTATTTTATCGAATGCTGCTTGATTGTTTTTTCATCTACTTTATGTAATAGTGTTTGATTTCATTACATTAGTTGCTTTTATGTTTTGAATAATTAAATGATGAGAGATGTTGATTAATATGTGTGATGATGCCTAATAGGTGTATGATGAAATGCCTAGGAGAAGATGTCATGGAAGAACGGCTATGTATTGTCTTCGCTTGAGGAGGAATGGAATGTATACTCAATGAAAGTGTACGTGAAGCTAACCAATTAAGGAATATAATAAATGGTTGAAAAGAGAAGCAAACTAATGAAGTTAAAGTCGGGATGGCAAAGGAGATGATGATTGCGGAAAATGGAAATAATTGTTATCCTAATTTCGTATCTTTAGAACCAATTCAAATCTCAAAAAATTGGGGTTTCAGAAATCAGAGCTTCATTATGGACACGCAATGATGAAAGAGAGAGAAGAGAATGTTGACTCTCTTAGAAGACTTGACAATGAATGGAGAGGATTACCAGAAGATGTAATCAAAATAATTTTAAATCAATAGATTTAAAATATCAAGATTTAGTTAGTAGGGCAATCAGGTATTTGTAATTATTTGTAATTTAAAGTCTTACTTTGAGGTTAACATTATTAATTAGCAAATGAAATTAAGGAATATGATGTTAATTTAAGACATAACATATAAATTAGTAAATGAAAGGACCCATCTCAATTTTAAATCTCTACATAACTTACCAACATTAGTATTGCAGGATTCGTAACTCCCAAAGGGAAATTCTAAATGGAAAACAACTTTTGTTCTGGGGTTGATCAAAGACCTACAAGCCAATAATCTATTCTACTACATGTTGATTTTGGTATGAACATGAACATGAAATGTAGAGAAAGAAAGAAGAAGAAGAGATATGTAATCTGTTTTCTTATTATTTCTCTGTTAACTAACTGATTGCATCTTACAAGTAAAGCGGAACATTAATACAAGTTAATCACTAACAAACTTGATATAGAAGCTTAACCAACTATCAATCACGTGATAAACACGTGAAGTTATTAACAAATAGCTGTTAAGACTAACTGATATACCAACACCCCCCCCCCCCCTCAAATTGGAGAGTGTTGAGCTCCCAATTTGTTTAATAGAAAATGATGTTGCTTGCTTGGTAATGATTTTGTGAATAAATCTGCAAGTTGAAGATCATTAGGGACATGTTTTAATGATATTAAACCATCTTGAAGTTTTTCCCGGACAAAATGGCAATCTAACTCAGCATGCTTTGTCCGTTCGTGAAATACAGGGTTCTTGGCAATGTGAATGGCAGCTTGACTATCGCATTTGACTTCGACTGGAGTAACATTTGGGACAGTAAATTCATGCAATAAACGAGTCAACCATGCCAATTCAGCTGTCACTCTTTGCATGCTACGATATTCTGCTTCTACAGAGGATAAGGAAACTGTAATTTGTTTCTTTGACTTCCATGCAATGGGGCTGTTTCCAAGAAGTATTATGAAACCACTCACACTTCTTCTAGATTGAGGACATGAAGCCCAATCAGAATCACAGTAGGCTTGTAATGAATAATCATTGGACTTGTTCATCAATAAACCTTGATTAGGATCATTTTTGATATATTTTAGAACATGTTTGGCAGCATCAAGGTGTGGCTTTCTTGGATCAGACATAAATTGACTTAGATGCTGAACAACAAAAGCCAAATCGGGTCTAGTGCGGACTAAAAAATTAAGCTTGCCCACAAGTCTCCTGTAAAGTTCCGGTTCTTCCAAAACCGCCCCTTGTCCTAAAAGTAGTTTGGAATTGGTTGGAAGAGGATAAGCAACAGTTCTATTGCAATCGAATTCTTTCAAAATTTCATTTGCAAATTTCCTTTGTGTAAGAATCACCCCCAAATCAAAATATAACACTTCAATGCCAAGGAAAAAAATTAAATGACCAAGATCTTTAATTTTGAAGGTAGAATCAAGGAATTGTTTTAAACTTGTAATTTCTTCTTCATTGTTGCCCGTCACCATAATGTCATCAACGTAAACAACAACAAATGTAACATATTTGTCATCATGTTTGAAAAATAATGAATAATCATTCTTTGAATGCTGATATCCTTTAGTCTTTAAAGCAAATGTCAACTTTTCATACCATTGCCTAGATGCTTGTTTAAGACCATATAAGGATTTCTGTAAAAGACAAACTTGATGTGAATTAATAAGTTTTAAACCAGGAGGAGGTTTCATGTAAATTTCTTCATGTAATTCTCCATGAAGGAATGCATTATTCACATCTAGTTGATACAATGGCCATTCTTTCTTTACAGCAGTTGCAATTAATGCCCGGATTGTTGTCATTTTCACCATAGGAGAGAAAGTTTCATTGTAATCTATTCCAGCTTTTTGAGTGAACCCTTTCACAACTAATTTTCCTTTATATCTTTCCACTTCCCCATTAGCCTTGTATTTAACCTTGTAAACCCATTTGCAACTGATGGGCTTCTTTCCTTTAGGAAGATCAACTAAAGTCCAATTGTTATTAGCTTCAAGTGCTTCAAGTTCCTTATTCATGGCTTCTTGCCATTCAGGGATGGATGCAGCTTCATCATAAGAAGATGGTTCTATGATCTTAGACATGTTGTGAAACGATTGTTGACTCTGTTCAGATAAAGAACTGAAACATACATGTTTGGGCTGATGAGTGTGTGTGACAGTGTGTATACATGATGCAAAGTGAGGACAAAAATCATCTAAATTTGTAACAGAGGCATTGTTACAAATGTAGTCCTTTAAATGGGCAGGGGTAACAGGAACTCGTTCAGATCTTCTAGGAACAAAGTTGTTGGTTGAATTTTGAATTGGTAAAGGAGAAGAGGATGGATTAGGTGATGAACTAATACTATCTTCAAAAGGAGATAGACTTGGTTGTGGTGAAAACACAGGGGTAGAATGGTCATTGTGAAGTTGAAAAGGGAAAATATCTTCATGAAATACTACATCCCTGGAAATAAAAATCTTCTTGGTATCCAAATCATACAATTTGTAAGCTTTCTTTCCATATGGATAACCAATAGAAATACAAGGTATTGATCTTGGTCGTAGTTTATCCCTGCTATGTTGTAAAGTACTAGCATAGCATAAACATCCAAATGTTCTCAAATGGTCATAAGAAGGTTGAGTACCATAGAGAAGTGAGAATGGAGATTTACCATGAAGGATTTTCGAAGGGAATCTATTTATAAGAAAAGTAGCAGTTAAAACGCAATCTCCCCAAAATCTAAGGGGTAATTTGGACTGAAAAAGAAGAGCTCTGGAAGTTTCTAACAAGTGTTTGTGTTTTCTTTCAACCACTCCATTATGTTGAGGGGTATATCTACAACTTGTTTGATGAATGATACCTTTTTGTTGTAGAAAAGAAATCCCTTCATTACTTGACCCCAATTCAAAAGCATTGTCGATTCTTAAGACCTTTAATTTTCTGCCAAATTGGGTCTCAATCATTTCAATAAATCCTTTAATTACCCCAAATGCATTGCTCTTTGTACTAAGTAAATGAGTCCATGTAGCTCTTAAGTAATCATCCACAATGGTCAAAAAGTATGAATGATTATCATAGGTTTTAGTGTGATAGGGGCCCCATGTATCAACATGAATCATTTCAAAAATTGTTGAAATATGAATAGAACTAATGGAAAATGGGAGTTTGTGTTGTCTAGCTTTAGAACAAACTTCACAAGAATCACAAAAAGTATCAATGAAATGTGATTTATTAAGCAAATCAAGAGTTTTTGACTTGTACATAGGAAGATGGCCAAGTCTTTTATGCCAAACAGATACAAAAATTGTTTTAGAAACAACATTACAAGATGGAAACAAAACGGATGAATGAAATTTTGGTGTTGAAGTAACAGAAAGTACTACTCCTTCATTGCTATTGGAAGTTGATTGAAGAAAATAGAGCCCAACACGATGTCTACCAAGAACCAGAGGCTTCTTCTAAGAAGGGCCCTGCAACGAGAAACAAGAATGTTCTGGAAAAAAACTAAAGATCTTAATTGTCCGCACAATTTGGCTATGGAAAGAAGATTGAATTTGAATAAAGGGACATAAAGAACATGATGAAGTATAACAGATTCGGCTAAGACAACACTCCCAAACTCATGAGCATTAGTTTGTTGACCATTTGGTAAAGTGATACGATAAGGATTTTTGAGCTTTTGAATATTAATAAGAGCAGATTTATTGAAACACATATGATCACTGGCCCCTGAATCTATTATCCAAGTCATTGTATTAGTTTCAAGACAATGACATTTAATTGGATAATCAGAAATATCTTGGGAGAATAAAGCATTACCAGCCAAATTTGCAGAGACTTGTGGAGATTCTTGTCCAACATTGTTGTCATTAAGCTTGCTCAATAGAGAACACAATTGGCGATACTGATCATTGGAGAGTTCTTGCATGGAATGAGTCGAAGTTGAAGACTCTTTAGGACCATCTTGTGATGTAAATTGACTAGAAACAATCAGTCTATAACATTTATTGGTTGTATGACCACTTTTCTTACAGAAAGAACATAATAGACTCTTCTTGTTCTCATTTGTGGATTTGAAATTGTTTGTTGTAACATTGGATCTTGTATTCATTGAAGCAGATTCAGGAAAAAAATGTGATGGAGATTGTACCTCATGTTGCTTCTCATCTTGAATGAGAAGAGAATAGGCCTTGGTAATTGTGGGAAGAGGATTCATCATCAGAATACTTCCTCTAATAGCACTGTACTCTCCATTTAGTCCCATTAGAAACTTGATAAGCTTTTGATTTTGTTGAAGTTCTTGCATCTCATGAGCTGTAGAGCAAGTACAGTTGGGAATGATCGAAAGAGCACTTAATTCATCCCAATATTTCTTCAGTTTTGTGAAATAACTAGCCAAATCGCTAGTTCCTTGAGTGAGATCTGAAATTTCCTTTTGAAGTTGATACAGTTTTGCACCATTCGATTGACCAAAACGATCATTACGATCTTTCCAAACATCTTCAGCAGTGGATGAATAGAGAACAGATTCAGCAATGTCACTAGAGAGGACACTCAGAATCCATGACATCACCATGTCATTGCATCGTTGCCAGATATCAAAATTGATGTGATTAGCGGAAGGTTTAGTTACTTTATCATTGACAAATCCCAATTTGTTCTTTGTTGATAGTGCAATTGTAATCGCCTTCTTCCACGATCCAAAATTGGATCCATCAAATTGTTTGGTAACTAATTGCATACCAGGATGATCTGAGGGATGAAGATAGAGTGGATCTAAAGAAGTAATTTGAATTCTAGCGGAATTAGAACTTTCAGGTACTGTTCCAGTCGGCGCCATTGAAGCAACAAATGAAGAAGACGAATTAAACAGATCTTAATGAAAAAGATGAATCAAACTTTGAGCATGAATCAGATTCAGCTATGATACCATGTTGATTTTGGTATGAACATGAACATGAAATGTAGAGAGAGAAAGAAGAAGAAGAGAGATGGAATCTGTTTTCTTATTATTTCTCTGTTAACTAACTGATTGCATCTTACAAGTAAAGCGGAACATCAATACAAGTTAATCACTAACAAACTTGATATAAAAGTTTAACCAACTATCAATCACGTGATAAACAAGTGAAGTTATTAACAAATAGCTGTTAAGACTAACTGATATACCAACACTACACACATCTATTGACATATATTTTGTAAATTATTATTTGGTTTTTTTTCCTTCTCATAAAACAAAAATAAACATCTCAACATGACAATTTACCTCAATTGTGGTCCAACGGTTTTGTGGGAGTAAATTAATTGTTCTTGGTTATTTACAGGTTACATAGGTACAATTTCTTTGTTGTACAATGTATTAGAAATAAAAAAAAAACTTCAAAAGGAAATATATCGCTTTATATATTTTAAGCCTTTCGATCAAATGGTCATCCTGAAAAGTTCTTTTCAAACAAAAAACAAACTCACATTCTCACGACTCAAATTAGGGATGAGTTATAAAACCGGAAAACTGGACTGGAATCGAAACCGGTATAAACCGGAAAATGCTTAAACGGTCCCGGTAATGGGTTCCAAAATCACTCTTATCCAGGTTCCGAGTATTTCGGGTACGGGTATAACGGGTCTGTGTAATCCGGCCGGGTATGAAGCTTAAATAAAATGATATAAAATATTAAGCTTGTTGCATTAAATGATTAAAAATTGTGTCACATGGACATATTTTTGATATAATTAAGTTTTATGTTTTTGTCTCAATTTTCAAGTACTCGTATTATTTCTGTAGTAGATGATCATATAAATTTGATTGTTGTTTGAATAGAAAACAAGATCACTCTCCTGTAAAAAGATAAGTTTATTATATTTATAAATGAAAAACACAGATGGTCAATACCCATCATACTACGGTTTGGTACTCTTACAAAATGCATGAATCATTCGAAGATTGGTAGCGGTTGAATTAACTAATCTTTTACCGATTGGTATTCATGTGAGACAACTCAATCTACTCCATGTGAAACACACCAGCTGCAAAACCTGGCCTGCTTTTGCCCCTGTAAATTTGATATGAGTATAACAGTTTCCCATCTTACTTTCATTTTCTTCTGTTATAACCATTGTACTTTGAAATTTTTTTATAGCAATGTAAAAGAATCCCAAATAAATGAAAATTCGACAATGTACTTTAGTTTCTTCCAGTAATAGAAATGTAAATTCTTTTTCTTACCTATGACAACTGTTAGGTGCATTTCATGGATTCATTTTGTAGTTTTAGTTCATAAAAGTGCATTACATTTAGGTTTAAACTCATGCATTTTGCATATTTCGGGATTTTTCATGATGCAATTCCATTCACACACTTTTATGATATTTCAGGGACTTTTTGAAGGTTGGAAATCATTGGAGGAAGTTAAAAAGAACTGGAGACAGAGTTACAAAAGTTTTGGAGCTTAGAAGAGAGAGAATGAAGAATTTGGCTTCTCAAAAGTTTACACGGCCGTGTAAATGCTCCCCTTTAATTTACACGGGCCGTGTAAACGTACATGCAAGGGCAGTCTACTTCGAAGACCTTGAAGGATTAAGCATTCTACTTTTATTGTTTACACGACCGTGTAAATGGCACCCTTTAATTTACACGGGCCGTGTAAACGTCTCGACAGTTTTAAAGTGGTTTTATCCTCTTATAATTTAGACAATCGGTTTTGTGAGGAGTTAGGTCGGATTTTGGGAAGAAAGAAGGCGATTTTCAGAACTTTTGCAAGTAGATTAACACTTGGAAACACTTTAATTTCCTTTTTGTAAGTCAATTTTAAGTTTAAACTTGTTTGATTTGTAGTTCAACCTAGACATGTGTGGTTGATTTCATTATCATTTCCGAATCTGAATTCTTAAGTATGTGTTGTTAGGTTGTAATTTGAATTTGACTTGTGTTTAACATCTAGTAATCTTTGATTTGATCTTAATCATGTGTTTGGTTGGTTCTCTTTTTCACTTGATCAATGAATTAGGGTTCTAGTCAATCTAGTTAATCAAATTATGAAATTCGTATATGTTTTATGATTTGATGTTAGTAACACATACTTACTTGGTTGTAATTAGATCAAAATTAGTGCAATCAAAGATTAAATGTTTATATTCCCAAGCTTAAGAGGAATGTTAAACATTGTTGGTAATTAGTGCAAGAACTTAATGTCATTTAATGATTTGATGCAAGAGCTTATTTGAATTGAATCAATTAAATGAAGTTTTATTTGAAGAGCTTGTTTTGAATAAAATACTTTTGCCAATTTGGATATTAGAGTTTATTAATATCCAACTTACCAACCTAGATTGAACATGAGTTATAATCATATTACATCTTTCAACATAATACATGTATAAGAGTCAGAATCAGAAATTTACTTCTTTTACTGCATTTGTTATCAATCTTTCTTATTTATGAAGTTTAATTCAAGTTCAAACACAATCCCCCATTTTAATATTATTTGTATTATGTGTGAAAATATGGCAAGATAAGAAGTCCTGTATTCCTGTAGACCGACCCTGCTTACTCTATACTATCTTTAGTATTAGAAATAGCAGTGATTTGAGCTTTATTAATATTATTTTATCCCATCATTTGTTTGTTTGACAGCCAAACAACAACAATGCAATTTCAGCTCATTATTCAAATTACTCTTAGTAGCGCCCTTTCATGTTATACATGTAAAAAAAGGACATTTGGATTGAATGTGACAACCGATAAGAATAAATATTATAACATCTGTTTAATTTGTGGAGTATTCATGAATTTGAGATCATGACATCACACTTTGAAAAATCCACCATGTTTAACATCCTATCTTACTTTTTAAAATACTCAATTTACCTTCTTCAGTCTATGATTGAACAAATGCATGTATAAGTCACTTTGTATAATTTTTTTGAAAATACTTTACTCAAAAAAATGTGAGTACGATGTTATCACAAACAATGAACAAAAGTTGTTGCTATAATGCTATTTCTTAAATTTGTTACCTTTTTCTCGTGAATGAACTTATAAAACCTATGCAAATTTTGCAGACAAAATCTCATTGAAGTTGTACAAGCATGTATAAAAAATGAAGATTTAAAACAACAAAATGATAACTGACAATCTTTGTCTTGAAGTATACGTTTGTTGGGTTTAAAACCCAACGATACGAGAATTGAAATATTAAAATGGATGTACATGGAAGTTTGTATATAGATCGTGTACTTGGCAAAGAAATAAATATCTAAAGATTAAATATGTTTTAGTTTATATAAGAGTATTATTTTTTTAATTTATACATTCAGACAAAGGAATCAAAACTTTGCCTGATATAAGAATTTATGCAACTCAATTTGTTTTACATAAATGTTTTCTTTAAAACTTTTGAAATTTTATTTGTAGTCTCCAAATTATTATGGTGGATACTGACATGTTAAGCAATTTCAATCATTCTCTGTGGCGAATAAACAAGAATGTAGCTTGTTGAAAAGTATGTTATATTACTAATTTGTTTATGATATATTTCTTGTTTGCCTTTGAAAAATTCATGGCTTTTTAACCAATCTTACTAGACCATCGATTTGTTATGTATCTGTACCTGTTTGTAAATACTAAAATATAAAAAATCATGTCATATTTAAAGTATATATCACATAACAACATAAGCAAGCATATTATCAATGTTATAATGTTCATACCTATCTATGATTACAATAATCATGAGGAAAAAAAATGAAATCCAACTTTCATTTAATTGTTGATTATAGGAATATACTTCTATTTTCTATTTCTTACTCATGCTTTTATATTGAAAATCCACATTTTAAAGCAAAAAATCGTTATTTTTGGGTTATTAGAACATTATCCTTAGTTAACTATAAATAAAAATACCTAAATTACCTTTTATGGGTCGTGCTTAGCACGGCCTCTAATTTTCTAGTATATATATAATTTTAGTGCTTTTGTTTTCATGTGGTGTTGTATAATCTAACATCATGGAAAAACATGAAAACATATAATAAATTTATTGTTAGTCGTCATCAGTATAACTTGCCAAAACATATATGTTTAGCATAGATATAAATCATCACATATTTCTCCCTCTTAACTTTGCATAGTATGACTTGGCAAGTTGGCAATAGATTTATATCGTTGGTCATTATCAACATGCAAAAAACATGTAATAGAAAAAAGTTAACTTTGCATAGTATAAGTTGAAAATCGAATTAAACTGATCTTGAGGGGTATGTTTTGTAAGAAGTGAAAAACTTCAAGGTTTTCCCTGCGCGGATATACAACTCCAAACCGGGTGATGAAGGGAAGAATTAAAAGAGGGCTTGAGGCCGTAATCGATCATCAGAGTTAAATCGAGATTTGTGTTGGAACACCACCGAATTGTAACCGTCATCCGATCGGTGTGCTTTCGTTTTCGTTTTGGGCGTTTCTTTTGATCGATCAAGTATCAAGAACTGAGCAGATTGATTCAGAAGTCTCGAAATTGCGATTATTAGGGTTCTGGTGAGTTCCCCTTTCAATTGAACTCTTTCGTTCTGTTTTTTTCGCAATTTTTTCTGATCTTATGCAGAAATTTCTTTAATTTGTTGTAGATTTTGTAATTTTATTGATCTGGTGAGTTAACAATTGGGGATTGAACATCTTGCAACATGAAAATTCGCGAGAAAGTTCGAAATTTGTGCTTCAATAACCCAATCCTCTTCTGTTCTTAATACGTTTTATGTCTCACCTCCTTCAATTTCTGGCATTTTCAGTCCGATTGTGATATTGGTTCCATGTGGTAACTGTTAATTTGGTTCTTCGACCGATTCTAACACCAAAACCCTAATTTGGTTAAAATGTCCACCCCTTGAATTTGGTTTTCTTCCGTGCTCAATTTTTTCAATCAATGTTAACCATAACTCGATTCTTTGCCTGAAAACACGCTATATATTACTTCTACCTGTGTTTCTTAAAACATTCTTTTTGTGATGACATTAATCATTTAATCTTGTATGCTTTGTATTTTGATTCAGTTTGGCCTTAAACGCTTCTCCCTCTAGTAAAGCATTGGCTCGAAGAACTTTGAAGATTGAAGATATAGAAGTATAATGGGAGGATATGATTTAGATGTGAGCTACTTTCGACTTCATCTCCATTTTCTTTTTGATACTTTCAATTTTACTTAATTGCATATGGTTACATTCATGTAGGAATATGAAGATTACGAAGATGAAGGTGAATACCAGGAAGATAATGTTGGTGAATATGAAGAAGAAGAAGAAGAAGAGGAAGAGGATCGATTACCTACACAGGAAGAGATGGAATACCTTGAATTAAGAGCAAAATTAAAGGAATCTATAAGAAAGAAGATGAAAAAAGATTCAGGTTCTGGCCTTGCCAATTTTCGGGAGAAAAAGAATAAAATGCCATATGACAAGTGAGTACAATTCTTTTAAACTTTTTTGAACTGTAAATTTCCAATATAACATACTTATCGACATGTAATTGTTTCACATATTGCAGCTTTGGATCCTTTTTTGGTCCTTCACAACCAGTAATTGCTCAAAGGGTAATTCAAGAAAGCAAGTCATTGTTGGAGAATCCACATTTGGCAGAAAGGGTTCCAAAAGCTAAGAATATCGTATGTATTTTCCTTTTCCTTTATCTAACATTTAATTTCTTCTACACACAACAAAATTTTACTTTAATCAAGTTATTTCTCTTTTCCTTTTTCCTTAATAGCTTCCACAACAAAACAAGGGTAGTTCTTCAGCTCCAACAGGATCCAAGCCTAGACCCAATGAGCCTCCACGAAAAGTAGACACATGGGTAAGATTCAATTTCATGATCTAACCAATAATATTCATTGTAAATTTGTAATCCACATATTCTCACATTTCCCATTTTACCCTTTTAGGCTAAACCCAAAGCAAAAATCCAAATGCTTAAAAACACTAGAGATTACTCATTTCTATTATCAGATGATGCTGAGCTTCCAATTCCACCAAAAAACCCTCCAAAACCCTCTTCTGCTCCAAAACATGGTATTTTTTTTTCCAATTATTTAACTTTTCAAAACTTTTTATCTTTTTAAATGTTTATAATGAGTTAATGAGTTCTTGATATGTTAAAGATGCACATGTGTCACCAAGACCACCGGTCAACAACGGGGGTAGAAAAGTCATAAATGGCCGTGAAGAGAGGAGACCGGGCCCCACATCTAACCAAACCCGAGTGAGACCACCACCACCCGGTCAACAACAAAGTCAAAGGCCTAGTGGATCAAGTAAAATGACATCTTCGTCCCTAGATTCTAGAAAACAACTCGGGAGTGGTCCCGGGCGGCCTTCAGGACAAAAACCCGCGATGCCTTCCAAGATGCCGCCTGTTGCCGCCAAGCAAAAGGTGATTCCGCCACCTGTTTCTAGAAGCATACCCACCGGACACAATCACAGACCTCAAACATCAAACTCAAGACCACTGCCACCTGTCACCCAAAAGAAACCATTGGATCAAAAAAGAGGATTACAATTACAATCACAATCACAATCTCAACAAAGGAGGGATGATAGAGGGTATGAAAATAGAAGAGTTGATGATAGAGATAGAGATAGAGATAGAGATAGAGGGGGATTAGGATTACAATCCAGTAAAGGAAATGTTGTTAGAAAGCCGATTTTGTCTTCTAAGCCTCAGGTATGTGGATATTCTGTGTGTGTGTGTGTTTATATATTTATTTTAATTTTATGTTTGAAGATAGTGAAATGTTTTTTTTAAATTGGGATGATTGTGGAATTATTGATAGATGAAGCAACAACAACAGGCGAGGCTTTCGACTAGTGGACAACAAAGAGAACGGGTGCAGAAAAGACCGTCTCGCCCTTTTGAGGATGATGATGATGATGATGATACTGCGAAAGCCTTCAGTATGATGAGAAGCATGCTCAAGTAAGAATTGAATTCCATTTTGTTTTTTTGTTTTTTTTTTCATAAGAAGGGTATTTTGGTCATTTAGTCTTTTTTCTTCATTCCAATGGAATCAGTCATTCCATTCCGATTCCGTTAAACAAACACCAAACCCTAATGATGCGATGATTGTATTTGTTTGTAGATATAATCCCAAAAATTACCATGGTGATGATGATGATGATAGCGACATGGAGGCTGGTTTTGATGACATCATGCGCGAGGAGAAACGGAGGTTAGTATAGTATGCCTCTTTGACACTTTTAAGTTTTAACCCCTATACTTCTACTTATTTACAAAATAACCCCTTTGACTTTTGTGATTTAGTGCTTGGATTGCTAAGAAGGAAGACGAAGAAGAGCTTAAGAAAATAGAAGAAGAAGAAAGGCGGGAACGAATGAGAAAGAAAAGAAAGCAAAGTCAACGATAAGAATGTGTTAGTTTGTGTGTGTGTGTGTGTTAGAGATGTGGGTCCCAGTTGTGAGTTGTTGTGACAACCATGATTTTGGCATATTTTTGCCAAAAAGTTTTTCTTAAAGTTAGTTAAGATGATGATGTTATGGGTTAGAGAAGGTTCATACAATTGTGATGCTCGTGATGTTTATTGGGGTTTTTTTATTACATTTTCACAATGGTAATTTCTTTTTTTTTTGGAAGAAAGTTATAATATATTTCTTTGGATTTTGAATCTTTATGTGAATGAGTTTCTAAAATACCTGGTATCCGAGTAGCATCTACAATACAAAAATGAAGAAAGTATGTATATATTTTTAATATTTATTTTAATAATCAAAAATAATATGTTGATGTGTTAATCTGTTTAACTTTGATAAATTAAATAAATTGTTAATGTTAAAAGTGACAATTATATAAAATCTTCATTCCAAGACAACTTTTTTTTTTCACAAGCTTTTGGCAATGACCTCTTCGGTATTTTAAAAAATTCACCAATAAATCTTCCATACGTAAAAGAAATACATGCTTTCAACTAACAATCCAATAATGAGTAAATAACACACACCGCTAATTTACTACAATTATAAGTCATAAAAACAGTTACTTCTATCTAAAAGATAATAGTGAAAATTTGAGAATATTGAAAGTAAATCAAGTTAAGAATTGAAGTTTAAGAAATTATAATGAACATATTAAACAAAACGACGTATTATGGTGGATTATGGTATCTAAGCTTATATACCCTTAAGAGTATATATATATATATATATATATATATATATATATATATATATATATATATATATATATATACACACACACACTAGATGTGAGACCCATGTATTGCATGAGTTTACTTAAAAAAAATTAAATATGAAATTTTTACAATTTGAGAAGTTTGAATTTATAAGAAAAAATTTAAATTATTAAAATTAATAAGGTTTAATACATTGAATACATTACATATATAAATCATTTCTAATAAATACCTTACATATATATTACCTTATATATTAAATGTGGAATTTTAATTTAATAAAATGAAAAATACAAAAAAATGACAAGTGAAAAATAAAAAATTCAAAATTTTTAGAAAATGTCATACATCCAAATAAAAAAAAAAGAAGACATGCGACAAAAATACGTTCATTTATTAAGGAGGATATATATATATATATATATATATATATATATATATATATCTATATATATATATATATATATATATATATATATATATATATATATATATATATATATATATATATATATATATATATATATATATATATATATATATATATGAAGAGATTACATACTTATTTTTCATAACCATCACTTATCACTTTTAGATGATAATAAATATAATATAAAATTATTAATTTTATTAAATATAACAAATGCACAAAATCATAATAAAAAAAAAAGAAAAAAGATTATTCAAATATGAAAGAAGAGAATGTTCCACTTTGATTTCCGGGTCGGATTGTAAATGGCCCGGTCTGGTATTGGAGTTAAATAAGCCGAGACTCCCGCTTAACCGAGGGAGTGAGAGTACCTGCTACTTCAGTCGAGCAAATTCTGGTAGGGTTTACAGAATTCCAGATATCCAAACACTTTGCATCATCGTGTTAACGTGTTAGGGTTCTTCGAAAAATCACACTAGAAAAAGCTCAATATAGATCCAGCAACAATCAGGATCTTGTTCGATGTCGCTTGGTTCACAAACGCCTGATATTCTCGGGGATCGTCAATACGGTCAAGATGTTCGCACCCAAAACAGTAAGTAAAACCCTAATACTATAGAAATGTAGAACAACAATGGTATCCTTATGATTATTTTTTTTGGGTGCAGTTACAGCTTGTCAATCTGTTTCAAATATAGTGAAGACTTCACTAGGTCCCGTTGGACTTGACAAGGTATTTTTAATGCTTATCAATCTCTAATTTTATGATGTTTTTCGTCTGATTTTTATAGGTTTAGGATTTTTATCGATTTACGCAAACATTTTCTTGTATTTTCGGACTCTGTATTAAAGTTTGATAACATGCTGTCATTTTTTTCTCTAACTAAGATAAACAACAATGTAACTTTGTCATTAATGGAAGTAGATTGTTTCTTAATGGATGTTATAAGTACATAAGAGAGAACCGCTTGTCACATTAAGTCTACCATGGCAAAATTTCTTTTGTAACACCATTATCAACCTCATATCAACATGTTCAAGTTGTAATTCAACTTACAATGATTATGAAGCTTTTGAATACTAGTTACTTGACATGTAGAGACCAATGATTGAGCCCCAAAATGAGAATGTTGAAGAATGGAACAAACAAATTTGTTCTTAGGATGCAAAAAAAAATCTCTACATTAGAAGTCATGAAGGATAATAAATACTCTTATGTTATTCATGTTTTACATTTTCAATGCTATGTTTTTGTGAAAGTCAATCCTATAATAGCTGCTGAATAACAAGTTTGCATATCATTTACAGATGTTGGTTGATGATATTGGTGATGTAACCCTCACAAATGATGGTGCCACAATTCTCAAAATGTTGGATGTTGAACATCCAGCTGCCAAGGTAGAATCTTGATAATTTCTTTTTTACTTTATTTAGATATTAAACTTATTATTCTGTATTATTTAGGTACTTGTTGAATTGGCTGAGCTTCAAGATAGAGAGGTAGGAGATGGAACTACTTCTGTTGTCATCATAGCAGCTGAGTTACTTAAGGTATTATTATTATTATTTCCTACCACATATGCATCTTTTCAGATAATTTTTTACAAATAATATATTTTTTTTGAATGGTTATGCAGAGAGCAAATGATCTTGTCAAAAATAAGATTCACCCAACATCTATAATTAGTGGATACCGAGTGAGTGCTCTCATTTCTTTCAATCTTTCTCCAAATAATTGGTGAATATGTCATATGTGGTTACGGTTTAATTGTTTAATGTTTCAGTTTTTCTTTTATAATCTTTATACTCATAAATAGTTAAATACCATTTTTTTTTTATATATTTGGCAGCTTGCAATGAAAAAAGCATGCGAATATGTTGATGAAAAGCTTGCAGTCAAGGTAACAACTGATGATCATTAAACAGTAATTTAAGAGTAAATTACACAAATCGTCCCTAATCGATGTAAAATATCTGTTATCTATTACCAAATAAACAAAAAAGTTATAAAATATCACATAACGGGAATAAAGTATAACATAAAGGGTATAATAGTCATTTTACACCGATTAAGGATGATGGATGCAATAAAAAATGAAAATACAGGGACAAAAAAGGTTAAAAAAAAGGTAGGAAAGGAAAGGGATCCAATCTGTAATTTGACATACAACAGGGATGATTTCTGTAATTTACTCTGATTTTATAATATAGATAACAAATTCCATTAATCTTATTCTTTATTTTTATTTTTTATTTTTTTATAGGTTGAGAAGCTTGGAAAAGATTCTCTTATAAACTGTGCAAAAACAAGCATGTCCTCAAAATTGTTATCCAGTGACAGTGACTTCTTTGCCAATTTGGTATTGTTGTATTTCACACTACTAAAAACTATAAAAAATATTGATTTTTTTTTAAAAATATTTTCAACCCCAAATAAATAAACATAAATTTTTGTATAGGTTGTTGAAGCAGTACAATCCGTTAAAATGACAAATTCCTCTGGTAAAATTCGGTACCCAATCAAGGTTAGTCATTAAATTAACAAACCAAACATAATTTTTATTTAAAAAATTTCTATTAAATAAACAAATAGCATATTATTATTTATTACTATTTAGGGAATAAATATCCTTAAAGCACATGGTAAAAGTGCAAAAGAAAGCTACTTATTAAAAGGGTATGCACTTAACACTGGGCGTGCATCTCAAGGAATGCCAATGAAAGTTTCTCATGCAAAAATCGCGTGTCTTGATTTTAATCTTCAAAAAACAAAAATGCAATTAGGAGTTCAAGTTTTAGTCACGGACCCACGTGAGCTGGAGAAGATTCGTCTCAGGTTTTATTAGCAGATTTTAAGGTTTCTTTTTTTTTTTTTTGTAAAGATTTTGTACCACATGTTTAAAGCTGAATGTTTTTGTATATAGAGAAGCTGATGTGACAAAAGAACGTATTCAGAAGCTTCTGAAAGCTGGAGCTAATGTTGTCTTGACAACAAAGGGGATTGATGACATGGCACTCAAGGTAATAGTAAATGTAGTTTACTTTTTACTTTTTCCCAATTATAGCAATATACTTGCATTTATATTTTCAACATATATTAATAAATAAAGTACAATACCCATATTGCTATTATGGATAAAAATAGGGCTAATCTGATAAAAGGCCTTATATTTTGTGTTTTTTTCCGGATTAAACCTCAAATTTATTTTTTGCCTGAAAAAGACCTTGTATTTATTTTTTTCCTAAAAAAGCCCTCAACTTTGTATTTTTTTCTGAAAAACCCTTCAACCTACCAAATGTTTCCAAATAAACCCTCAACTTTTTCTTGAAAAAACCCTCACATTTTCCAATTTTTTTTGGCAAAAAATTACTAAAAGGGTCAAATCAGGAAAACTGAAAAAATACAAAGTTTTTTCAGGCAAAAAATAAATTTGAGGTTTAATCCGGATAAAACACAAAATATAAGGTCCGTTTTAGTCGTTTTTCTCCAATTTTTTTTGTAAAATGTGAGGGCTTTTTCGAGAAAAACTAAAAAAGTTGAGGGTTTATTTGGAAGTATTTAGAAGGTTGATCGTTTTTTTTTTTCAGATAAAAACACAAAGTTGAGGGCTTTTTCGGAAAAAATAAAAAAAATTCAAGGTCCTTTTCTGGCAAAAAATAAAGTTGAGGTTTAATTCGGAAAAAACACAAAATATGAGGCGTTTTATGAAATCAACCTTAAAAAATAAAGTACATTGCTATTATTGGTAAAAAAATGTATGTACATTGCTATTATCCTGAATTTTCCCTTTTAGTAATCTCTTATTCCATTCTTTATATAATTAAAAAGTATTTATTTTATTCTCTCTCTTTTAAAAAAAAAATTCAGTATTTTGTGGAGGCTGGTGCAATTGCTGTAAGACGTGTGAGGAAGGAGGATTTACGCCACGTGGCAAAGGCAACCGGTGCAACTGTGGTATGATTTTTAACTTATATATATATATATATATATATATATATATAATTTTAAAATGATATTTTAATTAATTTTTTTTATCAGGTTTCAACATTTGCTGACATGGAAGGAGAGGAAACATATGACTCATCGTTTCTTGGACAAGCAGATGAAGTGGTGGAAGAACACATTGCAGATGATGACGTCATCATGATAAAAGGAACCAAAACAACAAGTGCAGTATGTATTATATATTTATATTTCTAATCCAAATTTTAAATTATTAAACTGATACATAATTAATAACATTTTTTTTTTCTTTAACAGGTTACTTTGATACTAAGAGGTGCTAATGACTTCATGCTTGATGAAATGGATAGAGCTTTACATGATGCTTTATGTATTGTCAAAAGAACCCTAGAATCTAACACAGTAAGTAAATCTTAACCTTTTTTATTTTATTTTATAAATTTAATATAAATGTTTGACTTAATAGAATTATAGGTTGTTGCAGGAGGAGGTGCAGTTGAAGCTGCTTTATCTGTGTTTTTGGAGTATTTTGCTACAACTTTAGGATCTCGAGAACAATTAGCAATTGCAGAATTTGCTGAAGCTTTATTGATTATTCCAAAGGTTTTGTGTTTCTTTTTTAGAATTATTTTTAATCTTTAATATAAATATAATATTTTTTATTTTATTGCACAGATTCTTGCTGTGAATGCTGCAAAGGATGCAACTGATTTAGTAGCCCAACTGCGCGCGTGTCATAATACTGCACAAACTAATGCAGATAGGAAGCATCTATCAAAGTAATTAATAATTTAATATATATTGTTTCTTTTGTCTCATAAATGAATATTTTTATTTTTTTTTTGTTAAAAAGTAAAACTCTTCTACTTAAGGAATTGTAGTTTTTTTTTTTTTCTTTCCAAAATGAGTTCTTGATTGGATTTATCCTTTTTAAGAACTGCTAATAGAATGTCTCTTCATTTTATGCTAGAGTGAATTGCATTTCTGGTTTGAAAAAGTTTTCTTTTTCAATTTTAGTCCTCATTTGAGATTTTTGTAACGTTTTTGGTCCCTCTTCCAAGTAATATACATACCTAGGGACCAAAAATAGTCATTTCACTTTGACTAAGTAATGTTTTTTATTTTTAATGAATTTTGATTTTATTTTATTGTAGCATGGGATTGGATCTAATAAAGGGAACCACTCGTAATAACATGGAAGCTGGTGTGATTGAACCTGCAATGAGCAAAATCAAGATACTTCAGGTAAATCTTTTATAGAAAAATGTTATTTGTTTAAGTAAATATTAATAAAAAAACATAAAATTCTTTTATTTATTTTTGTGTCAGTTTGCAACTGAAGCAGCTATAACAATACTTCGAATTGATGACATGATCAGACTTGCAAAGGACGAGAGTGAAGATGGTCAAAATTAAATCATTTTTTTTTTGTGTGTATTAAAAATAAGTCAAAATTTTGGTTAGATGTTCGAATCATCAATATCAACATTGTTGTTGGTGGAAATTGGAAAGAATAGCTTTTGTGAATTGCACAACTTTTAACAAGTGTTTCATGAATATTTTTGTTTGGTGTTAAATGCAAAGTGATGGCGTTTTGAACTTTCGCATCAGTTGATTGCATAGTTTCCCTTGCTTAATCCCATCAACAGTACCAATTAAGAGGGAGGCGTGGGGTCAGTAATTACCACATACGGATGTTATTGCACACGCATGGAATCTCCAAATATAGTTGAAAAATGGATTCTAATAAAACCAAACAAAAGTACCAAAACCTATTACCACATTTCTATAATATCTAATAAAAAACTCAAGAGATATATAGGTGTTGATGATTCTAGTGTTGAGACTCTTTTCATATACAAATCATGTGGTGTAGTCTGGTGATTGCGTATTTGTATAAGACGAGTTTGATACTGTTAGATGGCTGTGATTAACCTTGAAACCTAAAAAAAATTTCGGGCTAGAAATGCAGCAGAAAAAGAAATACTATTAGAAGTGACAATTTAACACATAATAACAACAAATGACTTCCTACCAACTTACAACATCTATCGCCCCGATCATCATTCATTGAATTTATTTGTAGATTTTTTTTTAAAATTTATATATATATATATATATATATATATATATATATATATATATATATATATATATATATATATATATATATATATATATATATTGTTTTCTCACATCATATTTCCATTAACTTTATCAAACAAAATGCTATCAACTTAAACATTTTCTAATCATTGACCACTTTAATTTTTATCTTTAAATTAACTAATTTACCTTTACATTTGTGAAATGTTTTATAAAGCGTACTTATCTAACTTATTTTTAAGCGTATATAATATTTATGAAATTTAAAAAAATTAAATACTTAACAATAACATTAAAAAAAATCGATAGTACTATTAAATATAGAGTCCATATTTCGTTTTTATCTCATCACATAACATCATGTATATGACGATAAAAATAAAAATTGACATAAATATCGTATGACCATTACAAGTTTAATATTTAACTTTGAAGATTAAGACATGAAACTCCAAAAAAAATATTTAATTGGATCAAATATGAAACTAAAAAAAAGAATAAAAATAGTTGATGTTATCGAACTAAGGTCCAACTAAGGTCCCGTTTGATAGTTTTTGTCTGAGAAAGTGATGTCCGGTAAAGTGCTGTCTGGGAAAGTTTTCTGATTGGGAAAGAAACCATGTTGTTTGATTGTACATCTGATTGACTGTGCTGAATGATGAAAAAAACTAATAATTCAATAAAAAATAATTTTAAAAAAAGTTATTTAAAAATAATAATAATCCAATAAAGAAAGAAAGAGACGGGGTTTGGTGTATAATTGTCTTTCCAGCCCATTCAGTCAGAAAGATATGATTTTGGGGCTTTCTGGGAAAGACATATCTTACCGGGAAAGACTCTTTCTTTTGTGCAAATTAAACAGTCTTTCCGGTCCATTCAGTCAGAAAGATCTGTTTGGACCTGAAAAGATGCGTATCAAACGGGGCCTAAAACCAAACTCGTTGTAATGGTAAATAAATATTTTTAAGGTGGATTATAAATATTTGACATCTCAAATAATGGCGCTCATAGTCAATTTGGACTAAGTTGGTTAGTTTGAGTAATAAGTTTGCAATTGAGTTTTTCAGTTCCCAACTATCAACACAAATTGTCTTGTGAATTTGACACAGAGATGAGCAACAATACCGATTTTTTTTTTAAAACTTGAATCAACACTGTTTATGTTAATATGTGACGATACTCAGTAATGTTAGTTTAGTTTGGTACTGATTCCGTGTAATGCTCATCCATAAGTTGACATAGAGAAATTTTTTCATACATATCCTCATACTATCTTAAAATAGTGACATGTGTCATACAAAATGTATTAAAATATTATTATTTTCATTACATATGACATATATGTCACCATTTAAGATTTTCATTACATATGACACATGTCACCATTCAAGGTGAGTAGGAAGATATGTAGTTAGAAAATGTAGAAAAATATTTAGGGGCTGTTTGCATTTTTTAAGCAAAAATTAATGAAATCTACGAACCACCTCTGCAACTCTCTGCAACAAATGAAATGGACCAAACGGCTGCGAACTGTAATAAGAAGCGTGTTTGTTTTTTAATATCTGCATGTTGCTGTAGATATTAAAAAAATAAAATAAACTGATTTCATATAATGAAAATATTTTTTTAATACTGAAAATTTAATAATGTATGACATTTCAGCTAGAATTTATGATATTTTAGTAAAAATTGATGGTATTTCAACAAGAAGTTATCATTATTCAACATAAAAAAAGAAAAAAAAATCATTTAGCAAGAATAAAAAAAAAACAAGATTTCAACAAGATATAATCCAAATTCATCAAGAAAAAAAACGAGGTTAAAAGAGGCAATATAAGTGCTGCCCCAAACGGAACATGTGCAAAAATTTATTTTACTTCGAAGATTTCTAAAAAACAAATAGCTGCGAGATGAAAAATGCTGCGCGTGTGCTGCGCCGCGCAACAATAAAAGGTCTAAAGATGACTTTTTTTCCAAAAAAAAAAAAATACCTTAATTTCTCTTTGACGTACATATATAACTGCTTGTAAATTGCTTTTAACTTTCGAAAACCATTATTTTCATTATCCTTATCAAATTAATTTTCAAATATAATACAACATTTTTGAATTCCTAACAAATTGAACTACCCTCACATTCAATGCTACCTTGCTTCCCCTTTTATTTGTGTCTAAATCTAAAACCACCTTTTGTTGATTACCTTATATTGGATTTCATACTACCACACCATACAGTCAAAATATGAAGTAGTAAGAGAAATAAGGGGCATTATGTAAAACTTTCCTAATTTTGGGTCACTTTCGGTTATTAGATATATAAACCTCCACAATAACCTTCCCGACAAAATCACTACCATTTCGATTCGAGCAAGCAGCTTGGACTTTGGAGGCAGCGGCCATTGCAACACGAGGTTTACTCTTTCCCTCTTTCTCTTTCTCTCCTCTCTCTAGCACTTGCATTTCTCATCTTTCTCTATTTAGCTTAATGCTCTGTTGACACAAAATAAGTAACACAAACTCGCCAATACTTACCCTAATTAACTCTATCCTTCTCTGTGGCATCCTAATTTCGTCTTGTTTTTTGATCGATTTGTTTATGTATTTTTTTCTTCAAATCTTTGATTACATGTATGCAGCCCGACCCAATACACCCAGGGCAGCAAAATAACCAACCGACTTCTAGAAAATCACATTGTCAAGATCGAGAAGCAGAGCCTTTAATTGACTGATGAAGATGATTAAGTTTTCATCATTCTCATTATAATTTATATACTTCTCCCTTAAACCTAGTTGCTAATGCACCAGGTGAATTTCTTTACTTTTCATTCTAATATGAGATTTCTCTACTCCGATTACTGATAACCTTCCTATTATTGTGATTTCTGAAACATAGTCACCGAAGAATTTTGTTGTTGTCGATTTTTAAATTGGTTTAGGGTGAGTTCGATTTCTAAGCTTCCTTATTTCCGTCTTCTTTTCTTTGTTCACTACTTGTCATTCTAATTTCTCTAAGTTCTGATTTGAGTTCGTTGTTATCTGATTTCTGAATCACAAGTCACTAAAAATCAAAAGAAGTTTGAAGTTTTTGATTTCTAAATTGATGTTGAGTCAGTTTAATTTCCGAATTCTCATATCTCCTATTCTGTCTTATGTTTTCTTTTCTCTTATTCTCTAATTCTCATTCCAATTTACAAGGTCTGACTTATATAAGCTTCTTGTATTTCTGACTACCGAATTCTTTTTATTTTAATCTTATTTCTGAATGACAGGTCACCGAAAATCAAAAGAAATTTGTGGTTTTCAAGTTAAATGTTAAAGTTTTCGGTGGTATATCTAATTCAAACTTTTTTTGTTGCAGGATTGTTAGAAGATAAGAAGAATGGTGGCTTTTACATTGCCTCAAAACTCTTCCATTCAATGTCTAAGATCTTCATTGCTCCCTCATAAACCTCAATATCTCAACAAGCCTTCACAGAAGCTACTACTTCCTGTAAATCTAAGTGATGTTAAATTACATGGAATTGGAATCCGATCAAAAGGAGCTAGAATTGTACCAAAAATATGTCATGCCATTTCTGAGAAAGCATCATTAGGAGGTGTCTTGCCCAAAAATAACAAACCTGTAATTGTGATTGACAATTATGACAGCTTCACTTACAATCTTTGTCAGGTTCTCCTCTTTCTCTCATTCTGAATAAAAATCACTCATTTCCCTCAAGTATTCATTCATAGCAAAAAATTATTTGTTATGTTAATGCCTTTTTTTAATTTGTAGTATATTGGAGAACTTGGATGCAACTTTGAAGTTTACAGAAATGATGAACTTACTGTTGATGAACTCAAAAAGTAGTAATTATTCTCATTTAATTTTTTTTTTAAAGTTTACCTTTTTTATTGTTTATGTATTATTTTGTTTTATAGGAAAAATCCTAGAGGAATTCTCATATCTCCTGGACCAGGTAACCTCACAGTTACAGTTTTGTATATTTGTATAAAAATTTATGTTCATAATATTAAATATTATAAATTTCTTTTTTTTTTTTTTTAAAAGGTGCTCCACAAGATTCAGGAATTTCATTACAAACAGTTCTGGAACTTGGACCTGATATACCTTTGTTTGGTGTATGCATGGGATTACAATGCATTGGTGAAGCTTTTGGAGGTTAGTTTTATTTTTTAATTATTTATTTATTTTTTAATTTTTAAGTAATAATATTTCTTGTAATTTTGTATATGTATTAGGAAACTTTAGTGTTAAATCATATCCTTTGCTGTCAAAGATGCATATATGTCATTAGGGTTTGTTTGTCATGATGGAATGGAATCAACAAAAGGAATGGAATGTGTCATTACATTTTGTTATCATGTTTGGTTGGTTTAAAGGAATGGAATGAGTAATTCAAACAAACATGACTTTCTCATTCCGTCGTAATCCTCCATTCCATTCCTTGTTTGATTACAACAAATTCATTATTTACTTTTTTTTTTACTGAAAAAAAAACATTAATTAATTAATAAAATTTACAGGGAAAATCGTGCGATCTCCATACGGTGTAATGCATGGAAAAAGCTCACTTGTTTATCATAACGAAAGCGGGGAAGATAGTTTATTTTCAGGCATATCAAAGTATGTAATTTTTTTTTTATTTAAAAAATAAAAATAAAAATTTAGTTTTTAATTATGATTTTGACATTTATTTATTTATTTTTTTTTCGTTAGCCCATTTATTGTTGGGAGATATCATAGCCTTGTAATTGAGAAAGAGAGCTTTCCTAGTGATGCACTTGAGATCACTGCATGGACAGAGGATGGATTAGTTATGGCTGCACGTCACAAAATATATCGCCATTTACAGGTTTTAATATTATTATTTATTATTTATTATTTATTCATTTCCAAAAATTAAATAATAATAATGGATTAAATTTATATTTATTTATTAGGGAGTACAGTTTCATCCAGAGAGCATTATTACAACCGAAGGCAAGACAATTGTTGGTAACTTTATTAAACTCATAGAGACCAACGAAGAAGAAGCTCAAGCTATTTCTAGAAATTAAATTTGGGAAAATTTAATAACTTTAAGACTTCAGAGCCTTTTTTTTTTTCAAAGTACATGATTTTGACATTTTGGTATTCAAACTAGGAAGATTAAGTTTCAGGGAGTTTTTTTATACATTATTTTGCTTATGTTATAGATTTTATAACTTGTTGGGAAAACATATGTGAAGAGGTGACATTTGAAATTGGGATTTTGGTACTTTTTTTTTTTTTTTTTTTTTATTGTTTTCAGTAATTCACTTTATGTTGCTAGTTTTGACAAGAAACATGATCAATTAAAAGGAATTTGTTTGTCATTATTACATAGTATGATTATAAAATATGGTAAATGGAACAAATAAAAGTGGGACAATAATATCTTGTAGTCTAACAAACATTGCGTAACAAAGAGATATATAATTAATAATTTTCATGTAGTTATTCTTATTGAATGTATTCATATTGATGAATTGCATTAGAAGGGTTACATTCGTTTGAATCTAACAAAACCAATATTAATGTCATATGAATCTATATGCAATCAGCAAATATGATGAAAACTTGATACAAACACAAAATCGAATGGAAATACACATTTGAATCTGTAGTCATGATACATAAGAGATATAAAGAACAAAAAAGATGTGTTAACATCTCAACATGATTTCAAATCAAATCTACTCAAGTTAACACCATTCTTTACTAAAACTATATCATCAAGAATAATTTCATATAAAGTCGACAGCTTTTTCAAGATTTTCAACATACCAATCTCTCTCACTTGCTCTTCACACTAACTCCATCTTTTCCGGCGATGATCACAGCGGTGGTCATATCCAGAAACAACCCATGTTCCACCACCCCTTCAAAAGCCGATATCTCCTTTCCAGCAGCCCATGCATCCTTAATCGGAGTCTTGAAATACAAATCCACAATGTAATTCATGTTATCAGTAACATAAGGCTTTCCATCTCCATCTAATCTCAATTTCGCATCACACCCTTCCGATTTGAACAAATCTTGCAGACGAACCAGATTATACTTCCAACAAAACTGCACCACTTCAACAGGCATTGCTAATCCGCTTCCACCTAAACCAGAAACAAGCTTCGAATCGTCGACAACCACCACGAATTTGTCGGATGCGGCTTCCACCATTTTTTCACGGAGGAGGGCGCCGCCTCGGCCTTTGACTAGATTGAGATCAGGGTCGACTTCATCTGCGCCGTCGATTGCGAGGTCAAGTTTGGGATGATCGTCGAGGATCGATAAGGGGATCCCGAGGGAAGCGGCTTGTTCTTGAGTTCTTTTTGATGTGGGTACGCCGACAATGTCTTTGAGTTCGCCGGATGCGAGGAGTTCACCGATTTTGGATACCACAAAGGCGGCGGTGGAACCGGTGCCGAGTCCGAGAACCATCCCGGAGCTGACGTACTCTACGGCCTTATCCGCGGCGAGTTTTTTGAGATCGTCTTGGGTTAGTGGTTGGACAGGGGATGGGGCGGAGAAGGCTTTGATGGAGAGATATCGAGGGGAATTGAAGGTGACAAGGCGGGTGGAGGTGGCGATTGCGGCATTGTTGTGGTGGCGGAGAAGGGAGGAGGAGAGAGGAGGACGGGAGAGGAGGGAGAGGGAAGCCATGGTTGACGGGAAGGGGTAGGTGGGTGTGGTGTTGGCTCACTCAACAATGGATCTCTGTCTATCCGATGATCGATCAAGTGTTTGTGTTAGGCTGCCATTGATTTGTCGTTTCTACTTTCTAATCAAAACAAAAGCTTGGTTGGGTTTGTTTTGAAAGGATGAGCCTTTTTTGTCCACTTTCTTTCAAGAATGCGTTTTTTAATTTAGCCACAAAGTTTTGTTTTTTCATGATCATATCCCTTTCAAGAATGCAACTTTCAATATAGCAACCAAACTTCCCAAAAATGATTGTATTAGTTTACCAGACATTTAAGCCATAAAATTCAAGCCAATTTAAAACTTTTTTAGACATTCAAAAAACCATTATTTATTACAAAATGTTTTCAAAATAGTTTCTTGTTAGAGTATCCCAGAATCAGATCATAAAAATGTGAGAAAGTGCACAATCACGCATTCGCCTTCCCGCGATCATCTGAAGTACTTGAAACAAAATCAACAACTGTAAGTCCGAAGCTTAGTAAGTTCCCCCAAAATACCAACACCATAGAATCATAATCATATCACAGCATGCATATAGAGTCTACAGATCACTGGATTGCCCTCACCGGGCCTGCAGTCTATCTGGCCCACTCTTAGAACCTTCAGCATGTCTGGTCCGCCCACCTGGGCCTTCAATCTGTCTGGACCGTTCTCCGGGCCTTCGGCCTGACTAATATGCCCCTAGCGTCAGCAGTCTATCTAGTCCGCCCTGGGTCTGTTGGCCTTCAGCACAAAACAGGTCCGCCTCAACCCAACCCCTCATATACAATCAACACATATACATATATAGAACGCTAGCTAGCATATGTAAACACTCAAACCGATCTAACAGATCACTAATCATAGCATCATCATATATACCAGGATACCGACCTAACAGGTCACTAACATAACATCATCCTATATACCATGATACCGACCTAACAGGTCACTAAGCATATCATCATGCAATAAACCTGGATATAAATCAGAACAGGGCCGACATTGGTGCCTTCGACCCTGTTAGTATAGCGAGGACAACTCACCTCACAATGTCGATCGGAACTGAAATATCAAACTCCCGAAACACGGCTCCAAACACCAACACCTACAACCACCAATGATCCAATTCCATAAATACCCAAATTACCAAAATACCCTCAGAAGTCAAACTGGTCAACCCTTAGTCAAAGTCAAAGTCAACAGTCCATGTTGACCCAACTCGTCGAGTGCAGTCTATAGACACGTCAAGTTCCTTCAGAACATAGAAAGTCGCGAATTCCCCAGTCAACTCGGCGAGTTACCGAGTAACTCGTCGAGTCCATGCAACATCCAGAATTATCGGAAAACCCTGACCAACTCGTGGAGTCATCTTACTGACTCGCTGAGTCCATGCAGAAACCAGAAACGAGAAATCTTCATCCGACTCGTCGAGTTGCCCACGGAACTCGTTGAGTCCCTTCAGTCATTTTCTTATTCAGTCGCTTTTAAGCAAAACCAAGGCTCCAAATTGTAGATTTAGCCTCCTTGGGTATAGTTACCACGTAAAGTTGCAAACTTTACATGCCTGCAAGACCTTAAATGCCAAAACCAAGCTAAGGAATGAAGAGACCTTTAGATCAATCAATTTATCAAACAATAACAGTAAATAAGAATAAGAGGAATTCACGAAGAAAAGCTTTCACTAAGAAGGATAATCTCACAAAGAGATTATCGTGTGCACAAAGCAACGATTAGGGTTTGTGAAAGGTGTGACCATTCACAAACCTATACAAGAGATTATATACTGCTATTCTAGACAATCCCTACAAATCAGGGATATGCCAGCTAACTAATTTACGCTAACTATGGAAACAAGATAAATACAAAATCTGTTACAATGCACTGAACAAACTAAACACGCTGAGCTGCTCAAACGCTGATGTTGATACTGAGATATACGCTGATGCTGAGATTTATTTCAAACATCATCATATTTCAAGGTTTGACCTTACAATCTCCCCCAATATGATGATGTTCAAAACTAACTAAGTTAAAACACCTCTGGACAAGAACTCTTCATACTCAGCTTCAGCCTCTATTTTTACTGGCCAGTAAGGACTATCCAGCAACTCCTGTCTTCTATTCAGCAGTTCCATACCAATAAGAATGTGAAACTCTCCTGAGAGATCTTGATGACTCATGCACATTTGCCTTAAGCCAACGAGATGAGAGGTTGGAGCCTTTGGGATCTCAATAGTTTGCTGAAAACACATCTTTCTGTTTTTATCGAGATAGAACATCCCGTGTTCAGGAACTGAGATAAATTTATGCTGAACCGGGTCAACACTGATAGGAAGAGAATTATTTATTCCACCATCACCAAAGTCCAGAACCAACACATCTTCACTATCAACTTGAAATTTGGTTTTTCGAGTTCTAGGAACAGATGACCTTTGGCCTTGATGTTGAGGTCGTTCTTTAGGAACAAGATCCAAACGCTGAACTTTCTTGATCAGCAGATGAAGAGCACAAGTCAGTTCAGAGGAGTGAGCTGAGGTTTGCTTGGATGCCAATTCGAGTAATTCCATCCATTCAGAATATCCATATTTGATCAGCTCATCCCTCTTGACAACTTCAGTGTATGAATGCAGAGGACCTTGACGAGTGATCAGCAACGTAAGAATTTTCTCATTGCGTGGTTTGGAAGCTTTAACTTTGATGATCTTATCACCACACACTCGTCGATTAAGAACGTCTTCAAACCTCTTTCGATCAATCCGGTCAAGAACACTGTCAGTCTTAGGCTTACAGCTGCTAAGAGAAGGCTGAGAAGATTGAGATTTGGACTGAAATTCCAAGAATTTCTGCATCTGAGCTTCAAAAGATCCTTTGGCCTGAAGTTTATGCTGAATAAGAGTTTCATCAGCTTGAGCAATGTTCTTTAGAAGCTGAGCTTGATTAGCTTCATCAAGAATTTGCTTAACTTGATCAGGAGACATGTTCCATTCAGCCGCAAGATTTGATATACTGACTATGGACTTGGGTTTCTTGCCAGGCAGAGAAGTATCAGTTTGAGAATGAGCCAAGTCAGTATCTGCTATCTTATGCTTTCGAGATAGCGGATGAGAATCTTCACTAGCAACGTCCGAATCTTCTCCTTGGACCGGAATAATGGGATCAGCAACAGGATCGACTGATTTCATGTCTGGCCTTTGAGATTCATTATCAAGATCATCTGAATCTTCTTCTTGAGCTGGAATAAGAGGATTAATGAAGTTCATATCCAGTATTTGACATTCATCATCTGGTTCATCATCATGCTCACTATCTTCAACCAGCTTATCAGTAGCTGCTGGACTATTATGCCCCGCAGAGTCAGACTCATGCGTCGGCTTTGGTGATTCAGGCTGAACAATTTCGGTGTCTCTCTCTTTTGGTTCATCATCAGCATTATCATCAGCATCAACATTGTCTCTCTCTTTTGGTTCATCATCAACATCAGCATCACTATCTCCCCCTTTCTGAGCATCATTAGATTGGGGACTAGAGGGAGGAGTATGCAGGAGAACCTCCTTTAGCTGATGAACATCAGCCTCCTTGAAATATGATGATGTTTGAAATAAATCTCAGCATCAGCGTATATCTCAGTATCAGCATCAACGTTTGAGCAGCTCAGCGTGTTTAGTTTATTCAGTGCATTGTAACAGATTTTGTATTTATCTTGTTTCCATAGTTAGCGTAAATTAGTTAGCTGGCATATCCCTGATTTGTAGGTATTGTCTAGAATAGCAGTATATAATCTCTTGTATAGGTTTGTGAATGGTCACACCTTTCACAAACCCTAATCGTTGCTTTGTGCACACGATAATCTCTTTGTG
Organism: Lactuca serriola; assembly: GCF_051521515.1. Classification (NCBI taxonomy): domain Eukaryota; kingdom Viridiplantae; phylum Streptophyta; class Magnoliopsida; order Asterales; family Asteraceae; genus Lactuca; species Lactuca serriola. The sequence continues at coordinate 47,600,181 of NC_136415.1, forward strand.
AGATTATCCTTCTTAGTGAAAGCTTTTCTTCGTGAATTCCTCTTATTCTTATTTACTGTTATTGTTTGATAAATTGATTGATCTAAAGGTCTCTTCAATTGGTATCATAGCAGGTTTCTCTTATCAAACAAATGGCTTCATCTTCTTCTTCATCGAACTCATCAAATCATCCCTCCGCTAAAATTCCTCCTTTTGATGAAACAAATTTTGCTATGTGGAAAATAAAGGCTCTATATGCTTTAGAGTCAGTAGATGAAGACATGTTGGACATTGTCGAAAAGGGTCCATATGTCCCAATGTATCAGCCTCTGAAAAACAACGTTTCCTGATGGTGCCATGAAGAAAACACCTAAAGAAAACTGGACGGCAGATGACAAAAGAAAAAATGGTCTAGATGTTCGTGCTCGTGCCACAATCAGCTACGCTCTGCCATACAACATTTTTGGGCTAGTTCAAAATTGCATCTCAGCAAAAGAGATGATGGATACTCTGACTGTATCTTTTGAAGGCACTGAAGAAGTCAAGGCTACTCAAATAAATGATCTTAACCGAAGGTATGAACATTTTTTTGCTAAGAAAGGTGAAACCTTGACTCAAACCTTTAACAGATTCAATACTCTTGTTAATGATCTTCGGAGATTAGATCAGTTGAAGCATAGAACTGTTCTAGTGCAGAAGTTTTTGGACTCTCTGGGTGCAGGTTGGAAGAACCATGTTGATGTGCTGAAAAATAGTGAGAAGATAAACTCTATGGACTTACAAAGTCTGTATGGAAATCTTTGATACTATGAGGAATCCAAGTTTCAAAGAAAGGAGCTGATGAAAGATTCTCAGCGTGAATCATCTGTAGCCTTGTTCTCAAACAAAAAACTAGTGTCAGATTCAGACACTGATAGCCATTCAGACACTGATTCCTCTAAAACTGACACTGATGATCTTGAAAAGGTTGTGGCTAGTGTAGCTTTGATTGTAAAGACCTTTGAGAAATCAGGCCGAAACTTCTCAAAGTTTCAGAAGAAGATGGGTGGAAAGTTTTCAAAAAGATCAGAAGCTGATAAAAAGCATGGTACTGATAAGAAAGAGAAGGCTTAGTGCTTTAACTGTGGGAGCACTGATCATTTTGCAAAGGAATGTAAACAAAAAAAACAAGGCTCGGATGAATACTGGAAGCAGAAGTACAACAAGCTGATTGAGAAGCTGAAAGCAGAGAACTTGGAACATAAAGTTCTTGTTGCTGAAGAAGAAAAATGGAAGACTGATGAGGAGTCATCAGATGATGAAGTCAAGTGTCTAATGGTAAAGATAGAAGACACAGATGTTTCTGAAAAAGGCAAAAGTACATTTGATGCTGATATGTCTGATGCTGTTGAAAATTCCAGGAAGTACAACACTGACTCTTCTTCAATGTACCAAGTTAAAAACTTTGTTTCCTATTCAATGAATGAAAAAATCAAAATGTTTGAGTATTTGGGCGTCATTAATTCTAAGAAGAATCAAACAATAAGAGATTTGCAAAATCAAATTGATCTTCTTAAAACTGATATATCCATGAAAAATAACATTATTGAGTCCACTCAGGAAGATCTTAGAATCACTAGTTTGTCAAACTCATTTTTGTCTACTGAAATTGACAATGTTAAAGATCTTTTGATCAAAGAACAAACTGTGCTTCATACTTGGGCAAAATCTCACAAAAATGATAATTATATTATTTCTGCTCAAATTCCACATTCATGCGAGAAAATTCTTGGGGGTAATTTTGCAGAAGCTGAAAAAGTTTTTAAATCACAAGAAAAAGAATCTAAGTTTTATTCCATGAATGAGATGAAAAACAATTTCAAAAATAAGTTTGTCAGTAACTCTTTTATTAATCAGAGTTTAATTGATGAATACTGTGTTACTAACTCTAATGGTATTACTGAGTGTAATGTTGAAATTACCGGAATTGATCCAACCTCTTACCCTGCACATCTTGTAAGACCAACTCCACTCACTGAGAATATTATTGCCTTTCCTATCTCAAATGGAGTGTTTCATGCTGTTCATGAACAACTTAATCATTTTCCTGACTGCAATGCAATTGTGAACAAGTCCAAATCAGACACTGATGATAGCTCATCGTCTATCACTGATCATAATCTCTCTGACACTGAATTCAGTTGTGATTCAATAATGAACAAAAGGACACAAAGCTCTCTTGGTGAATCTTACAAGTCAAAATGTGTTAATTCAAAAAAATTGATCACCAAGAGGAACTTTGGTACTAGAGTTTGTTACAGATGTGGTGATACCTCTCATAAGATTAGTGAATGTTCATTTGATAAATCATCTTTAAGAGCTGATAATATTAAAGTTAGAAATGAAAAATGGATTCTTAAGTCAAAATTCTTTAAACTGTCTTCCTAAGGAGTGTTATAATCTGTTATCAAATAACTTTGTGAATGACCCATCCTCAAATGGGCCAGTGTGTTCTAACTAGTTCCTCAGCACTGCAGGGTCAGGAGCATCTTTGGTACTTAGATAGTGGTTGGTCAAGGCATATGACAGGATCAAAGTCTCTCCTGGAAGATTATGTCAAGAAAACTGGTCCTGTAGTAACTTATGGAGACAATGGAAAGGGGTTCACTAAAGGATATGGAAATATCAAATGCAATAACGTGGCTTTTCAAAATGTTTCATATGTAAAGGGTCTCAAACACAACCTTATCTCCATCATTCAATTGTGTGATGCTGACTATGAAGTTCACTTTACAAAGAAGGAAGGTAGAGTTGTCAACACTGACAAGAACATCGTACTTTCAGCAAGTAGAAAATATGATATATATGTTCTTGACATGTTCTCGAGTGACAAGGCGCTGATGCAATGCTTCTTTACAAAGTCTCAGACGAATCTTAGCTGGATTTGGCACAAAAGGTTCTCTCATCTGAACTTCAAGAACCTATCCAAAATATCCAATCAAGATCTAGTTAGAGGGCTCCCAAAATTCAGCGTTGTGAAAGACAAGATGTGCTCAGCTTGTGAACAAGGAAAACAAACCAAGTCCTCTTTCAAACCCAAGTCATGTTCCAGTATATCAGTCCCTCTTCATTTACTCCACATGGACTTGTTTGGACCTATTCCTATCCGTTCTCTAGGTGGAAATAAGTATACTCTAGTGGTTGTGGATGAGTTCACTCGATTTACATGGGTGGTTTTCCTGAAGAAGAAAAGTCATGCTGCATAGGAAATTATTTCACTGATTCGTAAAAATGAGACACTGACAGGTCTCAAAGTTAAGCAACTAAGAAGTGATCATGGTACTGAGTTCCGAAATTCAACTCTTGAAGAATTTTGTGATCATAAAGGCATTGGGCAAAACTTCTCAGCTCCTCATACTCCTCAACAAAATGGAGTTGCTGAACGAAGAAATAGAACACTGATTGAGGCAGGAAGGACCCTGATGATCCATGCTGGTCTTCCTATGTCATTTTGGGCTGAAGCTGTCAATACAACGTGCTTTACTCAGAATCGATCTCTAAGTCACAGGATTCACAAGAAGACACCATATGAAATGCTGAAAGATCGAAAGCCAGACGTATCCTTTTTTCACGTGTTCGGATGTATTTGTTATATTCTAAATCAGCGTGACCCAAGATCCAAGTTTGAACCTAAGGCTGATAAAGGTATTTTTGTTGGATATTCATCTATTTCAAAGGCTTTTCGTGTTTTTCATGTGAACAGGCAATGCATTGAAGAATCCATTCATGTGAAGTTTGATGAGGAATCATGCACTGATGAGAAAGTCATTCACTCTTCCTCTATTTTTCAAGAGCTTCTCTCTTGCCCATTTGACAAAGTTCCTCTTGCTGGAGATAAAGCTGATATTTCTGATTCTATCGTTCCAGCTCCATGTTCCTTGAATCAAGATTCTGCGGCCAGATCGTCAAATAATTCATCAGGTGCTGATGAAATCCTTGAAGCTGAAGATTCTCCTGCAACTGATAACTTGTCAGTGTCAAATTCTCTGGAATCAGCATCAATCTCTGAACATCGATATCATCCTGTTGATCAAATTATTGGGAATATTCATGATGGTGTCCGAACCAGATCTCGTGTATCTAATAATTTTTGCATGTATGTTAATTTCGTTTCAATGATCTTACCTGACAAGATACACACAACTCTTCAAGATGCTGACTGGATTAAAGCCATGCAAGAAGAACTGAATGAGTTTGAAAGGCACAAAGTTTGGACTCTTGTCCCAAGACCATCAGGAAAGACCATCACCGGAACTCGTTGGGTCTATCGCAACAAGGTTGATAAAGATGGAATCATTACTCACAACAAGGCAAGGCTTGTCGCTCAAGGGTTTACTCAAATTGAATCCATCGACTACGGGAAAATCTTTGCTCCAGTTGCTCGCATTGAAGCAATCAGACTGTTTCTTGCATACACATCCTACATGAATTTCATTGTCTATCAAATGGATGTGAAAACAGCCTTTCTTCATGGTGTGTTAGAAGAAGAAGTTTTCCTCAATCACCCCCAGGCTTTGTTGACAAAGATCACCCTGATTAGTGTACCGATTAGACAAAGCTGTTTATGGACTGAAGCAAGCACCCAGGGCTTGGTATGAGACGCTGACATCGTATCTTCTTGAAAATGGATACAGACGAGGAGCAATCGACAATACTCTCTTCATCAAAAACAAAGGCTCAGATATGGTTCTTGTTCAAATTTATGTCGATGACATCATTTTTGGCTCTCCAAATGAGAAACTGAGCAAGGAATTTGCAGAGATCATGTCTCAAAGGTTCGAAATGAGCATGATGGGGAAGATGACCTTTTTCTTAGGTCTTGAAGTTCAGCAACAAAAGTCAGGTATTTCTATTTGCCAAAGTAAATATATTTCTGACTTGCTTGTTAAGTATTCTCTCAGTGACTGCAAACCAGCCTCTACTCCAGTGTCCAAGACTGATAAGATACACGTTGATCCAACTGGAACTGATGTAAATCACTCTCTGTATCGAGGAATGATTGGATCTCTTTTATATCTCATGGCAAGTCATCCTGATATCATGTTTGGAACCATTCTCTGTGCTCGATTCCAAGCTAATCCCAAGGAATCCCATCTCATGGCCGTCAAACGTATCTTTCGATACTTGAGAGGGACTCAAAACCTAGCACTGTGGTATCCTCGCGACTCAGCATTTGAACTTTTTGGATACACTGATTCAGACTATGCAGGATGCAATTTAGACAAAAAGAGTACGTCTGGTGGATGTCACTTCCTTGGAAATCGTCTCATCAGCTGGTCTAGCAAGAAGCAAACATCAGTAGCCATCTCGACTGCAGAAGCTGAGTATGTTGCAGCTGGGAGATGTTGTGCTCAACTCTTATGGATTCAAAATCAGCTTCTCGACTATGGGATCAAGTTCTCAAAGACTCCCATATATTGTGATAACACCAGTGCCATTGAAATCACACAAAAACCTGTTCAGCACTCAAAGACGAAGCATATCGAAATTAGACATCATTTCATCAGAGATAATGTTGAAAAGGGAAAGGTTGTTCTTGAACATGTCAAGACTTCAGAGCAACTTGCTGATATCTTCACTAAGGCATTGGATTCTCAAACAACTGCTTACATTATTGGAGAACTTGGAATGATTACCTTGTAATTAATTTTGCTGATTAATTGTGCTAATGTTTGGTATTGTCTTATAAGCTGATGTACATTGTGCTGATGATGACATGCTGGTGATATTTGCATACTGAGTACTTGGTTTGATCTCCTATATTTCTCTCTTCTTCAAGTCTTCTAAACTAAAGTTGAATGATTCACTGTACTAAAAACCATACACTGATAACAACTTGAAACTCTTTGCCGATGGTTAGATCAAAACACCAAGATCTATCATACGCAACTATCTCTTCTTACCAATCTTACATTGATTTTGTGATTCAGTGTGACAAAACACACGCTGATGAGAGTCTAAAAATCTTTGCCGATGGTTAGATCAAAACACCAAGATCTATCACACGCAACTATCTCTTCTTACCAATCTTACACTGATTCTGTGATTCAGTGTGCCAAAACACACGCTGATGAGAGTCTAAAAATCTTTGCCGATGGTTAGACCAAAACACCAAGGTTTATCACACGCAACAATCCTTTCTTTACCTTCTTCTCATTCAGTGTCTAATGATTCAGTAAGATAAACCACTCACTGATAAAGTCACAACACTCTGTGCCAATGGTTAGATAATGCAACTAGTATCTATCACACGCACCAATCTCCTTGCTAGCCTCAATTGAGCAAATTGTACCTTGAATTGACGGAGAAATACTTTCAGCATGTAATTTTTGTGACACTGATCTCAGCGCTTCCGCAAACACTGATTGACGTTTCATCTTCAGTCAACGACTATTTACCCAACGTCTATTTTTTTTATGACAGGTTGTTATGATACGCCGTTATTTTTGAAGAAGATAATCATTACCTTTTTAAAAGGCCCGTTTAATTCCATATTTAAACCTCTTCTCACCCCTATTTCAAACTTTCCTTCCACAATCTAAACTTCTTTCACTTATACTCAAAACCCTAAAACCCTAAAAACTCTCTAATGGCTGCCTCTTTGTTCACCTTCTCTTCTACTTCACGAAGGGTAATCCCTGCCCCAAACTCTCCTCCTCTCCCAATATACATCAAAGCCACCAACGTTGTTTTCAACCCTGATATTCCCGAGGTTCATCGAGGTCTTGGACTCGATGATTTTGCTAACTTCTTAGCCTCTTGCCGCCTTCGATACGCAATCAGTGACGTTCCATCAGAGTTCTTCCCTGAACAAGTCTGTGAGTTCTACTACACTGCAACTGTCAATGACGACAACAATGCCATTACCGGGACCATTGGCCGTGGAAGACACTCTGTCTTTATCACCGCAGAACTTCTCAGTGCTGCACTAAGTTTACCTATTTTTGAACCTTTCTCTGAACCTCCTTCTATTGAACGATGTCGACGATTATTCGATCAACTGGGATATGATCACTCAAAGGCTGAAGCTCGTTCATCCCTTGTTCTGCGACAATGTATGACCCCAGGATGGAAGTTTTTCACTGGTGCTCTGTGCAAATGTGTGGGTCACAAGTCTCGAAGTGGTGATCAACTGAGTAATTATGAGCAACAAGTCGTCTGCTCACTTCTTCTCAATAAAAGACTTGATTATGGAGCCCTATTCTTTGATCAACTTGTTCAGCTTCTTCATGCAAATGTTCGCGCTGATCACGTTCCCTTTCCACGCTGGATTGCCCTTGTGCTTGATAAATTTTCGCTGCAGCCTACTTCTCACACCCTGGAAATCCTATCCAATGCCCTCGCATGTCTATTCGCATGTATCAAGATGATCCCCTGGATACTGACATCGGAATCTCTGATAGGATGAGAGAATGGATTGAAAATCCATACACTGTTCCTTCTCTCACTGCTGACACTGATGAAGGAGGCGCTGATGGTAACCATGTAGATCATGCCGGTCAAGAGGATCAACCACATGATGGTGGTCATTTCTCTCCTCAACTTTCTCATCATATCGTCTCGGTTACTGATAAAGTTCCCTCAGCTCAAAAGGATTCACTAAGTCAGGGGGAGCAACAATTTCAGGGGGAGCAACCATCCTAGGGGGAGCATCCCTCACAGGGGGAGAATCCACCCCAGGGGGACCAATATTCTCCGGTAATGCCTCCTAGCTCTCCAGCAGCTCCAGCTACTTCAGTTGTTCAAATTCCGGCCTCAACATTTACTGAACTTCTGACGCTGACACGGGACATGAGTCAGTGTCTTCTTTGCATTGAGGCTGGTGTTCATCAGCTAAAGGAGGTTCTCCTGCATACTCCTCCCTCTAGTCCCCAATCTGATGATGCACAGAAAGGGGGAGATACTGATGCTGATGTTGATGATGAACCAAAAGAGAGAGACAATGTTGATGCTGATGATAATGCTGATGATGAACCAAAAGAGAGAGACACCGAAATTGTTCAGCCTGAATCACCAAAGCCGACGCATGAGTCTGACTCTGCGGGGCATAATAGTCCAGCAGCTACTGATAAGCTGGTTGAAGATAGTGAGCATGATGATGAACCAGATGATGAATGTCAAATACTGGATATGAACTTCATTAATCCTCTTATTCCAGCTCAAGAAGAAGATTCAGATGATCTTGATAATGAATCTCAAAGGCCAGACATGAAATCAGTCGATCCTGTTGCTGATCCCATTATTCTGGTCCAAGGAGAAGATTCGGACGTTGCCAGTGAAGATTCTCATCCGCTATCTCGAAAGCATAAGATAGCAGATACTGACTTGGCTCATTCTCAAACTGATACTTCTCTGCCTGGCAAGAAACCCAAGTCCATAGTCAGTATATCAAATCTTGCGGCTGAATGGAACATGTCTCCTAATCAAGTTAAGCAAATTCTTGATGAAGCTAATCAAGCTCAGCTTCTAAAGAACATTGCTCAAGCTGATGAAACTCTTATTCAGCATAAACTTCAGGCCAAAGGATCTTTTGAAGCTCAGATGCAGAAATTCTTGGAATTTCAGTCCAAATCTCAATCTTCTCAGCCTTCTCTTAGCAGCTGTAAGCCTAAGACTGACAGTGTTCTTGACCGGATTGATCGAAAGAGGTTTGAAGACGTTCTTAATCGACGAGTGTGTGGTGATAAGATCATCAAAGTTAAAGCTTCCAAACCACGCAATGAGAAAATTCTTACGTTGCTGATCACTCGTCAAGGTCCTCTGCATTCATACACTGAAGTTGTCAAGAGGGATGAGCTGATCAAATATGGATATTCTGAATGGATGGAATTACTCGAATTGGCATCCAAGCAAACCTCAGCTCACTCCTCTGAACTGACTTGTGCTCTTCATCTGCTGATCAAGAAAGTTCAGCGTTTGGATCTTGTTCCTAAAGAACGACCTCAACATCAAGGCCAAAGGTCATCTGTTCCTAGAACTCGAAAAACCAAATTTCAAGTTGATAGTGAAGATGTGTTGGTTCTGGAATTTGGTGCTGGTGGAATAAATAATTCTCTTCCTATCAGTGTTGACCCGGTTCAGCATAAATTTATCTCAGTTCCTGAACACGGGATGTTCTATCTCGATAAAAACAGAAAGATGTGTTTTCAACGAACTGTTGAGATCCCAAAGGCTCCAACCTCTCATCTCGTTGGCTTAAGGCAAATGTGCATGAGTCATCAAGATCTCTCAGGAGAGTTTCACATTCTTATTGGTATGGAACTGCTGAATAGAAGACAGGAGTTGCTGGATAGTCCTTACTGGCCAGTAAAAATAGAGGCTGAAGCTGAGTATGAAGAGTTCTTGTCCAGAGGTGTTTTAACTTAGTTAGTTTTGAACATCATCATATTGGGGGAGATTGTAAGGTCAAACCTTGAAATATGATGATGTTTGAAATAAATCTCAGCATCAGCGTATATCTCAGTATCAACATCAGCGTTTGAGCAGCTCAGCGTGTTTAGTTTGTTCAGTGCATTGTAACAGATTTTGTATTTATCTTGTTTCCATAGTTAGCGTAAATTAGTTAGCTGGCATATCCCTGATTTGTAGGGATTGTCTAGAATAGCAGTATATAATCTCTTGTATAGGTTTGTGAATGGTCACGCCTTTCACAAACCCTAATCGTTGCTTTGTGCACACGATAATCTCTTTGTGAGATTATCCTTCTTAGTGAAAGCTTTTCTTCCTGAATTCCTCTTATTCTTATTTACTGTTATTGTTTGATAAATTGATTGATCTAAAGGCCTCTTCAAGGAAGAGGTTTAAGCCAAAGAGAAGGGCCAAAGCATGATAAATTCGATAACTTTATGACTATGAGGGCTTAGAGGAGTCCAGATATGAAGTTACAACTTCAGCTCATGCTCAATACCAGAAATGACCCACAAATATGCTAAAAATGGCCTTAAACCCTTGAATAAGGAGATCTAACACTAGAATAATCAAGGTAACAACTTGTTACCTTCAAATGGAAGCCAAGACGGAGTAGGTACCAGATCTACAAGCTTCTCCTTGATCAAAGCTCTTGAGTCTTCAAGTTTCTTTCACTAAAACCACCTTCCAAGCTTTTACACACACAAAACGAGGAGTAATACACGATTAGGGTTTTCTGAGGTTGAGGGGGACGATAAGAGAGGCAGACGGTGGCTAATGAGCCTTTAAATAAGGTGCAAAACCCTGGAAATTAGGGTTTGACATTCCAGCCCCAACTCGTCGAGTTGGGTCCTCCAACTCGTCGAGTAGGTCCCTTAAGTCACGCGGCCATATCAGTTTCTACACGACGAGTTGGGGCATCCAAATCGTCGAGTAGGCCTTTACATATGAATAGAAAGCTTTAAAATTTATACTTGGGAGTCGGGGTGTTACAAAACAAGATTTATCAGTGATTCTAAGTCATTATACTGATTGATCTACTTATGGGGATGATATCTAGGCTGGATTTAGTGAGGTGTTTAAAGTAGGATTTCCAAACAGTATACTTCGTATACCAAATGGACCCTACCTCAAATATGATCCTACCTGGTTGTTCCTTACTTGATAGATCATGCAAGTGGGCTTTGAGTTAATGATGAATCTAGACTAATAATTAGTCGCAATAAATATTAGACTAAAAATTAGTGATAATAATACTAGGTTATGTCAAAGGAAAAAAAATTGCTAGAAGCAAAGCGCTGTCCAAATTTCAAGTCGTTACTTCAACAGGTGAGTGCATACTTACTTTCATCTTACATATAGATATGAGATATTTAATATTAATACATGCTATATGTGCTTATTATCTGTGTTCCTGATATCTATGCTAGATGAACAATTTATACATGTTTTACATGATTTAAACTGTATATGTATTTTTATACCTATAAATATATGGGGTAAAGATGGGTAGATGAATGATGAAAGATGAAAGACGATATAGATGATATGAGGTGAAAGATGATGAGAAGCCTTGACTTTAAAGCTGATCCAATCATCTAGCAGAGTATAGATAACAACCATAAACTATTCTAGACAGTTCAGTGGAACACTAGCAGGCTCGCAACCTGTAGGTGTTTTTGAACTACGTGTTCACCAGATGTACTCTAAAAAACCTAACAGTTATGGACTTAGTGCCTTACAAATGAACATTGGTAGCTATGCCTAATAAATAACATCGACAACTATTGACTTATTGCCTGTTGGATAAACCCTGACAGCGATGGACTTCGTGCCTATTCCTTAGGATAATCCTTAGGAATAAATAAATGAAGAATATATAGTTCTTAGGGAAGATCCTTAAGAATAAAGAAGATAATGGGGATGGGAAATTGGTTTAATTGTTTGATGATTAAACATAACTAGTAGGTGATCCCGAGCTTTGCCCAAGATGTTTTTTAAACAAAAAATGGAAATAGGACCAAAAGTGTCAAGTTCAACAAAATCTAAGGACCTATTATGTAAATTAATCCAATTCCATCACAAAAATCTTTAATATAAAAAATGGAACCAAAATATCAAATTCAACAAAATCTAGGGACCATTTATGTAAATTAAACCAATCCCTAAAAAACACTATTCACAAGCATGTTATGCTTTTAATATGTATATTAATAATTATATTATTATGGGTTGAAAACCCTATGTACTCATCAAGTTTCTCAACTTGACCCACTCAATTTATTGTATTACATGTGGCTATATGAAAGATACATTCTGCCGAGAGATTCAAGGAGTATTAGGCCACTAGTTTAATTATTGTAAGGCTTGTAATATTTTGTTATGTTTATGTTTTTGTATTGACGATGACATCCCAATGCTTTAATATAAATAAAACACATTTCTTCGTAAATGCTTTGATAACATCTTTATCATGTTTTCTGGGAACAAATTCCGCAATACTATTTTTCAAAAATGATACTCTGATTTTTAAATAAGGATAAACAAATCGGTCTTTTCTGGCCATGAAATTGGGGATGTCACATATATCATTATAATCAACTTCAGCTTTCTATTGGCACCCATCTAGGCTTGTATCTCTTGCTGCCATCCAACTTATCCTTTACCTTGAAGACATACTTATTCTTTCTTTTCATACGGGTAACTTGACCAAGGAATAAGTCTGATTCTTTTCAAGTGAACTTATCTCATCCTCCAAAGAATTCTTTCACTATATGGAATCATTTATTCTTAAAGCTTTTAGATAACACTTTGGCTCACCATTCTAAGTTAATAACAAATAGTTTGCGGATAGAGAGTATCTAACTGTATGTCTTCTCTCTTTAGTGGATCTTCTAACAGTTTCAGTTTATGAATCTACCTCATGTATTCTCATGTTTATTAACAGGTTGGAAGGATTTGCATAGAAGACTTTCTATTATTCTACTATACCATTTTAAACGTCGTTCTGTTAGGTGTGTGTAGTGATTTAGCAAGTCACCGTCGATGTAATTTCTATTTCGGTAATAATAAAAGATTTTATTTTGTACCGTTCAATGAATGTTCAATAACTGTGATCACTGATTTACATCGTGAACCTCAACGTTTCTGCCGGTGGTTAGGGGTGTGTCAAACTACATGATCTTTTACATGTGAGTTCTTCTTCCCTTCAATATCTACTCCAAGAACGTGTTTTATGAAGGGTATGCTCATTAAATATCACATCCCTACTTCTAATAACCCTTCTGCTTTGATCATCCTAGAAGCGATAAATAAACATGCACTTCCCAGCCTTTGTCTTGAGCTTGTCTTTGTTAGTATCCTTGATCATGACATAAGAAACACATATGAAGAATCTCATGAATGTAAGAGTCACATGTCGACCTTGCCATTCCTCTTTTAGAATCTTGAATCCTATCAAAATTGAGGGTCCACGATTGATTAGATAAGTTGATGTATATACTAAATCTGCCCAAAACATCTTTTACAACCTTGCATGGAGCCTCATACTATTTGCCCTTTTATTCAATGTTCCAATCATTCTTTATGCAATATCATTTTGTTAAGGTGTATTCTTAGCACAATAATCAATAATCTATTTGTTGCTATACTCTTCCCCATTATCCGACTTCAAACACTTTGATCTTCAAGTTAGTCTTATTCTCTACTACAACCTTCTACTTCCTAAAGATATTGAAGACCTCAAATTTATTTTTACAAAAAATAAACTCATACATTTTTCATGGAATCATCAATAAATATACCCCCTTATATATTTTCATATAGAATTTTTATAGCTTTTATATCTAATCACTTGGGCAACACCATATTTATTGCCACATCATCACTCACAACACATTATAGAAAAATATATTTTTGTATACAAAATTCCAAATGAATCAACACAAAGTATTGATGAGTAATTATACTTAACATCATCCATATTAATAATTTACTTATTTGGATTCATTACGTATCCAACATGTCATCTGTTTCTTTTGCCATATCCATATTTAGATGTAATAGTTGGCAGCGGCTTGAATTTGGCTAAAGTAATATATTCTTAAGGGGTGTTTGTTTTAGCTTTTTGCACCCTAAAGTCCTTTTAGGAAAAGAAAAAAAAAGCAAAAGATGTTTGACAAACTAATTTTAAAAGCTGTTTTTGGTGTTTTTATATAAGGAAAAAAGACTTTTTGGAAAAGTCAAGAAATCCTGACTTTTTGTAACTTTTTCAAAAAGGACTTTTGGGTTTTGAAAAGTTAAACCAAACACCCCCTTAATACTGTTATAATTACTTTTAACTTGTCAACCTTGTTTTAGAAAATGCATTTTAGGTCATAAAACTATTTTGGATGTGTTATTTAGGCTATTGAGGTTTGTATTTTTTAACATCACATCATCGTCTCATTGGCACAAATGTAAGAATTTGAGCCCAATTTAACCACGGTAGTAATTGGGCCAATTGGCCATAAGTCCATAACATCTCCACATTGGGCCTGATCCGTTTAAAGTTGGACAATCTTCTCTTGCATTTGCCATGTTTTCAAATCTCACCGATCTCATTGGTTGGTTGCTCGATCCACGCTTTGTCAATAATCCTAAAAATTATGTATAAATTGTAATCACACGTGTTAAATGCCATGCAATAATTTGGATCAAAATTTCTCTCTTTTTTTTTTTCCCCATGAAGTTAAGCCATGCTGGCAGTGGGTCCTTGTTTAACCAAAAGGGTGTCCAAGAACATATACCCTTTAGCTGGCTTATAAGTCCCCTTCATCTTGAAGCCTTTGCAAAAGCAAGTCTCCCTTGATACCAAACCTATGACCTCAAGCAACCTTTATACATTCAAAGATTCTTCTGTGACACTATTTATTCACAACATCTAAACAAGATCATATATATTAAATATAACTCCACAAAAACAGCACCTTAACTGTTTCCCAACTCTAATCCATCAATGGACTACTCCTTTCCAAGGGAGACCTTATGGAGAACTGCCTCAAAAATCACCATTTCAGCGCACCTGTTTGGTATCTTAGCAAACATCTTTATGCTTATTTGGTTGTTGCACTATCGTGAAGGCATGGACCTTGATTCATCCAATCCATATCGTATATTCAATGTAAATCACTCCCATTCATGTTGATTATACTAACTGAAACTTGAAAATTTCCATTAAAGTTATCGATCATGCATATTTCTTTGTACAGGTCCATCCTTTCCTTATGTTATTCGGATTCATATTCCTCATTGGTGAAGGTATGTTTGTTTTTTTATCGAAATCATTTATTTGGATTAAAGTCCAGATGTTAATGCATTCAAATCTTTATGTGTGTTGTTGGAGCAGCGATGATGGCATACAAGACAGTTCCAGCAGATAGGCAAACACAGAAGTTCGTACATATGTTCTTGAACCTCTCAGCTCTTGTTTTGGGCATTGTGGGGATACATGCGACATTTAAGTTCCATGATAAGATGAACATGCTCGATATGTATAGCTTGCATTCTTGGATTGGCATCGGCACATTCTGTCTTTTCATCTTGCAGGTAATAAATATATATATGTTCTTTTTGCATCTTTCATGTATGCTTACTTTCTCAGTATTATTGGTAAAGATTATCTTGTGATTAATCTTCTAGCTACACGTGTTTGCTTGTTTCTTATTGAATCTTTGAATTGGAACAGTGGTTATTTGGGTTCAGTTTATTTGTGTTTCCAAAAGCATCAGCTGTGACAAGAGCAAGACTAGCGCCATGGCACGTGTTTGGAGGAAGAGCTTTGTTATACATGGCGATATGTGCAGCTGAAACTGGACTGATGCAGAAATTCACGTTCTTGCAGCTCACCAACAACCGAGAAAGTTATTTGATCAACTTTCTTGCTTTGGCCATCCTTTTGTTTGGGATCACAGTTGATATTTCTGTCTCTCTTGGTCGTTTTGCTTGAGTGAATATTGAAGGGTGTGATAGTTTTTAATTTGATTTTCGGGTTTGTTAAAGGAATTTCATTTGTATTAAAGATTTATTGGTTGGTTTTGTGTTCCATGACTTCCATTGTTGTTAATATCGTTTTTACAATCATTTGTACCTTAGCTCCAATCCAACCAACTATCCAAGTCCCAAAAGAGGGAGGTAGGATATATATATGTAGGAAACCTCTACTCAAGGATAATGAGATTGATTTCATTGATGATTTGACATAAGGAAAAATTTAAGCCTAACATGAGCCCACACTAGAGTCTACTAAACATCACCCACAATGAAGAATAAAGAGTGATGTGTGACTAAAAAGAAAAAACATATACACACAATAAAATTGAAAGTAAAGCGGGATAGAGGTAACCAATATAGTGAGGAGAAGATACTATTAATACAAGATGAAACTAGAGTAATATGATAAAAACTATGTGACAAACACAAACAATGGAAAGGAAACAAGTACCTAGGCCTATACAACTCCATTACCCGAATTTTTAGCCTCCACGTCCTCTTAATTAAGGTTATGATCTCGATAAGAGCCAACTCCTCCAAACCTAACACTATCCTCTTTAATGTCACCTTCACTCAATGTAGAAACACTCATTGTATGTCTTCCAACACCCTTTATACCCTTTACATTCCCTTCCCTCATTTACATAATAGCCTTGTTAAATAAAGAATGAAAGTAACTACCCTTTCCTCTTGATATCCTTATCTTTCACTATAATTCGACTATTGTCATCCGTGCTACACCTTACCCCTCCTCTCTCTCTCTCTCTCTCTCTCTTACATCTCTTCATATATCATAGACTTTACTTTAGCTATTTCTTTCGATGCCTCTTGTTTAGCCTCCTTATATATTTCTTCACCCTTACTGCTTGATAAAAGCTCCTTATATCAATTTGTTTTAGCTTGAAAGTCCTCATGTCACCATCATGATTCTTTATGCTCCGTAACCTTCCTTGCTGACATCCCATGTGTGTTTTTGGTGACTTCTCTAAAGATGCCGACCATATTAACCTATAATTGATCAATGTTCCTCAAATCAATGACTCCAAAAATATTCTTCTAGAATAGCATTATCCCTATAATTGCTAGTTGCCATACCCTTTAATATTTTCCAAATAATCCTTGGTCTAGCTACCTTGGCTCCCTATGTTAGCTCTTACTTCATGAACAATCTATGTTTTGATACACTTACTTGCCCATATAACACCTTGTAGTTTATGTACCTCCTAATGTTTCATTTATATACTTTTATGTAGTTATTTTGGATACAATGCCCACACTTTGGAATATAATTAAGTGCACACACCTCTTTCTAAATAAGGAGCTTGAGACCAACAAATCATGTATGTGTGCAAACTCATGCAATTATGACCCTCATCATTCCTAGTACTAAAACCGAAACCCTCATGCACATCCTCATACATATCAATCTTTCTATCTCTACGAACATTAAAGTCTCCCTTATGACCATTATTATTGGGTTATTAGAGATCTTGAAGACCACAAAGGCGCACAACGGAAACAATAAATATAAACAAAAGAAACAAGAAAATATACCCTTGTAGTCCTTTGAAACCTTCTTTGATCTTAATGGAGAGAGAGTGCTAAAAACCTTAAATAATAAAGCTCATTTTCGTAGTCTCAACCAAGAAACAAATCAATATCACCTTTAGATCCAACAAGCACCATGAACACCGAATGCAGAATTTGAGATTGACGAAAGTGCGCTGCGTACATAGACCGATGCACACACCTTTTCAGAATTGTGAGGGTTTCAAGAATGAGAGAGTGGCTGCCAACTTTAAGGTTTGGATTAGTGAAATCTCCATCATCAAATCCGACCATTCCGACCATTGACCCCATTATTTATAAGGAAGAGTTTTTGAACTCTTAGGGATAATTACTTTGTCACTCAGTAATTATCTTAAAAGATTTTACTTTCAACTCTTTAAGCAGTGACGCATGTTGAAATAATTCTGAGTTCAGTTGTTTTCTACACATTTTAAATTAGTATTAAGTTAGTTTTTCTTATTGAATAAATCAAAGACCACGTGAGAAGGTGATTCCCTGGTCTTTAGCGTGTGGCTTGGTAGTTCCTACTTTTTTGCTAAGTTCTTAGTTTAAATAGTAATGCATATGTACAATGGATTTAGTATCCCTGTTCTTTTCTGTTTTCAGTGAATAAAGAAGTACTTTGCCTCAAATTGTCTTGTGTATATTTGTTTGTCATTTGTGCCTCTCTGTTCACAGTACAGTTCCCTCTAAAGCTGTTTATTCTAGTTTTACCCTTCCCTGTCATTTATCCATTTTCGTCCCCTGTGCAGTTTGCTTTCTTGTGCCCTGTTTCTCATTCTGATAAAAAGTCTTTGTTACCCCTGCAAAAGACCAACATCTGGTATCAGAGCTTTCAGGTGCATGCCCAAGTACCAGTCTCGAGAAGAAATGACTGGAAATAATGGAAATGGCGGCAAGGAAGGTCAGATTACTCTTCATACCCAATGCTCTCCAGAAGTAATTATGGTGCATGAGCCATAAAGATGAGAGTATTCATGCAAGCTCAAGGAGTTTGGGAGGCAGTGGAGCCCAGGACTCAGAACACAGTTGTGGAAGTTAAGAAAGATAAGATGGCTCTGGTAGCCATCTATCAAGGTATTCCTTAAGATCTGTTACTCTCTTTGGCAGAGAAGAAGATAGCTAAAGAGGCATGGGATTCCTTGAAAACCATGTTTATGGGACCAGATAGGGTGAAGACAGCTAGGATACAGACATTGAAGACAGAGTTTGAGGCCATGAAAATGAAGGAGACAAAAGTGACAGATGACTTTGCTGCGAAAGTATGCAACATTGTAAGCTACATGCACACACTTGGGGACACTATAGAAGAGTCCTACATTGTGAAGAAACTGTTGAGGGCAGTACCACCCAAGTTTCTCCAAATTGCTTCAACAATTGAGCAATTTGGAGATATAAACTCCATGTCCGTTGAAGAAGTGATAGGAAGGCTTAAGGAATATGAAGAACGGATGAAATGTCATGCTGAACCAGGAGATAGAAAACTCCTCATGACCTATCAACAATGGCCAGAGAAGAACAAGAAGAAAAGTGAGGCTAATTCAAAAGCAAAGACAAACCGGGGTGGTTTCAGTGGTTCACGTGACAGAGGAAGAGGCATAGGAAGAGGTCGTGGTGGCCGTGGTAGAGGTGGTCACCATAATCAAGGAGGCCAAGGCACATCTAGTAGTCAAGATAAAAGTGGTGTGCAATGCTACAATTTCCAGGAGTTTAGGCACTATGCAACAGAGTGCAAGAACCCAAAAAAGGAAAGAAATCAAGAGGTTAACCTGGTCCATGATGATAATGAACCAGCTTTGCTGTTATCAGCCTTTGAAGAGACAAGGGAAGTGTTTCTAAACGAAGAAAAAGTGAAGCCTGAAGTAAAGCCAAATGGGGGAGCCTTGAATCAGTTAAAGGTGTGGTACCTTGACACTGGGCTAGTAATCACATGATTGGGGACAAAGAAAAGTTTCAAACACTGGACAAGAAAGTTCATGGGGTTGCGAAATTTGGGAATGAGTCCAAAGTAAGAATCAAAGGGAAAGGATTGATTCTATTCCAGTGCAAGAATGGAGAATAAAGAAAATTAAAAGATTTGTATTACATACCTGATCTTTGCAGCAACAAAATCAGCCTTGGACAGCTCGCTGAAGGTGGTGATGAGATCAGAATTAAGGAGCCCTTCTTGTAGGTGCATGATGACACATGAAGGCTACTAATGAAGGTGAAGAAATCTCCAAATCTTCTCTACAAAATTCAGCTAGAAAAGGTAAATACAAGTTGTTTAGTAGCTGAATTAAATGATCCAACTTGGTTGTGGCACACAAGACTAGGACATGTAAACTTTACCTTTCTTAAGTCTATGTCTGAAAAGGACCTAATAATTGGAATACCCAAGATGAGGGTACCATCAGAACCATGTGAAGGTTGTTTGCTGGGAAAACAACCAAGGAGCCCGTTCCCAACTGCCACTAGTTTTAAAGCCAAGAAGAAGTTGGAATTAATTCAAGGCGAATTGTATTGTCTTGTCTCACCTCCGACACCTGCAGGCAACATATATTTTATGCTGTTAGTTGATGACTACAACAGGGTAATGTGGACTTATTTAATGAAGACCAAGGATGAAGCTTTTCAGATCTTTAAGAATTTCAGAAGGCTGGTTGAGAATGAAACGGGTGAAAAGCTAAAAGTATTCAGAACAGATAGAGGGGGGTGATCTCTTGTCAAATGAATTCATTGAATACTGCAGTCAAACTGGGTTAAAGCGTCATTATACCTCACCCTACTCACCACAACAGAATGGCGTTGTAGAGAGGCGAAATCAGACTGTACTAAGAGATGGTCAGAAGCTATCTAAAGACAATGGGAGTACCTGATGTACTGTGGGGAGAAGCCGTGAGCCACGTAGTGTATGTGTTGAATCGATTTGGTACAAAAGCCCTCAAGGATGCTACACCATACGAAATGTGGACGGGAAGAAAACCTCATGTCAGTCACCTGAGAGTTTTCGAATGTGTAGCACATATGAAGATAATGAAGGGCAATCTCAAGAAATTGGATGATCGGAGCATGAAAGTGGTGTATTTAGGGACAGAAAGGGGCACGAAAGCTCATTGATTGCTAGACCCTGACACGGGAAAAATGTTTGCAAGCAGGGATGTAATCTTTGAAGAAAATCGGAGATGGGAGTGGGAGAAATCATCGAAGATCAAATCAACACCATGGGTAACATTCACCGTAGAAGGTTTTGATCTCAGGAACGAGTCTTACAATGATGCTGAATGGGCGCCGGATACGCCTGAACAAGGAAACGGGTCAGAGCATGAAATTGGGGCACCACATGTTAATGACGTTTGGGCTAAATCCTCACAGCCCTCAAACTCACCAGCCGATCCGAGCCCATATATAGAATCCGTTAACACACCACCGGGTACACCCAGTTCTTCAATTACCCAAAATCTCGGATCTGCAGTACCGACTCCAAACAGTGCATCGAGCTCCATAGGTGGTGGAGCCCCAAAACGCTACCGACTGCTCACCGATTTGTATAAAAACACTGAAGAAAATTGAAGTACCACTGGAAGAACTGATGTTGATAAGCAGCTAAGATGAACCTTCGACCTACACCGAGGCCAGTCGCAAGATGGAGTGGGTACAAGCAATGGAGGCTGAAATAGCCTCGATTGAAAGAAATAAAACCTGGTCTCTAGTCGAACTCCCAAGAAATCGGAAGCCAATTGGTTTGAAGTGGGTCTTCAAAGTAAAATGAGACCCGACTGGAAGAATAGTGAAACACAAAGCTAGGATCGTGGCAAAAGGCTATGTGCAGAAATATGGAATCGACTATGATGAGGTATTTACCCCTGTTGCTAGAATTGAAACTGTTTGGGTTATTCTTTCTCTTGCTGGTATGAATGGATGGGGTGTTCATCACCTTGATGTGAAGTCAACATTTTTGAACAGGAAGTTAGAAGAGGAGGTGTATGTCACACAACTAGAAGGCTTTGGGAAGAAAGGTGAAGGAAACAAGGTTTATAAATCGTCAAAGGCACTTTATGAGCTGAAACAAGCGCCCAGAGCATGGAATTCGTGTCTAGATGCTTACTTGAAAAGTCTTGGATTTAAAAGGTGCCCCAGGAATACTCTGTGTACACCAGGATGAAGAATGGAAACACTCTAATCATTGGAGTTTACGTAGATGACGTGTTGGTTACTGGAAGCTCCATTGGCGATGCGAAACAATTCAAGAAGGAGATGAAGGCAAAAGTCAAAATGAGTGATCTTGGTCTACTGACTTACTACCTGGGAATTAAGGTAAATCAACACAAGAACTTTATTTCATTGAAGCAAGAAGCATATGCTAGAAACCTACTAGCAAAGACCCGTATCCTAGAGTGTAATCCCACCAAAAGTCCCATGGAACTCAAGACTCAGTTGAATAAAGAAAGAGATGGAGAGCTGGTCAACCCCACTGAGTACAAGAGTATAGTGGGTGGGCTTAGATACTTGACCCATACCCATCCAGACTTGGCATTTGCAGTAGGAGTAGTGAGCTGTTTTATGGAGAGACCTACCATGGTTCATCTTCAAGCTGTGAAAAGGATTCTCAGGTATATAAAGGGTACCTTAGACCATGGTTTGGTCTATACAAAAGGAGAAAAGAAGATTAATATTGCAGGGTATTCAGACACTGATCATGCAAAGGACTTGGATGACATAAGAAGTACAGGAGGGATGGTGTTTTATGTGAATGGAAACCTGGTCTCTTGGTCATCACAAAAGCAAAGATGTGTAGCTCTAACTTCATGTGAGGCTGAATTTATGGCAACCACCATGACTACATGCCAAGGCATTTGGCTGCCTAGACTCTTGTCATCAATAACATGTCAAAATATTCCACTAGTAACAATGTATGTGGATAACAAGTCAGCACTAGAACTCATGAAAAACCCAGTTTTTCACGGAAGAAGCAAGCATATAGACATAAGATTTCACTTTATCAGAGTGTGTGGAGAATGGTGATATCACAATCTCACATGTAGATGGAAGGGAATAGAAGGCAGATATACTTATAAAAGCTCTAACTAAAGTGAAACATGAGGAAATGTGTAAGCTGATTGGTATGAAGAAGGTTGATAACTCAGAATTAGGAGGGAAAATGTTGAAATAATTCTGAGTTCAGTTGTTTTCTACACATTTTAAATTAGTATTAAGTTAGTTTTTCTCATTGAATAAATCAAAGACCACGTGAGAAGGTGATTCCTTGGTCTTTAGCATGTAGCTTGGTAGTTCCTACTTTTTTGCTAAGTTCCTAGTTTAAATAGTAATGCATATGTACGATGGATTTAGTATCCCTGTTCTTTTCTGTTTTCAGTGAATAAAGAAGTACTTTGCCTCAAATTGTCTTGTGTATCTTTGTTTGTCATCTGTGCCTCTCTGTTCACATTACGGTTCCCTCTAAAGCTGTTTATTCTAGTTTTACCCTTCCCTGTCATTTATCCATTTTTGTCCCCTGTGCAGTTTGCTTTCTTGTGCCCTGTTTCTCATTCTGACAAAAAGTCTTTGTTACCCCTGCAAAAGACCAACAATGTAGCCAAGATTTTGTTTTAGGGTATGCTAAATAATATAAAAAAAATATGAATGACTGACAAAATTCTTTAACTCTAATGCCTTTTATTTAACAAAAATATCTATTGTACATACAATATATATGTAACCTTAATTTTTTATGGGTGGGTCAAGGCCCACTCTACATTGGCTACGCAATGTCTTTAAGCCTTTAAGTCTACAAATTATTTATTAATCAAATAAACCATTAAGTAATTAATAAACTAGAGTACTTACTAGACCCCAAATAGTTAGGAAACTTTCCTAGCTATATGTAAATGTGAGACTCAGTTGCCATGTAACAACTTCATTATATATAGATGATATTTTCAAACCTTATATAAAATAATTAAATGCTACAACAATAATGTTTTCTAACGCAAAATGGAAAGTATATGTTGATGCAACATAGTCATATGCAAACTCTTCAAAAAAAGGTTCCATTTTGGCAGCAACACATATTACCATCCAAGAAAGCGTCGGATATCCAATGATTAACACCCATATCAACCAAAAAGTCTATTCAAGTATAGCCATAAGACCAACAGGAGACCAATATCCAAAACAGAAAATCTGTAGTTCGCTCTTCAATATTGCACAATAGCAATGGCATAGGAGACACATCTCAAGGTACCAGATGTTTCAATTCGAGTGACTCAAATTGCAACTAGATCTTTCAGCAAATTATAAGTGTGGTTTGAGCTAATAGGTTCAAAATATGATCATACGTGCCGAATATTTAATACCATATAAGAATATCGAGCACTTAAACATATATGAGCCTCATATTCACTAGCCTCATATTCACTACCCTAACTTGATCAGCTATAATATCTT
Source organism: Lactuca serriola (assembly GCF_051521515.1). Lineage (NCBI taxonomy): Eukaryota > Viridiplantae > Streptophyta > Magnoliopsida > Asterales > Asteraceae > Lactuca > Lactuca serriola. Next base: position 47,623,632 of record NC_136415.1, read on the forward strand.
TGCCTTCCTTGTGATACTAGTTTAGATTCTAGTAGCCGTAGGTATCAAATCAGTCCTGGAATTTGGTCCATGGGAATCTTATTGTTCATCACTATCCGTTAAAATTTCCTCCTCCAATGAATTTTATATGAACACAAAAATTATGAACATTGTCGGGTTCTAGTCTCTTGCTATCATCTATTATTGTCATCAATCATGCCAACCTCATAATAAAATGTTAACTAATTCAAAATAATAATAAAATGTTAACTAATTCAAACTTTCCTTCTGATAAAAACAAGATGAGCTTTGTTTTTATCGAATTCTAAGTCTAGATATGTCATGTCTGACCTTTTCAAGATCGATTATAACACACACTAATCTCTGTGTTACAGTGTGTGTGTTTTTCATAGAGGTGCTTCCATGGCGAAGGGTGGTGCGAGTTATCAGATATCTTCAACACCTGTGACTATCTTCGCACATCTCTTAGTGATATCAATTGCAACCCTTGTCCTTGTTTGGCTCTTACACTTCCGTGAAGGCTTCGCTTTCAAGTCTCATGTCAAAGCCAAGATTTTTAATGTAAGTTTTCATTAATTAATTAATCACCACATATATATTATATGAATTGTGACCAATTCACTACCTTTTGCAGTTGCATCCACTTCTCATGACACTTGGATTCGTATTATTTTCCGGGGAAGGTTACAAATTTAATTCAACTTTCACAGTTCAAACAGTTCGTGATCAAATATTACTTAATTCACTAATCAGTGGTTATTAATTTATTTATAATGGTATTTGAATCAGCAATCATCGTGTATAAAGCCATCCCTGCAAATCGAAAAACACAGAAACTAATTCATCTGATACTTCATTTTATCGCACTAGCTACTGGAATTGTGGGTGTTTATGCAGTTTTCAAATTTCATCATGAACGTCACTTCCCACATATGTACACCCTACATTCGTGGATTGGTTTATCCACCATTTGCTTATTTGGTTTACAGGTTACTTTAACATATTTTGTACCCTTGTATATCTGATTTAGTCGAGAACATATAGTAATCAGCATAAACTTATGGATTGCATGCAGTGGCTTCTAGGGTTTTTCTCATTCTGGTATCCGAGAGCAGAATCTGCAACAAGGGCGAAGATGGCTCCATGGCATGCTTTCTTTGGCGTTGTCATCTTCTTCATGACAATAGTGACTGCTGAAACCGGGTTGACTCAGAAGTTTCTTTTTCAAGGCCTATATCGCAGCCAAGAAGCACTTATTGTAAACTTTACAGGATTGTTAATCCTTCTTTTTGCGATTTCTGTGGGACTCAGTGTCATCCTTCCTCGGAGAAACTAATTAGGGTTGTTTTCATTTTTCTTGATCCATGTTTGTGATCATTAACTTGATTTATTCGTGTTTGCTTCTCTTGATTTGTTATGCCTTTTATAGTCGAATAAAGTACCTAATTTCATTATAATCTTTTACCATATATATCTTTGAAGCCAAAAAATTGCATTCATACAATAATGCTCTAACTATATTCAATACCGTTTACATATTATTATAATCAACGTTTTACATTCAAAAATATATCCAAGAAAATGATGGAATAATTCAGAAATAGACTTATTTGTTTTTATGTCATGTTTTTATTATGTGTTGAATAATTCAAGCCATGTTGGCTATTGAAGTCCGGAAGTCCGGTTCTTAAGGCAGTAGGGGTAGTTGCAGAAATTTTAGCATTTTTTTTGTTTAAATAGGTGGCTAGTATGAACGTTGATTGTATCCCTTTTTCATTTTCAAATCAGTGAATAAAGAGGCTTCCAGCTTTGAAGCATTGTGCTGTGTTTTTTTTCCTTCTTTGCCCCTGTTACTGTTCCATTGTTAATCAGAGATTGCAGGCTTGTAAAAAGCCAACAATTGGTATCAGAGCTCACCTGGTACATGCCCAAGTATCAACCTAGAGAAGAAGAGATGGCAGGCAGTGGCAACAATGGGAATGGTGACAAAGACGGGCAAATCTGCACTGCCCGATGCTGACAAGAAGCAATTACAATGCATGGGCAATCAAGATGAGGGTCTTTATGTTGGCCCAGGGTGTTTGGGATGCAGTAGAACCCAGAACTGCTAACACCCTCGTTGAAGCAAAGAAGGACAATATGGCTTTGGCTGCCATTTATCAGGGGATACCTGAGGATTTGCTGATGACATTGGCGGATAAGAAGACTGCCAAAGAAGCCTAGGAAGCCCTAAAAGTTATGTTTGTAGGGGCAGATAGAGTGAAGGTTGCAAGGATCCAAACACTCAAAGCTGAAATTGAAGCCATGAGTATGAAGGAAACGGAGAGTGTTGATGATTTCACCGGAAAAGTCATCTACAAAGTCAACACATTACGAACCTTGGGAGATAAGGTAGAAGAATCTCAAGTTGTGAAGAAATTATTGAGGGAAGTTTCGTCCAAATTTCTTCAGATTGCCTTGACACTCGAGCAATTTGGAGACTTGGAATCAATGTCAGTTGAAGAGGTGATCGGGGGACTTAAGGCGTATGAAGAACAGATGAAAAGATCATGTGAAAGCGATTGATGTGCACAAAAGTACCCACTAATTTTAATATTTATAACCTAACAAACTTAGACTATCTATGCACTTATAGGCAGTGTACCTAGTCAGATTACAGTATAGCTTAGGTAAGTCGGGTGTCGATCACAGGGAACGGTGGATTAATTTAATATATTTGATTATAGGTTATAGGTCACACAAAAATAACAAATAAAATGGTTTAATAAATCTCAAATTAGCAAATAACAACTCTCGATAAACTAACAGGAAAGCAAATCTCTTCAGGTACTTTGGTTTAGATAAATTACACCTTAAAACATAGACAATTGCATACACAAATTCATTTATTCAATGTTCACCGATTCCTAAAATGATTAGATTCGCGTTCACTATAACTAATCCTTTAGCAAACAAGTCAATTCAAACAGTGATCAGTTGATTAAACTAACATGCTTCCTAGTGTTCAGTTCGTATCAAGCAAGACTTGTAAATACAGTTAATCAATGTAGACATTTAATCAACCTCTTGTTGATGGTCATCAAACAAGGCTCACACATTAACTTACTTATTCTCAAGTTAATTCTAGTTTCACATTCGTTATTTCTAGTCTTATAATCTCGATGGTCATCAAAAATCATAAGAGACAAGCAAATCAAGCAGATGTTCAAGCAACTCAATTCACTTAACAATTAACAGAAAATAATCATCATTAACACATGAGGATCTTTTAACAAGCTTGGCAAGATAAATTAAACACAAATAAACTATTTAATATAGCAATTAGTCTAATAATCAAAGCTTCATTCAATCATAAACACAAAGTAAAAGGTTTTTACACCTAAATCAAAAATTAAATACAGAAAAGTACCACAATAGAATGCTAAACATGGTCACGTCAGCAAACCATATGATAATCAACATGTATCCGCTCTCTAATCCTTCCGATCTCCGCTTCCGTTAGCTTAACGGCCTTCCGGCCGCCTTCTAGACCCTCAAAACGGCTTAACAGAAGTTAATTGTCGACTAAATTAGGTTAGAAGTCGAATCCCCCTCTCTGGTTAGCTATAAATCGACATTTATAATCTTTGTGGCCGACCTAAGTACGCTGCTGGGCGTACTTAGGATTACGTAGCGCGTACTCAAGATAATCACGCGATCAAGTTTATCCGGTGCAAAGGTGTACGCGGCGCGTACTATTTCCTTACGCGGGGCGTACTTACTTTTTCAACAATTTTGATTTCTTTTAGCTTCTAAGCCCGGTTCCCGATTCAGTCTTTTCTTTTGTGCTTCATCGACAACAATTAGCTGCAAAACATAATTCAAAGTATTATGAGTACTTTTTAGTTCTAAAATAGAATAAATAAGGCCAAAATATTAAGATAAAGTGTATAAAAATATATATAAAAATACACATATCAGCGATGATCGGATACTCTTGTTGACTCACAAAGAGTGGTCCGATAGAAACAAATAGAAATCGGAAGGTGACTCAAAACAAAGAGCAAGCCGAGGTGGTTTCAGTGGTTCACGTGGCGGTCGTGGCAGAGGAAGAGGAAGAAACGAAGGAGGCCGTGGTGGTCGCGGTGGCAGAAGCGGAACCCATCACCAAAAAGGAAGTAATCCTACTGCATCAAGTAGCCATGACAAGAGTGACATTCAATGCTATAACTGCCAGGAGTATGGGCATTATGCATTTGAATGCAAGAATCCTCGAAAGGAACGAAGCCATGAGAATAATCTAGTCCAAGAAATTCATGATGACGAGCCTGCCCTGTTGCTGTCAACATACGAAGATGAAAGACTAGTGTTCTTAAATGAAGAAAATCGCAGTCCTCATCTGAGAACTCATGGTAATCCAAAAAACACATCTTGCACATGGTACCTGGACACAGGTGTAAGTAACCATATGACTGGAGACAAAACCAAGTTCAGAACGTTGAATGAGTCAATTCATGGCTTTGTAAAGTTTGGGAATGAATCGAGAGTAAGAATTGAAGGCAAAGGTTCAATAGTTTTCAAGTGCAAGAATGGAGAGTGTAGAAAACTAAATGAAGTATACTACATACCCGATTTGTGTAGCAACATCATTATCTTGGGTCAATTAGCAGAAGGTGGAGATGAGATAAAAATCAAAGACCCATTCTTATGGGTTCATGATTCAATTGGAAAGCTGCTAATGAAGGTGAGAAGATCAGCAAATAGACTTTACAAAATAGAGCTAGAAGAAGCTACTGCAGTGTGCTTTGCTGTAGACTGTGATAATCTAACTTGGCTCTGGCACAAGCGAATGGGGCATGTAAACTTTAATTCAATGAAGCCGATGATTGATAAGAAGATGATCGAAGGTGTGCCACAAATAAAGATTCCCTCACAACCGTGTGAGGGCTGTTTGGTGGGAAAACAAGAAAGAGATTCATTTCCAGCTCAAACGAAATTCAGGGCAAACAAGAAACTGGAGTTGATCTATGGTGATTTATGTGGGCCAGTTACTCCTCCAACACCTTCTGGTAATAGATATTTCATGTTGATGGTTGATGATTTTAGTAGAGTGGTGTGGGTGTACTTGTTGAAGTCTAAAGATGAAGCTCTACAAGTGTTCAAGAACTTTAGAAGCAAGGTAGAAACTGAAGCAGGGGAGAAAGTGAAAGTGTTCTGCACCGATCGTGGAGGAGAGTTCTTATCAAAGGAATTTACGAAGTACTGTGAAGAAACTGGGTTGGAGAGACAGTACATGTCCCCCTACTCTCCACAACAAAATGGAGTGGTAGAGAGACGTAATCAGATTGTATTGGAGATGGTGAGGTGCAACTTAAAGACAATGTCTGTGCCGAATGCATTGTGGGGAGAAGCTGTATAATACTCTATTTATGTCTTGAACAGAGCTCACACGAAAGCCTTGAAGAATATGACTCCCTATGAAGCATGGACTGGGAGAAAGCCACATATAGCACATCTCAGGGTGTTCGGTTGTGTAGCCCACATGAAAATTGTCAAAGGGCATTTGAAGAAACTAGAAGATAGAAGTATGCCCTTGGTTCATCTTGGAATTGAAAAAGGCTCGAAAGCATACAGGCTTCTAGGCCCAGACTCAGGGAAAGTCTACGTGAGTCGAGATGTTGTATTCGAAGAAGAACGAAATTGGATGTGGGAGAAAAGTCAAAGGATCAAAGCGACACCTGGAGTATCTTTTACAGTCGAAGGATTTGATTTAGATGGTGATGTCCTTTATGATGAGGAAGAATGGGCGCCGGACACACCAGGTCAAGCAAATGGATCAGATCATGGAAGTGGGTCATTTTCTAATTGGCCCAATAGTGAGCAGTCACATATGTCGGGTTACCCACAATCAGGCCCACCGGGTAGTCCGATATCGCCAAATACCCCATATACCCCACTCGCACAAGGTGATCCCATTACGATCGACTCATCGCCTCAGGCAGCGACTCCGAGCACCGCATCTAGCTCTACGGGCGGTGGAGCTCCCAAAAGGTTCAGGCTTCTTACCGATTTGTACGATAACACTCAGGAAATTCATATACCCCCTGAAGAATTGATGCTGATTCGAAACAATGAAGAACCCACATCATACCTTGAGGTTAGTAAGAAAAAGGAGTGGCGAGAGGCGATGGATGCTGAGTTAGCATCAATCGAAAAAATTAACACCTGGAAGTTGGTTGATCTCCAAAAAATTGCAAGGCCATCGGATTGAAGTGGGTTTATAAACTAAAGAAGGATCCAAGTGGGAAGATTGTCAAGCATAAAGCCAGAATTTTAGCGAAGGGGTATGTCTAAAGGCATGGGATCGACTATGATGAGGTATTAGCCCCCGTGGACAGAATTGACACAATTCGCCTAATCTTAGCCCTAGCAGGTTCAAATGGTTGGAAGGTTCACCATCTGGATGTCAAATCGGCATTCCTGAATGGAAACCTAGAAGAGGAAGTTTACGTGAGTCAACCGGATGGCTATCAGAAAAGAAGCCAAGCTCACAAGGTGTACAAACTTTCCAAAGCCCTTTACGGGCTCAAACAAGCTCCCAGGGCTTTGAATGCTTGCTTGGATCGACATCTAAAGAACATTGTATTTACAAGGTGTGCCCATGAATACTCTGTCTACATCAAAAGGTATGTGTGACATCCCCAATTTCATGGCCAGAAAATACCGATTTGTTTATGCTTGTTTTTAAAATCAGAGTACTCTTTTAAAGAAAACAGTTGCGAAATTTGTTCCCAAAACAAGATATGATAATAACTTATCAAAAAATTTCTCGAAGAGAATGTATTTTCATTTAATAATAAAACCTCGGGATGTCATGTTCCGATATAGACATATAAGCATAAACAGAACTTACATTTAATTACACAATTGATTTATATATCCTTTAAATCTCTCTGTGAAATATGTCTTCGTATTAATACCTGCGATACAAAGAAAATTGAGTGGGTCAGGCTTGGGAGCCTGGTGAGCATATAGGGTTTTCATCCCACAATGTTATATCATATATTTATAAATATAGAACATTCAACTTGTACAATTTCACCATATAAAGGCAAATCTTATCCCACCCCATCGATCCTCACAACGACACGATCTAAACTCTCGTATCTAAAATTTTCCTCTTTACTCGATCCCTACTCACGGATCTAGAACTATTATCTTCACCCGATCCATACTCACGGATCTAAAACTAACCTTTTCACCTGATCCATACTCACGGATCTAAAACTAACCTTTTTCCCCTAATCCATACTCACGGATCTAAAACTAACCTCCTGATCTGATCCATACTTTCAGATCAATAATTGTACCCAATCCATACTCCCGGAATAGGGACAATTAACTATACCTTAATCCTGATCTGATCCATACTCCCAGATCAATAACTGTGACCAATCCATACTCCCAGACTAGGGACAATTAACTTAGTCATAATCCATACTCCCGGACTAACAACAAGTTTTATCTCTTTACCTGATCCATACTCCCGGATCTAAAACTAACCTCTTGGTCTAATCCATAATCACGGATCTAAAACTAGCCTCTTGATCTCATTATCCAACTCATCGTTTTATCACACACCAACTATCTCATCTACCCATGTTCTACCCAACATATTTGTAGATATAAAATACATATACAGTTTAACTCATTTAAAAACTATATAAAACATCCATTCCACACTCATATCAAATAAAACACAACAATATATAAACACATAGCACGTATTTTATAACAAATACTTCATACTTATGTGTTAGAAGAAAGTAAACACACACTCACTCATATAAACATCTTTATATTATACACATAGCACGTATTTCATAGCAAATACTTAATATTTATGTGTTAGAAGAAAGTGACCACACACTCACTTGATTAGAAGATGATCGGACAGCACTACGGCTTGTAGAAGTTGTATTCTTCGGTAGATCTGGAAGATCTTCACAAAAACCGGACTCCTCACGGGCAGAGCTTCGGATCGGGAATAGCACTTCTCGGGATCTTCGGGGCCTCGGGACTTGCTTCGGGGCTCGGGAATGATACCGGGGCTTCGAGATAATTGTTGCATGAAAACGATGCAAAAACGCGAGAAAAAGGGAAGAAATGATCAAAAGAATCGGTTGCCCTCGACATCCTTTTATAGGGGGCTGAAACACGAATTACACTAGGCGTAATGTGGATAAGCCCGGTGACTCCCCCCCTTTGGATAATATCCGAATTTTTATTTAAATTAAATACTTTAATTATTTAATAAACTTCAAAAATTCATATCTTCCTCATACGAGCTCCGTTTTCAACATTCTTTATATCCCCGCGTAGGTGAGACTACGCTCTACAACTTTCGTTTAGACTCTATCGGCCAATTTTGACTTTATTTTTATTATATTATTTTAGTAGGCCGGGACAGGAAACTCCGTTATAAATTCATAACTTCTTCATCCGGCGTCCGTTTTCGCCTATCTTTTTATCGTTTCATTACAATTGACGAGATATTCGATTCTCATTTAGATTGTTTCGGCTAAAAACCGATCGATCTCAAATCGAGTATTCGGGCTGCATACTGCTAAGCTGAAATTTAGAAAAATCATAACTTCCTCATACAAAGTCAGATTTGGACGTTCTTTTTATGCATGCTCATGGTTTAATGAACTCTACGACTTTCATTTAGATCGATAAGGCTAAATATCACTCTAACATAAATTCACTTTTTACGTCATTCAGCGTCGTGTCGGTTCTGTCGCGAAACTTCGACAGGTCATAACTTCTTCGTTATAACTCGGATTTCGGCGTTCTTTATAATCACAAAAACCATGTAACATACACTATAACCTAGTTAAGATTATTCGTTCTAAATAATCTTTCATTAAAAATTCATTTTTGACGCCTATCATCTCTAAATTGACTAGCCCGGATCTACGGGCGTTACAGTATGATAACCATGTCCTGATCATAGGAGTGTATGTAGATGACTTAATTTTCACAGGAAGCTGCCACAAAAGTGTTCAGAAGTTTAAGAAGGAGATGAACACAAAGTTTGAAATGAGTGATTTGGGATTCCTAACTCATTATTTGGGAATTGAAGTAAGCCAAAATGACGAGGGAATTTCACTAAAACAAGAGTCTTATGCCAAGAACCTGCTTGCCAAGACAGGTATGCAGGATTGTAATCCCACAAAAACCCCCATGGAACACAAGCTTAGGCTCAGGAAAGAAGACGAATCTGAATTGGTGAATCCCACAGAGTATCGAAGCATAGTGGGTGGATTGAGATATCTGACCCATACAAGGCCAGACATATCTTTTGCTGTGGGAATAGTGAGTCGTAGAAGCATAGGAGGCACATAAAGGGCACTCTGAATTTTGGTTTAAAGTACACAAAAGGGAAGGAGAATGTCACACTAAAAGGGCACACAGATAGTGATTTGGCAAATGACCTTAATGATCGTAGAAGCACAGGAGGCATGGTATTCTACATGAATGAGAACTTGATCATATGGGCTTCACAAAGCAGATGTGTGTGGCACTCTCCACCTGTGAAGCAGAATTTATGGCTGCCACCATGGCAGCCAGTCAAGGAATTTGGCTCAGGAGATTGCTCAGTGAGATACCCGGACAGAAGTTGCCACCTGTTGAACTAAAAGTTGACAACAAATCCTCACTAGATCTAATGAAGAACCCTGTCTTCCATGGCAGAAGCAAGCACATAGAAATCCGGTTCCACTTCATCCGAGAACGTGTTGAGAATGGGGACATTATGGTCTCTCATATCTGCAGCAAGGAGCAGAAAGCAGATGTCCTGACCAAGTCATTGGGAAGATTGAAGTTTGAGGAGATGCGAAGTCTCCTTGGAGTGGTGAAGGTATGATTTCTGAATTAAGGAGGAGAATGATGGAATAATTCAGAAATAGACTTATTTGTTTTTATGTCATGTTTTTATTATGTGTTGAATAATTCAAGCCATGTTGGCTATTGAAGTCCGGTTCTTAAGGCAGTAGGGGTAGTTGCAGAAATTTTAGCATTTTTTTTTGTTTAAATAGGTGGCTAGTATGAACGTTGATTGTATCCCTCTTTCATTTTCAAATCAGTGAATAAAGAGGTTTCCAGCTTTGAAGCATTGTGCTGTGTTTTTTCCTTCTTTGCCCCTGTTACTGTTCCATTGTTAATAAGAGATTGCAGGCTTGTAAAAAGCCAACAGAAAAAAGATCCACAGGTGGCATCTTCTTCCCCAAGAAGCACAAGGGTCAATTTTCTTCGCCTGGTCTTATCAACAAAGCACCTTCGGAGAGTTGAAAGACCACCGACGATGGTAACTGAAACATCTCCGATGGCCGCCCGCTCCAATCGAAGCCACATCAGCATTTTTTTCACTCAACATCTGCCTCTCTCCAACAGTGATTTTCGCCCAGCAGCAACAAATTGGGAAAATGCAACCACCGGACCATCTTCTGTCGACAGCCGTTCTCGGCACCGGCCACCAAACATAACGACGTCGACGAAGCACCACCGCCGATGATGTTTGCGACGAAGCACCATCGTCTGTTGACCCCTAACAACAACAACTTCAACGCCCGTCACCACCGTTTCTTGCCGATGGCGAAGCTCCATCGTACCTCGCCACCATCGCTTGATCTCCGTGCCTTGCTGACGTGAAATATGACGAAAAATTTCCATTGGCGGTCTCCTTCGTCACTGCTGGTAGCAACTGATTGACTCCCGTGCTCTCAATCGGCGTTGGAAATCGCATCGCAACTCTGGCCACCAGGTGTTCCGTCGTTGATCGTCTCCTTCCCTGGAGATCGAAGATGTGAGGGCAAGATACCGTATACAAAATCCTCATCCAAATTGATAACATAAGTGGAGTTCAAACAAGAAAATAAGCATTTGGTTCTAATTTCGAGACTGGGCTTCAAAAATCTTCTAATGGGCTGTTACTATTTTGGGCTTCCCCAATCTAGTTTCTGATTTATTGGGCTACCCTTAGAACATAATAATGACCTAATTTTAAAACACAAAACTCAGCATACGCTAGTGTTCCGCGAGCCCCTCTAACAAAATACGCTTTCAGAATGCGCCTACTAGATTTCTTGAAAAAAAAAAGAGAAGAATGAGAATAAAAAAAATTGGGCCTAATTACTCAAATGGGCTACCATAATGATGATTTTGGGATCCACCCACATTTCATTTTTCATTGGGCTACCATAATAATTTTTGGGGCTTCTGATAAATTAGACTTTTAATGGAATATTCTCGCAAAATATACTAAGCCGTTTTACGCTCACATTCCACAAGCTCAACTCAACAAAATACGTTTTCAGATACGCATTGCGGTCTGGAATTGTTCGATATTTTCAAAAAGAAAAAAAAAACGAGAAACCGGGTTGATAATCAATGGTTTGTTGACATTTCAACCCTGGGCTCCTCCAAGTGAGCTAAGCAATTCGATTTTGGGCTCAATAGCTTTCAGAATCTAATAGTTTTTTGGGCTTCCTTTAAATCACATTTTAATGGGTTAGCTAAAGTACCAAAAAACGGGCTAGTTTTTGGGCTTCCATTAAATCAACGATTTAGGCACAAATGTTGCAATTCCACTTGACAACATACATATTCAGAATATACGATACGATTCAACCCCTTCTATTTTTTCCAAAAAAAAGGGAGGGGGGGGGGGGGGGGGTGGAGTAGTACACCACTGCTAGTGCTCCGTGAAACGCTTTAAAGCGATCGCAATCTTAATCACTCTATGATTTCAAGAAAACATACTAACTGTCAAATCAAACATGAGTGTTTCGTCTTTTCAAGATAACCTCAGAACACTTCGACGACAAGCTCGCAGAGTAAAACTCGGTCAATAGAGCATTTGCAGGAAACTCGCGGAGTGTGCAATGCCGACCAATCATCCAAACTTTCCCCTAGTGGGCATAAAAATATAATCCTCCACCCAAAGCTGGCTGCGGATCTCATCCCCATCGTCGGGACGCGTGCAAATTTCCTCCAATAGTGTTTCTATGCACAACTTTCGACCGTAACTGAGACGTGGGAACCATAGACCAAACACATTGTATTTACCTATGGACTTCAGAGCTCGACATAACAACCACGCCAGATAACGTCCTCAAGGGCTGCATGGAGAGATTATGTTCCTTAGCATGACGAAAAGGCTCAAATTGAAACCGACATCATACACATATCAACCTACTTTGGATACAAGGTCTACTTATCTCCATTTTCTCAAGTAAATCAATACCATACATATCTACTTAGTAAACCAAAAACATTTTTTTATCATGACAATCGTGACATGCATTTACCTTCAGAGATTTAAAGTATTTATGCAACAAATACTAACCTTCTATAAATAGTAGAAAATCTTTATACCAACATCTTATTTTCATATGCAAAGATGCCATATTTTGATAAACACATTTTGATTTTATCAAACCATTTCATTATCATTCGTGCTTAGCCACCGATTGCATACTATTGAAACATCTTTACCCAGTACACAAGTATTTTACATTGCAAAGCTTACACAAAGACACATTTTGTGAACAATTTCCAAAACATATGCCACCATTATCACATATTTATCTTAATATTAATCACATAGTATGGAGCTAGATAACTTACTATTATCATTCGCAATGGCATGTACAAACGAACAGGGCTCAAATGTACAAGCGCAAGCCAATACATACAAAACAACTCAAGCTTAGCCATGCTAATACCTAATACTAGAAAAGAACCAACAAAAAATGGCGAGGTTCAATGGTATGCCAATTTAAAATACAACCATGCTTACAACAAAATCGCCAAAACATTGCCTTGCTGGTCACCAACAAGTTGTGAACAAGCTGCACAACACTATGCAGAAGTGTTAGCTCTATTTCGAGCACAAAGCTGAACTACATAACAAGCAAACATTGTATATGGTCGTGCATCCCTGGGAAGACATTAGTGTCATGAATGAAGAAGGAGTTTTATGGTCTAATCCTCAGCGGCTACATTACCTGGCTCTCAGCAGCCGTGCTGACTAGCCCTAGGTAAGCTCTCTGCCCAACTTAACAACCGTGCTCCCCAACTTCCATTAGCCGTGTCGACTACTTTAGGCACTCTTGCTACCCAACCCATAACAGTCACAATGGTTGGCACTCAGCAGCCGTATTGACTAGCTCTCAGTAGCCTCGACTCTCGACAAATGACCACGACAACGAGACATCGATTTTCACCACAACCCATGATGTAGAAAAGCATCAGGTGCCGTTGCAATCTGGCTGAGCCGAACACCCGACCTAGGCATGTAAATCGAAGGCTGCAAATCCTAATCTCGCTAAAGGTTCAAACATAACCTTTGCCTCGAGGCGCTTAGCTTTCTAGCGCAAATCCATCATTGCAGACTCCTTTGCGTACATGGATTACAAGGTTCATAACCTTCGCTTCAAAATCACTTGGTACGCTCCGAAAACAAGGCCTAAAGGCCCGAGTCCATCGCCAATCCATCTCCATGTGATGTTATTCCACGTGAAATATTTATGATCGCCGGCCACTAGGCCCCATCTTTACCACGTAACGCTCTCCCACATGGCATCTCTACGATTGCAGGTTGCTAAGCCCCGTCAGTTTTTCCAGGCTAAGTAATATAAGTTGCACATCGCCACGTATCGTAAGACAAGCATCATAAGCCAATGTCATGCTTAACACACCACATTCAATGGTTCTTCTTTTACAATCATCATGGTTTTCCTATGCTTGGGCGACCAATAAGGCGCCCTCTATATCACATCCTACTATAATGAGGAAACTCTTCGACAACATGCATTTCAGACAAGTCTCGTCGTCTTTATTGATGCCAACAACGTCACAACCTGACTCTTAGCAGCCACGCAACTCATCCCTCGCTAGCAGCTTGCTTCCTAGCTTTCAGGGGCCTCGCACCAATTGTCACTACAACTGATAATTCAACAAAGCATTAGCAATCTCATACCGCTAAACCCAGTCAGTTCCGCTAAGCTATGCATTATAAGTCGTGCATCACCACACACCACTAGAAGAATCTGGATAGGCATAGCCCAAGCAAGAAACACCTTAAATATGACCATTGGTAACATCCCTCTAAGATGATGTGACATCCCATGCCATTTGTAATGAACATAGAATCCCTACTTTATGCGTAATCATTATCGGTAAAACGGAGTCTACATCTTGTAAGCACAAGATGGGAGGCCCATCCCTCGGACTTGGAGCGTGCATAATCTACGCCACTCTTACTCCTAGATTGAGAAGAAAAGACAAAATAAGAAACATCAAGGGCGAGGGAAACATGATCTAATTCCCAACGAATAATTACACCCCAACAACTAGCCCCAAGGCTATGCCCACACTTGTGCAAAAGTGTAGTCCACCTAATAAAGATGTGGACCCCCAAGAACAATTTAGATGTGCTTTACTATTCAAGCTTTATATTATCTCGGTAAGAGGTTGTGCATGTTTACCAAGTGGTAACAAGGACTGATCATCTCACATCACTTGAGCGGAATTGATGCAAGGATGTAACCATAGGCTTCAAAGGATCATAACCTTTCCCTGAACATGTTAGTCTAAACCAAATGACCATAGCCTTTGACCACGACATGAATAAAGGCTTCAAAGTTTCATAACCTTTCCTTTTACATACATAATACCTATGTCCCAAACACATCGAGGTGATGATCTTGGCTTGACTTAGATAACTAGGCCCGGAGTGCAACCCTCCTTGGCCCGAGACTTAGAACATAGTCTTAAAGGGTAACTAGAAAACTCTAGCTAAAGAGAATACCTTAGCAAAACGAACCAGTTAAGGTTCATAAGAAGAGACCAACCAAAGGTCTCAGCATGAGAACACATGATAAGGACTCGAAGGAAGAATAAGCCTCAAGCTCGCTGGTGCGAACTCCCGAGACAAAGCCAAGGAGGATTAGCTGAGTACAAACAAAATCCCGTTTGACAAATAGGAGAATCATTTGAATCTTAATACCTTGCCGAGCAGGCAGAAGACATTCCTAAGCAATTTCAAAGGCCAACACAAACCTTTGGAAAGAACCGTAGCAGGTGTCGTCTCGATTCAAGACATACATCACAATCCAACCCACCTGATTTCTCCAATAAAAGGGGGGAGGGGAGAAGAGTAATGCACTACTACCACAACTCATGGAGTGTTTTAAAGTGCTTAGACAGAAGATATGACTATGTTGTCTTCTTAGACAACCATTCTAGTGTTGTGACACTAAGAACGACCGACAACTAATTTGCAGAGCATAGTTAGGTGTGTAAAGTAGTTGTAGGGGACTCAGGAAGTGTGCACTGCTGACCAGTCACCCAAAGTTTTGCCTTGGGCATAGAAATATAACATGATACTTGGTGCTGGTTTAGGTCTCATCCCCTTGCCGGGGTACACGTGTTTTTCCTCAATGGTGTTTCTATGGACAACTTTTGGAGAGACTAATAAGAAAGAATCACAGACCAAATACGTTGCATTTACTCTGCGATCATTGGAGCATGGCGCCACAACTGCTGCATAGCGAAGCTACATAACATTATCAGCAGTCCCTGCTCTACATCATATTACCAACAACAACTACGTAGCATCGCACCAATCGGATCATTCTCCTACGAAGAAAGTGATGAGTTTTGATACAAAATATAAGTTTTTTTTTCCTGAAAACTGCAACGGAAGACTTTAAAAAATAACAAGTTTATTTGTAGTTAATAACAAAACAAAACCATCAAGGATCCATTTATATAGGTTAGAATGAAATAAAAACAACCAAATAGTTTTTAGAATGATAACTTTTGAAGCCTTTGAACCCACTTGGTTTTGGGGTGTTGATGAAGATTACAACAAATCAAAGAAGATGATTTTCTCTATGTGTATCTACCATCAAGAGTAAGGCACTTGGAATGCTAGTTTATTCTTGTATTCTTGAGTGTCTTAAGCCTTTAAGTGCTTAACTCAAATAAGAACCACATGAGACAACTCAAGAAGGCTTTAATCACCAAGGTAAAGCACCAAACTTCATAAAGATGAAACTCTTTGTTACTTACGGTTTTGGTGAAGAATAAAGAGGAAGAAGAGTGTGTTTCACTAGCCAAAAATGCAAGCCTCGTGCATCTCTTATATAGTCCATGCAAAGTAAGGCCTAAGCATTAAAATACTTTAAAGTAATAGCTAGCATTAAGGAGCATGGGAGACAAGGCATGGAGGTTGACAAACAACCTCCACATTTGTTTAATAATTCGGCCATACCTCTTGAAAAGAGGAGAATTCTTTAATTTTTATAAACTCAAAGTTTATAAAATATAAACTTTGTCTTTAGGTAAACGACAAAAGAATTCAACTAGTCGAAAAGGTTGTACATGATTTATTATTTCATACCATATGAAATAATAACTAGTTATACTCTCTTATAGTTATTATTTTCACAAAAAAATAATTATTCCCTAATTAAATACAATTATTGATATTATCTATTAATGATCATATTAATAATAAATATACAAAATGTGCCAACTTGATAAAGGTGTGACCCTATAGGATTATATATTATTATCGATATCACTCCATAATGATTCTTGGGCATATAGATTCAACAATCTCCCACTTGAACAATATTCGTTACAGACTGATATTGACAGTAGCTGACTTCTAGCAATGACATACCACCCCTAACAACATACGAATGTGCCATCTCATCAACAACCAATTCCAGAAGCTCAAAGATACAATTGTTACTAAAGGTGTGGTATCATATATTCATTTGTCTCAAACATCATGTCGAACATGAGATATGGATTGCCATCAATCTCATTCAGTGTTTAACTTGTAGTAAGGCTTTATATGTCTAGCTCTAAAAAAATAAGAGGGACAAATCCCATCTTAACTACATATGCCCATCAATGTAGTTCATGTCATACCCAACGATGACCCTTATGATTGCCTTTTACTGAAAAACGTTAAACCATGTCAAAGCATAATAATTCCTACACTTTAAGTCTCAAATAGGCATCTCAGTTCTAAGAATACAAAGATACAACCTTGATCAAAACATCACTCTTGACTATGATCCATTAAGTGAATTTGATGCGGGTCAAGTCCAATATTTATTCTCTTAATCAACTACGTATGAAGTTGGTCGTAGCTCTTGCTATTCTCATCTCCATGAGAATCCACTAATCCACTCATATTTGTCTTACCTCATATATGATCCTACAACTATGAACGACTATGGACATTTAGAATAGCCTACTTATTCAAGGATTTAAATATGCTAATATAGAACACAACAATTATTCAATGGAAGACTCATATCCATTATGTCAATTCAATTAAAATATATGTTACTTTTATTATTCAATACCCAAATACTAAATTTCAATCAAATACATCTACTTATATCAATAAGGCCATATAGCACCATCTTGACTTTCATGCTTTAGCTAATGAAACAACTTTATTAAGTAGATGCGAAAAACTTCATTTGTATAAACTTTGCTAACTCATATATAGAGAAAACTATTGAGAATGCATTAGATGCTTAAATATGACTTAGATACCAATACTTGCATAATGGGATTACTCATAGTCATAATGAGTTATACATTAAGCATCTTTGTATGTGGTTCTCCAAACCATAATGTACTCTAACTCTGATGTGTAATTGTAATTAAAGTCTACATAGAAGCACTATCCATGTAACTTTCTCTTCATTCACAACGAGGACACACCCGATTGTTATTGAGAGTCATCTCAATCTATTTGAAAGTATAACACATGTGTAACTACTTTAAACATAGCTTTCTTTCAAATACTCAGAAAATTAGGAATATTTCTTTAGTTCTTCACAAGTACTTTAATATGTTCCTATAAATCACACAATGACTTGTTCTCGGATTATACTGGTATCACTCTACATGCTCTAAGAATACAATTTGTTTGGCCTACATGTATAATCATGGCATATATGATTAATCTAATTGCAACAACATATGAAATACAATCATATTATCTAGTTCAACAACATTTGCACTAGGATCTATCTATACAGATCTTTATTCCAAGAGTTAGAATGTCGACTACATATAAGACTAGGAATGTTACTGCGCTCCCACTAGATATGTAGAAAACACAAGAGTCTTCTTGATTTATAATTTAATCAAACTATGTAATTATCTTATATGAAAGAAGATTCTTACTTTGAGATGTTAGCTTAAATCTGAAAAAAAATTCATTCATGTATGTTTTCTCCTTTGAAAACTTACTTACTCTTTATATTCATAATATATATCAAGGAATATTAATCAAGCCCATACTTAATAATCATACATGAATGCATCTCTATGTGTTTTATTAGTTTCCGATCAACTATTGAGAGAATTCAACAACAGTCGAAAACTTGCTAGTTCCAAAATATGATGCATTTAGTTTACGGATCTTTAGCTCGCAAAGTTCCAAATTGCTCCCAATTAGAAAAAGAACTTTCTAAGCACTTGTCTTATGGAATGATAATTAGTGGGATTAGTAGAGAATTCATCCTAAACAATCATTTAGGATAGTCTATATAACTGCAATTAGTAGATGCTAGAGTGATTAAGCTTATTGTCTAACATAAGCTCCATAACTCCATACCTTTTAGATAAGGACAAACCATTACATTCTTAGTCTAATGAAGGTATTTAATCTACTTGTTTGGTTGAATATATATATATATATATATATATATATATATATATATATATATATTTGTCGCAATGAGCATATTTCCAAAAAATTATAAAGTTAATAGTTCTTTAAAAACATCATATAACATACTATAAGGTCTATTTTATCCTATTCAAAACTTGTACTATCGATATTGTCACACCCCAAAACCGATAACGGCGGAATACGTTTCGGGGTGGATGACGTAGTGAACAGTATCATCACAATTGCAATATAGTAAAAACAAGAAACATACAACCATTGCATTTACATAGTGAATTTAATTACAAGTGTGTTTTGTAATGTTTAACAATCACCCAAAAGTAAATCAAAAATAAGAGATGGGTCTTGTGTGCTCCACCTTCTCCAAAAATGCTGCGGCTGTACCTGTCTATCTTTGACCTGAAGATACAAGTTATTTTGAAAACGAATATCAGCATAAAGCTGGTGAGTTCATAAGAGTTTAGTGTGAGTTTTAGTATACAAAGCATTAGTACGAAAAATGTGTCATTTACATTCTTAAATAGTAGAACCTTAGAAAATCCCATATTTTTCCAGAAAATACATTGTAGGTGACAATCTGTGAAAAGTATGCATTCTTCATTTCTTTGAAACAGTTTACTGTAAACATATATTGGGAAAATCTCCAAATGAAAATTTTGATGGAATAGGTTAAGCCTGTAATCAGTGATAGAGGTGCAAGCTTCTTTTAGTGGTAGATACTTACTTACTTCGGGATGCAGTTAGTATTTAGTGTAGTAATTTCGTGTAGTTATAGTGTATTCCTGGTACATAAATAGTGAGAATATTAGGGGATCCCATGACCATCCCGGTCATGCACATTGTAGTGAAGTAGTGGCATCCCTGGGCCTGCACGGCGCGGACTGAGATTAACAGTCGGGATGTAATAGCGTCTGCCCCGTATAGATCTATACATGTAGAGTCGTCTCCTTGCTGGAAAACTCCGGGCGTAGTGGGTAGCGAATAGAGTATCTCGTAGCGGGTTAGTGTATTATTGTTTGTTTAGTGTTTTCTCTATTGTTATAGTGTAGTAATCTTTTAGTATTGATCATAGTGTATTCTCTTACTAGTGTATCGTCTAGTAATAGCGAGTATTATAGTGTAGATAGTAATGACTTTAGCGAGTAGCAGCTGTAGCAACCGTAACTATACCTATTATAGTTATCTTAGTGGGGATGGTTTTTGACATGTTAGTGACTTTAGCATTATGTGAAAGCAGTAACATTCGTATCCCATACTGATATACAGATTATATAACTAAGAAATCAACGACATTCGGACAGATAACCACTACCCTAAGCCCACAATCAAACAAGAACAGGAAATAAGGCGAGATATCGGTCCTAAGTCCTCCAAGTCTTACTTATATAAATATATCAGAGTGGTTACATTTTATAAGTAAATTGATTTAATAAAAATATTTTTCCAAAAGAACATTTAAATTATGATTTACTGTTTAAAAATAGTTTGAAAAGGGTGAAACCCGTTTATAAGGCATAGGAACAAATCACATGTGATTTGAATTAAGGGTAGTGAATCACATGT
The DNA here is from genome assembly GCF_051521515.1 of Lactuca serriola. Taxonomy (NCBI): domain Eukaryota; kingdom Viridiplantae; phylum Streptophyta; class Magnoliopsida; order Asterales; family Asteraceae; genus Lactuca; species Lactuca serriola. The sequence continues at coordinate 47,643,970 of NC_136415.1, forward strand.
GATTAATCCTCGTAATGCGGAATTTGTTCTGTAAAACTTTACATAAATATTTGTAAGCAACTTGTATCTCCTCCCTAAAACATTTAAAACATTTGAAAGGTTCATTAAGGGGTATGAACTCACCTGAAATCGCGGAAATCGGGTGAATCGGGTAAATCGGGTAAAAGTGTTGATTGAGCGTTTGGTACCAAATAACCACTTGAGCACCTATTAGGACCCTAATGTCATATGAAATATGTATTTTACAAGAAGTTAATCATCTTATGCTTTTCATTATAGTATTTGGACATTCTAGCATCGTTTTCGGGGTTTTAAGGCCTAGAAAGGGTTCCCGGGAGTGGTACAAGGCCATGAATGATTTACGGGAGGGTCCATGAGCTCACTCCCTTGAAGTTTATGGCCCAAAGGCCATCCTTTGGGAGTTTACGGCCGTAATCCCCCTAGGCTTGGCCGTAAACTCTTGTGACACTCCAAAATGTATGATTAGGGCCTTATTTCACTTCCTTAATTTAATGGTGTGTGTCTTGGACTAATAGGGAAGGATTAAACATCATAATTTGTGACATTTTTGGGGAGTTTACGGCCAAGACTTGTTCTTGGGCCGTAAACTCCAATAAATCCTTCAAGATGTATGTTTTAATGGTACAACATGGTCTCATACACCTTAGATAAATCCTAGAAGGCCCTATAATGAGTTTTAGGACAATTTGGCATCAACTTTTGGGGAGTTTACGGCCCAAGAACATCCTTGGCCGTAAACTCTTCATTTTGTATCCAAATGTGAAGTTTAATGGTACAACATCCCTCCAATGGCCTTAGATAAATTCCTTACATGCACTTGAGTAGTTTAGGGACTTGTTTGACACCAATTTTTGGGTGTTTACGGCCCAAGCTTAAGCTAGGCCGTAAACTCCTCATTTTGTCCTCAAATGGAGTTGTTTGATGCATTTAAGTGTTCCTTGGAGTCAAGTCTAATTTACCAAACATCTTAGAAGAGTTTTTGGGGCTTTAAACATAGATTTATGGGGGTGTTTGAGGTGTTTACGGCCTAAGCACAAGCTTGGGCCGTAAACTCCTTTTTACATGTCAAATCCTTGTGTTTTAGTGTCCAAACTCTTCTAGATATATGCCTTAATTAGTATACTAGCTTAAAAGAAAGAAAAACTTGATCTTTGGCATGGTTTTGGGGGTTTACGGCCTAAGGAGCTTCTTAGGCCGTAAACTCCTTTATGGTCCTTGATTTCTATGATTTTGGCCCCTAAATTCAATGAAGCATGACTAGATTAAGATAGAGGATGAGTACTTACGTTTGGAAGTCGGAAATTAGCGGAATCGGGGCCGATTTCGAGTCTAGAGAGAGAAAGTAGAGAGAGAAAGTAGATGTGTGGTAAAAGAGTGTTCAAATGTTGTGTACACCCATTTCATATGTCTCGGGTATCGCACCCGATACACGGCTACCCGATGTTTAAAGTTAACTGGGTTAAAACTTTTTACCCGGGTGAAGTGGTTGAAAAAGTAATACAACTCTATTAGGTTAGACGGGGTTAACACTTACGAGTTATATTTCTTATGACAATATCAAGCCATGCTTAAATTTTAGACATCCGGATATTGACGATTCCAAACATTACATAAAATAGCGTATAGTGACACGTTCCGTTAGTGAAAATGGAATTTGTAACGGGAATAGATTTGGGGTTGTCACAGATATTCAGCTAGTGGCTAGGTGAACCTATCCTACTAGAGAATACGAAGGCTACTCTGAACATCAAAAGATAGATCCTGTGCCACAAGAACAATACTAATGACGAGTGAGTGGTTTTGTCGGAATAAGTTGTGAATTGATTCCACAACTCTTAAGATGTTCCTAGAAGACTTGTTTTACAAAACTCATTTCCTTTATCACAACGAAAGGTTAATGATGATCTCATTAAATTGTATTTCAATCTTCACTATGAATTAATTTAAGCAAATCAGAAGTTTCAACAATAACGAATAAAAGTCATCAGTGAAAATGACTACACATCTATCACTAAATCTATTCATGGATTGAAAAGATTACATACATCACTTATGTATAATTTTTTGTCGAGCCTTTTGCTCTTTAACTACTAATAGATAAAGACACTTGTGAATCATCTTCCCATATAAAAAGGATTCACTTATTTCAAATGAATCAAGCTCATTTTCCTTAAAAAATTCCATCCTTTTGAAGTTGGTATATGTGTTTCATATTTATATAGTGATGATGATAATGACATATATAAGTTTCAATAAAATATCATTAGATTATTTAGGTGTCATGATCATAACTATTAATTTAATGAAAGCTTATAGATTTACTTCATAATTAACATTATGAGAAAATATTATTTTACACAGAATAAATTGTTTCAGATCATGATTGTGAACATCCATTAAACGATAAGTAAATTTAGATTTATTCGTAAATTACAACTGTTACATGTCCCTATAAGAATAGGCATAAAACATCTATTATTTAAAGAAAGAATGTAACAACACTTGTTATATCTTTAGAACAAAATGTCATTCATTTGTAACCAGTTGATTATTTCTTCCAATCATCAACACATAATATCAATTATTAGTGTCACATGAAGTATAGCATCCTCAAGTGAATGATGGAAAAATAAATAGTTCTATCATATAGATATTTGAAGTCTTGTATAAGTCAGACTTCTTCAACTTCATGAGATAAGAGGAACAATTATTCTTTTAGTGTCTAGTTTCTTCCATAATAGAAACAACATTAATCATTTGGTCCTTTCTTGATTTCTAAGTTTATGCTGTATTTCCCTCAACTGAACTATAAGTCTATTTGAGTACGCAATCTCTTATACTTTCTTTAGTCAATGTTCGAACAGACTTGGAACACTTTCTAGTGTTCTGATTGAATATCTACTTTACTTGGTGAGACATCATATATGTTTCATAATTATCCAAGACTTTCTGCTAGTCAAGATTAATTACTCCAGTATGATGTGAGGCACATCAATATTATCACAATAATACTTCCATCAAAGTATCATGATCAGACTAAATGGTTGCAGAGGTTATTCAGGTATATGATCTTTTAAGTATATATAATTCTTATTTATCCTTAAGGTAAGACCTGAAGACATTATACCAGTTATAGATATTATAATAATCAAATGTTACTATCACTTGAAACTCAACAAGAGAGTGGTTTTATAGGGAGAAAGGGTATTAACAGTTATTAACATAATTTAACAAAGTTTCATTTAGTATTTTCAATATTTAGTATTTAAAAATTAATACCTTTTATTGTTTCTTAAAACATTAATTTATTAAAGACTAGAATCCAAGTAACGAAACAAGTAAATGGTTAGGTGACCTTTATCCTATAAACTTAATTAAACTCGGTAGGTAGCAATTACCAGTTGTATACGATATGTAACTCCTAGATTTTGAGATCCTAAACAACTATTGTTTAACTTGGCATGTTTATCATATCTATGCCTCAGACCTCTCATGTTTAGGTGACATTTATCACACAAGATTCTGATCAAGTCATCATAGTATTGTAAGTAACTAGTGACAAGGTGACCTTTTAGAAACCATAAACTACAAAATAACCATGAACATCGTAAGACAATCCTAATGACCAGGTGACCCTATGACACTAAGACCATAGAAATGATAACGAGTGTTCTTCAAAAGGATGACAATGACTTGTATTTTTAGAAAAGGTTTTATATATGTTTTAAAATTATGGGTTAAGAAAAACATGATCTCATGAATATTGCATGCATCCAACAATTCATATACCATTTTGTAAAATTCATATCAATTGTTATGAGGTTCTTTAGGTGCCAAATAAAACTTCATTTTATTTGTCATTAACCGTGATCAATTATAAACTAAAATCCGGTATTTTAAAGTTTAGTCGTAGTACAGTTTTAAGAATCGGTAAAAGTCTTAATAAAAATTTATTTTATACTTAAGAGTTGGAGTTTTGGATGAGTTCTAAAATAAATTTTTTAAATATCCTTTTAATAATAAAAAACCTTATGACTTCATGACTTTATAGAATAAACTCATTTTATTTTATAAACTCAACTAGTTTATAATCCGTGGGAACCACAATTAGAAAATTAATTAAACTTTCTAAGTAAAAACTCAAAACTATTAATTAATAATTTTAAATAACTTATTAATTAAAAGATATTTTTTAGTTATATATAAAATTATAATTGTTGATTCAAATAAATACGTAAAATATATCATCTTATAACTTGTATAAATTTTATTTTATTATAATTTGTATAAATTTTATTTTATTTTTATTCTAATATTATTAATTTAATATAATTAAAATTTGATTTAAATTTTAAAATTTGAAATGGAGAATTAATTGATTGATAAGTGTCATGATATTAATTACAAGTGCCAATAGATTGACAAGTGTCATGATATTTATTACAATGCCTAACATGGTGACACATGACAAAAAAAAACTACTCTTTTATTGTATAGACTAGGTGAATGCACGCGCGTTGCGCAGAAACATATATATAGCTGAAATCTTTACAAATATATGTTTTTTTAAATATAACAATAATGTTGTTGTTAAATTTGATATAATAATTTATATACTCAGTTGATATAATATATTGATTATTTTGAATTATATGATAATATACATCTATTAAAACTGCATAATCCCAATCTTATGAATGACCTCTACCCGCAGGTTACTAATGAATAAAATTAAACATAATATATGGTTTAATGTTATTTATAGTTGTTGTGAATGTTAGTTAATTTTAAAAAAATTATTTGCTTAATGTTTTAATTTCTATTATTGTAATTATTTAAAACATCAAACAATTTTTTTAAAGGTAACAATATAATCATTTATATAGAGTTATTTTTAAGTATTGTTATTATAAGTTATTTTAAGCTACTTATTTGAAAAATTTTAATTATTATAAAAATATTTTAGGAAATATTTTAGTTAAATTGATATTACAATTTAGTTTTTACATTTAGCACAGTTTATCACTTTTAACTATTCATAAAATATTCTTTGCGTTTTTTAAGTGGAACTGAAATTTATATTGAAGTTGACCCTGTAATGTTATATTTAAATTAACATTCGAAATATTTTGTCCAAAATATTCAAAGGTTGTAGCTTTAAACTGATAATGGTTTACATACAACAACATATTAAATCTAATAAATTAAGTATAATATGTTAAAAGTTAAAGATATAACTTTATAAGTAGAAGTAAAATAATTATTTTAATATTGAAATTTAGTTTATTTATAATTACACTTTAGGTTTGATACTTATTTAACCTTATTAACCAACTTATAATCATTATTAGAAAGACACTACAATTTATCACTTTTAACTATTTACATAGTATTCTTTAGGTTATTTAAGTTGAACTAAAATTTCTATTTAAGTTGATCCTATAAGGTTATATTTAAATTAACAATTGAAATATTTTATACAAATTATTTATTAGTTGTAGCTTTAAAAGCATAATGGTTTACATATGACAACATATTAAACCTAACAAATTAAGTATATAATATGTTAAAAGTTAAAAACATAACTTTATAAGTAGAAGAAAATTGATTTTTTTAATATTGAAACTTAGTTTATATATGATTAAAGTGTAGGTTTTATATTTATTTAACATTATTAACCAACTTATAATCATTATTAGAAAGAAGTTGAAAAGTGATGGGAGTTTCAAATGAATGTGGTAAAAGGAAAAATAAAAGGGAGTTTCAAATGAATGTGGTGAAAGGAAAAATGTTTCCTTTATAAGTATATAATGATAATGATTTTATGCATCTTATAATAAAAGTCATATTTTGATAAACCAAAACTTAGGTGATGATACTTATGTTTTAAATCTCATTTGTCATGTATAAAACATAGTATCAACATGTTGCTTTATGTTTAAAATACTAATATTATATATTAAGTTTCGACGCAAAAAATAATCACTAGTTTTTTTATTTGGCGTTATAACACTATAAACCGATTTATGGTCTTTTTAATAAAAAATCCTTATTTATTATAAAGACATGGAGTTTATATAATGTTTAAACACATTTTAAAGCATTTCAAATATTTTAAAGTTTGACATTTATAAGTTTTACAATAAAACGATTTTCAACAAAAAATGATTTTTAACCAGTAAACTAGTAACCGGTAAAATGTTTTTATAAATATCTATTTATAAACATCTTATGCTATCTTTTATATATTTTTTACTCAAACTTAAAGTGATATTATTTTTTGATAAAATGTTATTTAACACATAATTTTTTTTCTTACATCAAGCATAACATACAAGAACATTAAATAAACATCACAAACATGAATTAAACATATATGTATAAACCAACCAATTCTAGTGACATTTTGTGAGACAACACAAAATCTCAAGTCCATTCCTAAGGGACATAAAGGGACCAAAAATCTTCTTGTAATGTTATTATTGAAGCTCCCACTTGATGAAACATCCCTTGCTTGCAAAGGCAGAAAAAGCTTCTTGAAAGGTAAATAATTTAGCAGCATGCAACATTTTTCAGAAAAGGTTGCAGAAAGTGTTACATCTGGACCAACAACCCTTTTGCAACAACCTTTAGTGACAATTATAACGACACTTTTCAAAAAACTGTCACTAACATTGTTGTACACTTATTAAGGCCGAAAGTTACTTTTTGGTCTTCAAAAAATTGGCTCGGTCTTCATTTCTTGTTACAATTTTGTACAAATAAATTATTTCTAAAAACTAATCTATTACTTTACAAAATAAACCAAAAAAATTAATCTATTTAAATTATTACATACCATATGAATAAATAAATATTACAACTATTTTTAACAAAACAACCAACACAACAAAGACAATGATCCATGACTAGTTTATGCACATCATACACATATCAAATATAATAATAAACAACTCTTTGTTTTTCTTAAGGTAACTTTTGTATAACCAAAATGCATAAAAAATGGTTATATATAAAAATAAAGATTTTTAACCAAGAAGTTTCCAAAAAAGAAAAATATGGATTTTTCTTAACCAAAAGAAATCCATGCATGTTTTCCAAAACCAAAGATTATCAAACATAAAAGATCACTCTAACATATAAAAGATGGCTCTGATACCACTGATGGGGTTGGATACAAAATATAAGTTTGTTTTTCCAAAAACCCGCAACGGAAGACTCTAAAAAATAACAAGTTTATTTTTAGTTCATAACATAACCAAACTGTCAAGGATACATTTATAAAGGTTAGATGTAACACCCGAAAACCAAAAGGATAATTAAGGAAATATATTATGCAAATTAAAGGTCTACTCGTCGAGTCCTAGGGAGATAACCCGACAAGTAGGAATAAGTTTTTAGACGCGGATAGAGAGACCTACTCGATGAGTTGGGGAGGACCAACTCGATGAGTTGGTCGGAGTTTGGGAAACCCTAGATTTGGGTTTTTGCACACTATTTAAGCATCTTAATCCCCACCCCTCAACCTCATTTACAACCCCCAAATCCCAAACCCTAATCCACCAAACCCTAATGCCTTGTTTGAGGTTGTGAGCCATTTTAGGTGATTTTTGTGTACTTTGAAGCTTGTGGAAGAAAATGAAGCTAGAGGGATCAAGATGAAGAGAGTAGATCTAGAAACTACACTTCATTGGCTACATTTTCTGGTAATCAAGTTTCTATCTTGAGCATTAGTGTTGGATTAATGTCTAAGTCCATAACTATATTTGGTATGTACTTGACCCGACCCGACATGGTCCATTTGGGTTGCACTTCACCGACACAATTTATATGGATAATCTTTTGAGAATAGTATGTTTATGATTAATATTAATATATTATAAGTTCTAATATATTAATATGGAATCATATTATTTAATTAGTATTGATCAAGAATTAATTTATAATTAATTAAGTGATCAAAAGGAACTAATTAAATATGGACTCTTATATATATGGAATGGGCCAAGTTCATTTAGGTTGGGCTAAGCTTTCATGGATAGTCCATGGAGTGTTTAACCCATGGATCCTAGGAAATGAAAGGTCATGGGTATTAGGGTTTAACCCTAATCCTCCACACTATATAAAGATGTCCTTGGTTGGTGAAATTGGCGCTAGTGTGGATACACTATGAGGGCTAGCCGATTTCACTAAGAGAGAACCAAGTATTCATATTCTCTAAAGTCTTCCAAGGTGTCTTGGTGATTTGTGATTCCACTTGAGGCTTCCACACTATTGGGGCTAAGCTCTTAAAGCTTGAAGACATCAAGCTACATCAAAAGGTATGTCTTCTAACTTGTACTTTGTAGATTAAGAACATCATAATATGCTAGTTAGGATTAAAGCCTTGGAAAGTTCTTATTTGCATGTATAATAGAGAAAACATATATCCAAGGTTTATAGGGTTGCATGTACACCATAGGAGTGTTAGAATGCTCAAAACCCAACAATTAGTTCATTAGATCTCTTCCTTTCTATTTAATAACGGTTTTGGCCCAAGAATGATAGCCTTTGGAGAATGGTCGACCCAAGTGGGTATTCTTCTAGATCTAAGACCTTGAAGGGCTGGTAGGGCATAAAGCTGCAAACTTTATGCCATTAGGGCCCCCATGCAAGCCATAGAGTGTCATGGGCCTTTTTAACCCAAAAAGGCCATGCATGAAGTGAAAGGTGGGAGCTTTACGTGTCCAAGTAGTGTTAGGGGTTTAGATCTGTGGTTGTAAGCTTTTTTTTTTGGGATATGGATGGCTTAAGGACCAAGTTTTAGGTCCCAATGAGTTAGGGTTTGGGAAAAAACCATTAAGAAGAGGTATTAACGGGTAAAGTTGGAAACTTTACCCCTAAAAGACATTTTCGGGGTTTATGTGAAGTATGAAGCTTGGATCTGAGGTGTAGGGGCTTATCCGATCAAGATAGCCCAAACAGACAAGGGGACTCGGCGAGTCCAGAGGGGGAATCGACGAGTTGATTCGATTTGTCCTGATTTTGTTCCTGGTAGAACTCGACGAGTCTGTGAAGGGACTTGACGAGTTGACTCGGTTTATCACGAGTCTGAATAGCATAGGAACTGTACGAGTTAAGAGGTAACTCGAAGAGTTAGGTCAACTGGAAGTTGACCTTGACTTTGACTTTGACCAGAGCATTGAATTTGACCAGGGGTAAAATGGTCATTTTACCCTTATAAGAATTTTTAGTTTTTGACTAAGTATTATTGTGAAATTAATAGCTCAGGGAGTTGAGTGATCAGCAGTTCGGGGATCTTCCAGTTAGTAGCGAAAGGTTATACATGGGATTCTACAGTCAGCTTGTGAGGTGAGTTTTCTCTAGTAGGAACGGGTCGAAGGTACCAATGCCGGTCCGTTTATGTATGTTAGTGTATACCAGATTTAGATCCGATGTTGGGGTTAGCCTAATGTAGTTTATATGTTTCCGGATTTTGTCTGATGTCGGGCGAGGCCCGAGGAAGGTTATTATGTATGTTTCCGAACTACGGTTCGATGCCGGGTGGTACCTGAGGAAGGAATGCATGTTTAGTTATACTTGTTGTCTTTGTGATACTTGTATGTTCCTGGTAGGGAGGTGAGTGTGGGCGGGGGCCCGTATCTCATCACTAGCTGAGTGTGGATGATGTTCTATATCTCATTATTAGCAGAGTAGGGGCGGAGCCCAAGACAGATGAGGCCTTGAGACTAGCAGTTATAGTGTTGTGTTTGTCTGTTATGTACTAGCCTGATTATATGTTATTAATTGTATGTGTATAGCGGGCAGGGCCCAAAGACAGGCGGGGACTAGTAGAAATAGAATTGTATACCGAGCGAGGCTTGATGCCAGGCGGGGCCTGATGCCAGATTCGTCTGATGCCGGGTGGGGCCCGATGTTTTTAGTATGTGATTATGTGTATGGTATGTGGTATTTTGGGGGAGAATCACTAAGCTCCATGCTTATAGTTTTCAGTTTTGGTTTCAGGTACTTCCAGTAGCAAGGGGAAAAGCTCGGAATGAATGCATGACACACACCACAATTTTCAGCCTGGGATGTTTAGACTCAGATCTATTGACACATGTTTTGATACAATATTTTTATATGGTGTTAGATGACTTGGGATTTTATTATGCTGTTTGATGAATCATGGGTTTTCTTAAATGATTTAAAATGAAATTTCTGGATTTTATTTTTAGGATGTTACAAGTTGGTATCAGAGCCTTGGTTTGAGGGATTCGGGCACACTATCAGGTGTGTCTGAACCCAAACTGAGGACTTGGTATGAAAATTTTCAAAAGATAAAAAAATCATTTTTATAAAAAGGAATTTGAGAAAAAGAAAAGAATTTTAGAAAAGCGAAAGGAACTTTAAAAAAGAGAAAAGGGTGTGGTGCATGCAATCAGCCGAGCTTAAGTAAGTACTCCCAAATTACCCATACAAGTTTATGTTATGATATGTTTATGAGAACTGCAAGCTAGATTAGTGTTGGATTAGGTGTCTAAGCTCATAACTATAATTGGTATGTACTTGACCCGATAGTAGCATTGTCCATTTCGGGTTGCCTTCACCAGAACAATATGATAGGATGGATATTTGAGAAAGAGGTTAGTTGTGATTTATTAATATATTATAAGTATAATATATTAATTAATAAATCATATTATTTAATTTGTATTGATCAAGAATTAATTTAGTGATCAAAAGAGACTAATTAAATTAACAGGGACCGATTGAGTAAATCAATGATACATATGGTTTGGGCTAATGATCCATGATTGATTTGTGATGGGCTAAGCTTATGAGTTAGTCCATGAAGTGTTAGTCCAAATCAATTGTTGGATCATAAGCTTAAGTGTAAGAATTAGGGTTACAAAAGACTCTTGGTTTTCTACAATATAAATGTGTACCCTAAGCTCTAAGATCGGACAAAACTTGCATTCCAAGAAGGGCTAGCCGACTTTATGTCATCTAAACCTCTCTCATTATCATCTAATTGTTTATTGGTGTTTGTGACTTGTTTGAGGCATCACACTTGGGGTGCTAAGCTCTTATAAGGCCAAGTTCTACAAACTACATAAAAAGGTAATCTTCTAACTAGTTTTTTATGATACATATATCAAAGTTGCATGCTAGTTAGGCTTCATACTTTGGAAAAAGAATATTGCATGTATAATTAGAGAAAACTTAGATCCAAATCATTAGGGTTGTATGTGCACCATATGGATGCTAGAGTACATAAAACCCATCAATTAGGGCTAAGGATCTAGGAATGATGCCTTATGTGCCTGCTATATGTGTATTAACTTTATGAACTGCATGCTAGTACAGATTTGTCAGGATGATGGCCTGATTAGTATATGGTTGATTATGTTACTTAATTCTCGAATGTTGCTTGCTTTGTGCTTTTAGGAGTCATAGTTATCTTTTACTAACTAGTAAACGAATATGTTAAGTTACATATTGCGAGGACTAAATATTTTATAAGGTTAGGTCTAGCTCTATTTTGTAGCTCTTGTTTGAGTCCAACCGTTATAGGGTAGTATCTCTCAGTCGAAGAATTATCTAGTCTTAGTGATATGTAATGGTATTCGCGAGCTAGTTAGGGGAGATAGCAGTGAATTCTTATGCAGCTGATGGCATAGAGTGGGATGGTGATTACCCTAGGGCAAGCGCAGGATGAGAGTAGTGCTGGGAGTAGCAGTAGTAGTGAAAAAGGGACTTGGTGGAGTCGAGGCAACCCTTGAGGAAAGTACGGATAGATGTGGAAGGTGGTATGGGCCCGTACTACTGAAAGCAGAGGATCAGTACTCGAGTCAAGGAGGGCTGAGATAAAGCCATGAAACTTGTAGTGCGTGTGTGATCCCTCGATAGTGATGTGTAATATGATGATTGTCATATTATATTGCAGTATGGTGACGCTACGAGGTAGACCGGTGGGCAGTTTAGTTGCTAGTGAGGGATCAGGTTTGGGCTCTGGAGCCGAGCAGCTCAATGAGCAGTTGAGAGTTTATTTCAGCTGAGATTACGCACAATATTTTAGAACAGACTCCTGTGATCTTTGGTACGATCAAGGAGGGCATTTTGGGGATTTTGGACGAGCGATTGGGTGCGTTCCGCACCGAGATGGCGGCCATGATGGGGGCGCGCACTTTGACGTTCAGGGAGTTCAGAGCATGTGGGGCTCCAGACTATCATGGGGCTAAGGACCCCATTGATAGCAGTTGGTGGTTGGCAGATGTCACCAATGCCTTTCGTTCTAGCCGGTGTCCCGAGGGGGACAAGGTCCGACTCGCCTCCTGTCTCCTAAAGAAAAGAGCATGTGATTGGTGGGAGGAGGTTGGACATGCTATTGGAGATGATGCCGTGTTGGACGTGATGACACAGAGTGACTTCTCGACTAGGTTCCGGGCTGATTTTGCACCAGTTATTAAGGTGCAGCAGTTAGCGCATGAGTTCTAGGAGTGGAAATGGTGGAGATTCTGGCTGTTTTAGGTGCAGCCATATCGGTCATTATAGCAGGGATTGTACTGCTGCCACCAGCCAGGGATCATACCTAATATGTTTCCATTGTAGTCAGCGGGGCCACAAGAAGGCCCAATGTCCGATTTTGGCTGCAACGGGACAGGTTATAGCACCTGCCCCTGCGACATTGAGGATCACCGATGGCCGTCAGGCCGGGTAGAGGCGCCTGCGGCGAGGAGCAGGGGTTTCTAGTTGATTACAGAGGAGACGCGAGCAGCTTCTGATGTTGCAGGTGTGTATCTTTTGCTTTCATATCAGTTTTTATTTATGATTTTATTGATATTGGCTCGCACCCATATGAATTGTTGTATCTTGAGATTTTATTTACTACTTATATTTGGATTATATGCCATCTGCATACCATGGGTTTTAGGGTAGTAGTGAGGGGACATCTTCGTATAAATTGAATTCTCGAGATGCGGTAACTATAGCAAGTGTGATTGGAACCCGGGAAGTATTCCAATAGTCTTTAGGGGTCTTACGAATTTAGTGTTAGTTAGTTTCTGAGAACACTAACAGTGGTAAGCATTGGTTGCCAATAAGATTGATCACTGGATGTTACGAAGGATTGGGGATCTTTCCAGTCGGGCGTGCTGTAAGATGTCAGTGGAACCAAAGTGGGGGAAAGTTATTCAAGGGTTCAGGAACAAAAGGAAGTGTGGATTTAGGATGAGTTCACAGTCTCTTCAAGAAGGAAGGTGTCCCAGTTGGCTTATTGGATCGAGGGGTATGTGATTTGGGAGTTTGGGAAACTTCCCAACGCAGGGTTTCACGTCTTTGTTCGATAGTTAGCTTAGGAATCAGGATGGGGATTTGGTCCTGCTGCGCAGCTCTCGTATGAGTCCAGCCGTTGTAAGATTAAATCTTTTAGTCTAAGATTGTTTAAGTCGTGTGGCATGTGATTGTATTCATGCAATAGTTAACTGGAACCAATGGAGGGTCATGTGGCAATTGGTGGTAGGATGAGTTGTATGGGGTCAGTTGATCGGTTATGAGATATTTAGCCTTCCTCTAAGAAGTAAGGATTGAGCGCTCGCCATGCATTTGTATATTGTTAGGGCTTTGTGATGATACTTGAGACAAATATGGGTAGATGTGGAAGGTAGTATGGGCCCATACTACTGAAAGCAAATGACCCATACGCGTATCAAGGAAGTCACAACCCCTAGGGATTTGATGGGAGTTGGTTCCCTATTATTATATGGGATGTCTGATATCTCCCTAGGTTATGTTCAGTAAGGTGATGACGAAAAGAATTGAGGCGGGATCTGGATCAGGATCGGGAGCTAATGGCCAAGATATGTCGGTATTGTCTGTTGATAAGATACGGGAGATGATTTCCGTGGAGGTTTCTCATATTTTGAGAGAAGAATTATTCTGTGTCGTGGACCGGGTCACTGCTAGGGTGATCTCCAAGCTCGAAGAGCAAGTTGTAGCCTTGCAATCTGTGAGAGATGTTGCTACCATAATGACTACTGGGGGAATGCTGGTTGTGGGGTCACAACTAGGAAAAAGGAGGAAGGACCTTTTAGCAGAGGGCGAATAGTCAAAGGCTGCTGACCTGGGTACTGGAAGTCAGGAGGATTAGGAGGTGTGTGGCAAGTGTAGGGGAACCCACGGATTTGCTTGTCACAAGTTCAGGTGTTTCAATTGTGGAGAGAGAGGGAATGTGCAACGGGATTGCAAGAAGGATCATATAGGCTTTCACTATCACCTGCCAGGTCATTTTAGGTCTAGCTGTCCTACTTTGGGGACGGAAGGAATTCGGATTCCAACGGTCATCGTTCCTCAGGATGTCAAAGTCGAGCCATAAGAAATCTCTGATATGTAATTGGAAATTCCATTTTGTAATAATATTACGGTCAAATTTTCCTTGATCGGTATTTGTCTTGCCTTGGAATACTGTTGAGTGTGGATAAGCGGTGATTTCAAGCTAGCTACCTGTTTTGTTTGATCTATGTGTTGATGAACTTCATGAGTCGTTAGGTCATTGGAAGTTTTAGGAAACTTTTAATATCAAAGGATTATAGGTAGTTAGAGTTTAGCGATTCGTTAGAGGATGGGAAGTAGAATGGTTGATTGATGGATTGGAATTTGATCATCTATGGAAAGGGTTGTACCCTTATAGTTTTTCCTGAGTCCGCAGGATTGTGACCCTAGGATTAGGTTATATTTCCAGCTCGGGGTCCATTGGTCATAGAGGTTGGCAGCAGTATTTCAGTGCTGGTAAGCGCAGGTGAGTCAATGTAGCATGAGTATCTTGCGAGGCAAGCTAGGTACCATATTCTCGAGTAGGCCAAGTGCCGGATTATTAGTGAGATTGCAAATAGAGATTAGCTCATGTCACCTGGGGATCGAAGGGGAAGTTTCCTTAGGATGGTTAGGGTAGCCTAGGAGGAAGAAGTCAGGATTTATTCGGATGCTATTGAGAGTGTGACATCTCTTGTATTCTTCGGGATGGTATCGGGAAATGGTATCGTGTTGAATTTTGCTGTATTAGGTAAGTTATATCCTGGGTTGAATTTCTTCTATTTTGGGTTGATCTCTAACCGGTGGGTGGTAGTTAGAACCCTAAGTGGGGGAGAATTGGAAATTTTCAAGCTGAGTGTTAGGAATTGAAGGTTTTTGACAGTTGCTGTTTGAACTGCTGTTTCAGATTTGGTGGGTAGACATTGATCGGAAAACCTCTCTAGTGCAGTGTGTTTCTGTTTCCCTTGGTCCTTTAGTAAGTTTGCCCTCGGTGGTAGATTGGAATTTCTTATTTTAGCAGACTAGGGTTGGGAAACCATTGAGATCGCCTTAGAAGTCTTCTTGGGCTGGTTTTGTATGGGTAGGATCTGTGCAGTCTCGGTCAAGTATGTGATCTTGTTTTGATTGGTGATGTGGACGTCTTCTACTATTGATGGGGTGATCCTTCATGTGTATCTGGGGGTG
This sequence comes from Lactuca serriola, assembly GCF_051521515.1. NCBI lineage: Eukaryota > Viridiplantae > Streptophyta > Magnoliopsida > Asterales > Asteraceae > Lactuca > Lactuca serriola. Next base: position 47,659,468 of record NC_136415.1, read on the forward strand.
CTGAAGGTAACATTAGGGTTGGATCAGTTTGTTGGCATGGTTAGGTCGTGATTATAACATGTGAATTGGATCAAGAGCTCGAAACCCCAAGTAAGGGAGAGCTGGCTATATTGGAGAAGGAGCCAGGATGGGTCCAGGGTTTTGCTCAACAGACCTAAGGCAACCCAGATAGACTGAAGGCCAGCCGGGCGTATTAGTCAGATCGAAGTACCAGAGAACGGTCCAGACAGGATGAAGGCCCGGAGAGTCGGTCCAGACATGCTGAAGGTTTTGAGAGTGGTCAAAATAGGCTGAATCCCCGGTGAGGCAGTCCAGTCATGCTGAAGACTCTATATGTGGTCTGTTAGAAATACGTTCAGGTATTGAGTGTGCTTCTATGCTATAGCAATCGGTAGGACTGTCTCCTGGTATTGAGCATGCTGCTTTGTGATAATAACCTATGGAACTGTATGTTAGTTGTGCTTACTAGTTATCACCTATGGAGTGCCCTTAGGGAATATCGGTGGTCATGTAGGAGAGCCTGAAAACTCTTGGGAAATAATTTGTTTTATAAGGTAATCGTGTATGGTCGGATTTCTATATTGTGATGCATGTTTGGTTTTGTGTAGGACGAAGATTAGGTCACCAACATGTTAAATTAAAAAAAAGCACTTTGAAAATAAGTTAACCTTTTTGTAACATCCCAATTTTCGAGGCTAAAAATTTCATTTTTAAATACGAGGTTCATAACATAGTTTACCAAACATTCCCAATGTCATATTAATTTTTTTTAAAAAACAAAACCATAACAACGTGTCTGAAAACCGTATCATAAAAAGTAATAAAAATCAGAGTACAATCATAGAAATCTCCATGCGGAAACCATATGTGTGTATGATGCGTTGCTACACCGCCGACTCCTTCCCCTTAGACGAAGAGGTACCTGAAACCAAAACTGAAACTGTAAACACAAAGCTTACTGAGTTCCCCCATCATACCCATATCAAATAATGCATAATCGTCGGTATCTTTCAACCGGTAAATGGGAACTACCCTCTCCTTTGATATCTTTCAACCGGTAACTACGAGCTACCCTCCCCTTTGGTGTCTTTCAACTGGTAACTGGGAACTACCCTCCCCTTTAATATCTTTCAACTGGTAATCGGGAGCAACCCTCCCCTTCGGTATCTTTCAACCGGTATCCAGGGACTATTCCACCCCTGCTATTACTAATACATATCAAGCACAACAAGCGTATCAGATACAATGATCATATCAAGAACATTAATCATATCACACATCAACCATTGGTGATTATCATAAAGACAACCATCTACACACCGCCCTTGCTGGTGGGTCGGCGTTGTGGCCGTAGACCCACCCCTACTAGAAGGAAACTCACCTCCAAGTCGTGTAGTGTCTACACTGTCCTCGGTGTGAAAGTCGGCTCTCCTTGACTCCTCAATCCCTACACAACAACCCCTCTAATTTATCAACTTGAACCCCTACAAGGTTCAACTCGAATCCAGGTCAAAGGCAAAGTCAAAGTCATACCCTGGGCAAGTCAACTTTTGGTCGACCAGACTCGCAGAGTTGGTTCGCCAACTCATCGAGTCCTTTCGTCCACAGAATACTACAAACTCGTCCCCACTCATCGAGTCTAGCAAGAGCTCGATGAGTTCACCTCCAACAACACTTCAGTCAATCTTCAACCGACACGTCGAGTTCTTCCTTGAACTCGTCGAGTTCATCTTCAGCGTATGAATGCGTCCAGTCTATGACTCGCCGATTTGTATGAACAACTCTTCGAGTTCATCTTCGAAGATTGGGAGATTTCCTTGGGCTCGCCGAGTTTGCTCGAACAATCGTCGAGTCCCATGATTCCCAGGTCCCTTATGAGCCTAAACAACTGAGGGACCTTCCACACTATCATCTGGTCCACCAACAGAAAGGATTTGGTGGTCAATACACCTCGACTCGCCAAGTCCCAAGAACGACTCGTCGAGTCCATCCTTGATCATTATAATACATTCGTTTTAAATGGCTCTTAACACATCAAAACCATAGATCTGGCCTCCTAATCTCCATTTTACACGTAATTAACGTCAGAGTGTTAATCCCCAAAAGTTGATTTCCAAACCTGCTTAGCGGTTCCCTGAGAATACAAGTTATTTCAAAGAAAAAGTGTCAACAATTAAGTTGGTGAGTTCATAAGTGGGTTTTGAGAAATTTATGCAATTCCAAAGTTCGTGCGTTTTCCAAGAAAATCCCTTATTTTCTTATAAAAGTATGAAATGCATATGAATGTTTGTGTTAAGAATTGTAAATAGTGCACCAGGAAAATGTTGGGTTTTGAGCATTCTAACACTCCTAAGTGTACATGCAACCCTAAATACATTGGATCTATGTTTTATCTATTATACATGCAAATATGAACATCCAAGGTATTAGCCTAATCTAGCATACAAAACAATGAATATAACAAGATAGAATACATACCTCTTCGGTGTAGAATGTTCTCAAGAAGCTTGAGTGCCTAGTGCCCCAAGTGTGACACCTCAAATGGTTCACACAACACCAATTGCACCTGGAATAACTTGAGAGAAACTTGAACACTTCTAAAATCGGCTAGTCCTTCTCTATCTTACATTAGTGGGCCATAATTGTCATGGCTTTCCATTTCCTTGGATCCATGGGTTACAATTAGGGTAAACCATAATTGTCATGGCTTTCCATTTCCTTGGATTTTTCCAAGAGTATGATCTTTATATAGTGTTACAATTAGGGTAAACCATAATTGTCATGGCTTTCCATTTCCTTGGATTTTTCCAAGAGTATGATCTTTATATAGTGTTACAATTAGGGTAAACCATAATTGTCATGGCTTTCCATTTCCTTGGATCCATGGGTTCAAATACACCATGGAGCATCCATGGAGCATCATATGGGTTTTAGCCCAACTTGATAATCCATGGAGCATTAGCCCACTATACAAGTATGGATGATTTACACAATCAACCCATATATTTCATTAGTCTTCTTTTGATCACTTAATTAATTATAGATTAATTCTTGATCAATACTAATTAAATAATCTTATTAATATATTAGAACTTATAATATATTAACAAACCTTAAGTGTTATTTCTCTCATTATAGTCTATCCAAATGCATGATGCCATGCAACCCAAATGGACCATGCCGGGTCGGGTCAAGTCTTACCAATTATAGTTATGGACTTAGACATAAATCCAACAGTCTGCCACTTGGATAACTCTAAAACTCTTATTGTGTATGACTTCAAGAACCAACTGGCAATCGTAGCTCTCAAAAGCTTTGGTCGAACTCTGACCTTGCCGATGATCTCTAACCTTTGTCAATGACTTGTCCATTAGATAAGGGATCATATATTCCTCCATTTTAGATATCATATGGACTGAGACATGGATTGTAAATCATTCTCTCTGTCCATCTGTTGTTTCCCGATTTCCGATTTATGACGACTTACTGATTGAACAAATCAAATCAGTCCTGGCTTGGCCAAGCACTCACATGTGTCATCGTTAAATCATCGAGGGCCCACATATATCACTTTTATCCCGAAGGAATGGAGAAACTTCGACTCATATGGCTTGTTCTGCTACTTGTTGAATCATACACAAAGACATGTTTTATCACATCGAGTTACCAATGCGGTTTCGTGCAATCAATGTATAACCAACTCATATTAACAACTCATATCACTAGGTTTGAAGAATATAAGATATTATTGTCTCATGATCACTCGTGATAAAATCCATGAAGTGATTCCAATGAGCGCGGGTTGAATCCAATACTCAGAACTTATGAGCACTCATGAGTGTTGTAGCACAACTTTGTCCACCAACTTGGACCTCTACAAGCCAACCCATGACAGTCTTGATTCATATCTACTTCCAACATATGGCCGACTGTGGATGGTTTAAATAACTTAGTCATTCCAGAAGAATAACCTAGTTATTATGGAAGTCAAAACATGCAAAGTGAAACACAAGAATAAATGAATAAAATATGGTATCAAACCCTATGAATATAAATAGACCACTTCTATTTATCACCATACTGATTACTCTTTATTCATTGTTTTATCAACTTTATACTTGAATTAAAACACTAGGTATCTCATGCTCCAAGCATGTACACTATTTTTCCTAAACAATAGCTTTGCCATACACCAAGTATGCACTCAATGTTTATCTATGATCCTTACTTTGTGAAATAAACCATTTGACCAAACTTTCAATGATTCTAATTTCACACTCCCAAATTGAAATCTTGTTAGGATTTAAACTTAAATGCACTACCCTCTTGCAATGAATGTGTACAAAGTCACAAAGACTTGTCAAAAACCATTACAGGGTATTCCAATGAAGACCTACTCCATGGACACAAAGCCTTATGTTCAAAGTATGCATTGCTTTGAACATGCTTCTTGCACTAAGTTCTTTCTAATCTTACATAGATTGCTTCTATCTACAGAGACACCTCTATATTCCCATTTTGACTACTACTTCTGAACAAGAGTTGCCTCTTTTCAGACTATGTCAATATGGCCCTTCCAAAATTCACACTATACTTCCAACTGTCCTTGAGCAACCAATCTTTGGTAAACCTTAGATTGTCCTCGACAATTGCTTAATCACTTTAGTCATATCCAATTCTAGACATTTTCCTCCTTAATGCCCCAAGGCATTTGGAAAATTCAGAAAGAAAAAATATTATTACACAAGTAATCGATCTTGTACCCAAAGTAAATGGGACACGATTCATGATGTTTCACATAAAGACATGGTTCTAGACCATTCTTTTGCCATAATAATTTTTTGTTTGCCATATTCTCAAAATTTTACTATGAAAAGGGATGTCGTAATCATAATCGAATTTTGAGAACGCATTATATAGAATAATCTTAAGTTGAACCAATCCAACATGAAATTCATATATATATATATATATATATATATATATATATATATATATATATATATATATATATATATATATATATTCTTGACTAAAGGTGATTAAAATCTCAATATAAGCTCTTTAGAATGATTATAAACTCAATCTAAGCTTTTCATAATTTAAATGAAGTATAATTTCCTCTCCCTTAATTATAGCAAAACAACTTTTTTCAACCCCTGCAACCTCACGAATTGAAACTTTTGTTTTCTATAATTAACATTGCTAACTTGCAACACTTATCATAATTATCATGCTCCCACTAACATGATGATTATTAACATAAAACTTATGCTCCCACTAGCTTTGACAGGAACTCAGAAATCAGCTATTGACTTTTTTTTTTTACCAAAGTTCAGATTTATGATACTAGATTGCTTTGATAAGACTTTAACAAAATCATACACCTTATCTTAGATAGCTCACAGGTGTGTCTAAACAATTTCAGAACTATGAAAAGGGATTCCGTAATCATAGTCTTAATTGTTTAGACCTTTTCTATTTCTCATAAGTCCATGCTAGTGTGCCTACTAACAACTTTGAGAATGCAAAGATTACTATCTACTTACAAATCTACTTAGTGGAAGTGTTTCCTCACCATCATTTTCATGAATCGGAGAGAAACCTTATGACACTTAGATTTTTATGGTGTATGAGTTCTCACCCATATGAATTTGTCAAAACCATAATCACAAGACAAGGTTAGTGACAAATCCAAACTCATATGGATTGAACTTGTGCAATCTTAAGTTCTTACCATTTGGCAGCACAAGGGCCTGCCATAGCTTCGAAGTAGTTGTGCAACCAATTGAGGACTCTAAGAACTCATATGCAAAGCCAACTTTAACTGGAATGGGCATAGAAATGTCAACACGATAGGTTATAAACCTCAAGTCGTGTGCTAGTGAAGAACCTCAGGTTTTATTCTTGATTAGTTCTTGAGACTTTCAAGAGCTTTAAGACTCCCACTGTCCTCTTGACATATAAGACTCTCTTGTCAAATATTCAAGGGATAGTGCGGATTCTTTATCAAGACAAACACTTCACACAATTGGCCTAAGTTGGTCTTTGTTTTATCCAAAACATCACAAGTTACCAACTTCAAATGTACAAGAGTAGGACACTTTTACTCTTACATTTGACACGTGTTTTTAAACCTTTCTTTAAGATATGTCACTCAAGTTACAGTCTTAGAGTATAAATCTAAGAATTGATTTGGAACGAAGTATGACTCATCTTCTTGATTTAACCACTTCAACAATTCCCAACTCCTCTTCTTAGCTATCAGAATGCACTTAGAGGATGAATTGTGATAAGGTCTCTTAATCATTAAGATGATCATATATCATAAAATACTCTCCCATCTTTTCAAATTTGAGAAACTTTTATCCTTCTGCCTAATTTGATTCTTCTCATTCGTTCTGCCATACATCGAGACTTTTCCAATGCTTCAGAATTATACTTAGACTTATAAGTACAACCATATTTACTAAACTTAGTAAATCATGACGAATAGTCTTATCTATTATTTGTGGTGGGCTTGATCAGTGCACAAGAATGTGTACTCGATCCCTTAGTCTTTTACTTGACTCACACATCCATGTGAACAAGTAATTAGTCTTAATTTTCCAATGCTTGAAAGTTCTCATTCATCATAGTATACAACTTGCATGATTCCAAGTTTCGGTCCAATTGAAACTTGGGTGATGAGAAATTTTTCTTTATTTGGTAAATTTAGACACTACCACAAATGAAAGAATCAAAACCATTTTCCATTATTGCCATCAATGGAATCATATAAACAACAATTTCTTTCACAAATGCCATTGTAAGGATATTTAAAATAAGTAAAATTAAAAACTTTTCCCTTTATTTTAAAAACTTTGCGGAAGAACTTATCCTTACAATCCATATGAAAACTTGTTGTTATCTATTCCAAAGCAATATCTCATAACTCCTAAGAAGTAGCTCAAGAATCTAATCTTCAAACTATGCTGTAGAAATCCATCTACGCGATCAGATTCCGCATATTCTTTCTTTAAGTTTCTTCAGTTCTCTTTGATTCTTAAAACATCAACATGTGACCCAGTCACATCATGTATCAAGAATCTCAGAGTAGAAACTTAACAGAGTTAGACAATGGACTTTACCTGAAATTAAAGTCAAACTCATTGACTTTACCATCCTTAGATAATGGTACATGGGACTATCACAGACTTAGCATTTCTCTTTACCATTTGGTCAACCGAGTTAACTATGGCCGATCCCCTTTCCATTGGGAAGAGAATGCTTTTTTTGGATTTCCAGTGTCACCATTGTCAATGTCCATAAAGTTTTGGGAAGTCGATCTTCTAATCAAATTTGCTTTACTAGCCTTCCAAATCATTGCTGATTCAGCAGTACCAAGCAAATAGATAAGGTCATTAAGGGTCTTGTCATAGTCTGTTTCATAGGAGTCCCAAAGGAACTCACTATGTGACTTAGAAAGTGATTTAACCACCAACTTTCTCAAGACTTTGACACCCAACTCTCCCGACTTGTCAATATGTGACTTCATCTCCAAGATGCGATCATACCTAGACCTTGCATTGCCAATAGGGCTTGAGTGACCTAGAACTTGTGGGTTAGGGAGAATAATTGGAGGAGGTGGAGGAAGTGAAGTTCCAAGAGACTTAGGAAGATCATAGATGTCTAAACTAGACATATTTTGGGAGATATTCAAGTTTAGTTGATTTAAAAGTCCTTAATATAACACCCAATATGCAATATTAAGGCTAGGACCCAACAACCTATTTATAACTGGAAGAGGGATGATGTAATCCAAGTTATAAAATAGTTGAAGGTAGGTAAATGACGATTTACCAATTTCCACCATGAAAAACGAAATATTAATTAAGTTTTAATTGGATTTGAAACTCCTAGATCTTTTGAGATTCATTGAACTTTTCAATGGCATGTTTCAATCTCGAGTGTGCCCTTCAGGTTTTGTGACTGGGATGCCGAGGATCACAAAACAAGGTGTGAAGTAACCATGCAAATTACTTGGTACTCTTAAATGTTTATCACCTAACCGATGTGCCGGTAAACCACACACGATCCACCGGCCTATGATTAAACTTTAAGAAACCCTTTGCCTACCTTGGTAAATCAAGCTAGTGTGCTGGTAAACCACACACGCTCCACCAACCGACTTAAGCAAAGTGCCAAGTGTAATTTCATGGGTTAGCACCTTATTCACATTTTCCTAAGTAACTAAGATTGGGAATTATAAGTGTTTAGTTACTTAGTATTTATCATTAATACTTTTAATGAAAGGAGAACTTATAGTCTTTGTCCTACCCGTTCGGCTAACGACCCTCCACCAGTGAAGGAAGCGGTGGGTGAGAGTGGACACCCATTAAACTGCCATTTTATAGGCAGTAACCTTATACCCCCCCTTATAGACCGGCTTCGTGAATGAGGGCTAGTAACGGTAAGACTGACTTTACTCTTATATATATATATATATATATATATATATATATATATATATATATATATATATATATATATTATTAACTTATAATATTATAAAGTATAAGAGTTGAATTTTAACTTTTAAAACTCTAAGGGCTTAACATGGAATTAAAGTATTCATAAGTGAAAACTTTACAAATTCCAAAACTTGAGGGCAAGTTTTGAAACTATTCAACACTAATTAACTCCATAACTTATGAGTTTAAAGTAGTTTTAATTAAAAGACTCTTCAATTTCCATAACTTGAGGACAAGTTATGGAAGACTTTAAACTATTAAATAATGTTCATTTTCTTTATTTTATAACTTATGGAACTAATTAAGTTTACACTTTTTTTTATTATTTAATGAAAAGACTCTTGAACCTCCATAACTTGAGGACAAGTTATGGAGTCATAAAACCATTTAATTAGAACAAGACTCTTCATATTTGTAACCTTTTCCAACTTTTATGAGTTTTATGATTATTAAATGTGACTTTTCATATAACTTGAGGACAAGTTACCAAAAAACACTTTGGAATCAACTCTTAGATTAAAATGGATTGAAATCAACTATTTCACACAACTTTTCTATTAATCTAAGAACAATATAATTCAAATCATCAATCTTCAAGAAATTAGCATGAACATACAAACTAATACAAATCTTGAAATTATGACAATTATCTTAGAAATTGGATTAGTATGAACATTACCACATCAAGAATAAGTTTATAAGACCAAAAACAGCTTAGGGTAATGTTCCTAGTCCATTTCTAGCCAAAAAAGTCGAATATATGCTGTCTGGGGCTCCTACTCGTCGAGTGCATGAAACTACTCGACAAGTAGGATGATTTTACTCATGGACTCGGTGAGTTCATCAGTGGACTCGGTGAGTCCAGTGCCCAGAATGCCCGAAATTCGACTTTTTTTAGCATTTTCAGCAATTTGCATCAAGTATAATTGAAAACAAGCCTTGGCTTTGATACCACTATTTGGTTTTGAGCATTCTAACACTCCTAAGTGTACATGAAACCCTAAATACCTTGGATCTATTTTTTCTCTATTATACATGCAAATATGAACATCCAAGGTATTATCCTAATCTAGCATACAAAACAATGAATATAACAAGATAGAATACATACCTCTTCGGTGTAGAATGTTCTCAAGAAGATTGTGTGCCTAGTGCCCCAAGTGTGACACCTCAAATGGTTCACACAACACCAATTGCACCTGGAATAACTTGAGAGAAACTTGAACACTTCTAAAATCGGCTAGCCCTTCTCTAGCTTACATTAGTGGGTCGATTTTTCCAAGAGTATGATCTTTATATAGTGTTACAATTAGGGTAAACCGTAATTGTCATGGATCTCCATTTCCTTGGATCCATGGGTTCCAATACACCATGGAGCATCCATGGAGCATCATATGGGTTTTAGCCCAACTTGATAATCCATGGAGCATTAGCCCACTATACAAGTATGGATGATTTACACAATCAAACCATATATTTAATTAGTCTTCTTTTGATCACTTAATTAATTATAGATTAATTCTTGATCAATACTAATTAAATAATCTTATTAATATATTAGAACTTAAAATATATTAACAAACCTTAAGTGTTATTTCTCTCATTATAGTCTATCCAAATGCATGATGCCATGCAACCCAAATGGACCATGCCGGGTCGGGTCAAGTCTTACCAATTATAGTTATGGACTTAGACATTAATCCAACAGAAAATCCCTTATTTTCATATTAGTTGATTGTTTTGGATACAGGAAAATCCCTTATTTTCCTAAAGTAATAGGCAGTCTCTAATGTCCAAGACCGAAAATCGTAAGCAACTGACATGCTTAAAAGGTTGAGGCATAGTTTTATATAATAAAGCTATAAGAAGATCGCACTTGTTAGATGAAGAATAGTTTTAATAACTACTTAATCATAAAATCAGAATACCAAAATAATTGTATATCCGGTGAGTTTTATAACGATACTAAACATAATATGCCTGTGGCGGCGGTCTTCAGGCGTTGAAACGTTTATGACAAACTGTCACCCAAAGGACTGTAGCTAATATTCACGGTGCGGGATCATGGCTTCCCGTATAGATCTATACACATTTGACATGCTCTCCCACGGGAGACTCTGGTTATAATATACAGGACTTTAGGTAGTACCTTTTAACAAAAAGGTAGCATTGAAGATGTAACCGTCTCACGGATTCTTAACTAAGTCTATGTTGGATTAATATCTAAGTCCATAACTATAATTGGTAAGACTTGACCCGACCTGGCATGGTCCATTTGGGTTGCATGGCATCACGCATTTGGATAGACTATAATGAGAGAAATAACACTTAAGGTTTTTTAATATATTATAAGTTCTAATATATTAATAAGATTATTTAATTAGTATTGATAAAGAATTAATCTAGGAATTAATTAAGTGATCAAAAGAACACTAATTAAATATATGGGTTGATTGTGTAAATCATCCATACTTGTATAGTGGGCTAAGTCTCCATGGATTATCAAGTTGGGCTAAAACCCATAGGATGCTCCATGGTGTATTTGAACCCATGGATTCAAGGAAATGGAAAGCCATGACAATTAGGGTTTACCCTAATTGTGACACTATATAAAGATCATATTGTTGGGAAAAAATCGGCCACTATAAGAGATAGAAAGATGTTCAACAAAGTGCATGGGGATCTCATGGCCATAGAGTTGGCACATTTATGCCATGAGACCCCTCCAATGACCCAGATCTGAAGTCAAAACTCCATATAACCCTTTACAAATCCGAAAATGGCTTAGAAATCCCTAAAGATACTCAAAATCCAAGCCCCTAAGGATAAATAAACACATGGAAGATCAAGACAGGGGCATTTTCCATTGAATGAGCTGGAAATGGAACAAAATATCTGAATCTCCAAGCCCCAAATTGAACTCTCAAGCTTCCTTCCTCTATTCAAGCTTTACAATTCACCAAAATGCACCAAAATGGCCTTAGGACACTCACACAAGGCTAGGTTTTCGAGATAATGCTTTATTGAAGTAATAGGGACTATGGAGGCTGAGATAAGTTGTTTAAATAGGGCACAAACCCTCAAAATTAGGGTTTCGCCCAAAAAGCACCTACTCGCGGAGTCAGTCTCCTAACTCGTCGAGTAGGTCATTTAAACTCCCCGTGTCACACCCCCGAACCAGATGACGGAAACGTACGAGGGCTCTTGTGACTTAAATTGAATACTATCACAATGAATATACATGAATCAAAACATAATTCATCACCATGCATTGAAATATTACAACTGATATTGTTTACATCCAATACATTGTTTTAGACATTACAATTTCATAACATAAACTGTCCGATAGATAATCTAAGCAAAACACCATGACATTACTTGGTACTTATTCTTCGGCTTACCTGTTACCTGAGAATACAAGTTATTTTAAAAAAAACATCAAAATATGAAATGTTGGTGAGTTCATAAGTAATGTTGTGGTAAAATGATTTGGTGTAGTTTATAAAACCCAGAAAATCCGATATTTTCTGAAAAGATCATTGTTTATAAAAAGTGTGAAGATCCGTGAATATATGCTTGTTGATTTTCAAAACATGTATAATTGTTGAACTTTTGTATAAATTACGCATGTGAAAATGTTGAACTTCCTAGGAAAACCCGATGTTTTCCCAACACATAAAATACAGTGACCTGTGTATTGTTATACCAATACGTTGAATGATTTTGATTACCCGTGTATCAGTCACATCCGTTTGATGGTGCGGAATCCCAATCAAACAGATGATGTCAGATTAAATAAAAAGAGAAGGAGAAGAAGAATATTATTAATCTTGAATATATTGATAAAATGAATTAAGTTCCTTACACAAGATTCACCCACACAATAGTTCTTCTGTCTCTCTGGCCGTAAACTCTCTAGGGTTCATCAATCTCTACTCCTCACCCTAACACCTCTATTTATACTTGTAGAACATGGGCCGGAAACAAATGGGCCGTAAATGAGTTTACGGTCGTAAGGTGTTTACGGCCGTAAACTCAGCCGCAAACTAGGCCATAAATACATAAAATATTACACAAAAATATAATTGCCCAGAAAAGCAAAGTATAAACCATATTTTGACCTAACAATCTCCCCCTTGGTTTATAGCTTTCTTTTTTTAATGACCCAACAAGCTCCCCCTAAAAAGTAGCTGAATTTGCTTGTTAATCTTCATTGGGAACTTGGCTTCAGCATTAATCTTCAAATTCTTCACAGCATCATGATGAACATATGAATCTTCCATGAATGACTTCATCTTGAGCAGTTGGGCTTTTCTTCAGAGTTTGGCATTGATCGCACATTGGGTGAGGAGGCTAAATGTACTGATTCTTGAAAGATAGCGCTTTCAGCTTGAGAATCTTCAGAGAGAACATCAGAGAGAACAAATCTTCTGGATCACTTAAGCAGGTAAAACAATAATAGCAGACTGATTGAGGAGGCTTCAATGCAATCCGTCACATAATCTTCAATTACAGCTTCACCATGCTTCTGGGGTTGAAGGATTGAATGTTGAAAGAATGATCTTCATTTCTTGCTCCTTCGAATGCGAATTCTTCGATGCTCACGGACGAAACCTTTGGCTCAGAAATCTTCAACACAAACTCCATGAGTCTTATCTATACCTGAAATCACTTTTCAAGACAAAACAAAACTAAAAGAAAACTTAGCACACAGATTAACACAGAAACAAAAATATTTTTGGATTTTTTGTTTTTTCTGAACAAGAAATAAAACAGAAATAACACTATTTTTGGATTTTTTAATTTTTCTGATTTTTTTTCATTATTTTTAATTTTTAATTCTCCCCTAATATTTAAATTAGAAGAAACTATAATAAATTTAACAAAAATAAAAATGATATCTAACTTTAAGAGTGATTTGGGATCAAAGTTTTTAGACAACCTTTATCCACTTGTCGGTACCTTCCATAATCACATCTTTGTCTGGTCGATCGTCGGTATTATGGTCCACTTAAACACGAAAAATTTGTGACAGATTTGGGATATACTATTTGTTACAAGACAAGGTGAACTTAAAAACCTAAAATTTATATCTGATCCTAATTTCTTAGATACTATATCTTAAGGTCCATTCATCTGACGACGACCAGGGATATTGTTGTCCACCTAAATTGAGCAGCGAGATCTATAGACAATCTTTAAGTGTTCAATTTTAATTGTACTGGAACATGTTTCCCGCTTCCTGATATGCCCCAGCCATCAAGAACTTCCAGAGTACTCCTTACACCGGATGAGTAGACAACCATTCAGAGAGAGAAGAGATTCAGAATTCTATTGCTAACTATTTCAGAGGGGTTGAGAAGAAGAAGGTTGCATATGCTATGTACCAGGTCAGATTAGAAGTCGCGCAAAGGAGACAACATATGGCTAACAGATAAGAAGTATTTCACACATTTATATATAGCCTGCAGAGAAATAGAGTTGCATATGTTGTGTACCAGGTCGGATTGGAAATCACGCAAAGGAGACAACATATGACTAACAGACAGAAAGAAAGAAAATGATATTCTACAGACCTAATTTATCGGAATTTACCAGTCGCCCCATCCAACCGGAATTAAGGACAGAATCCACACATCGAGGAAAAGTTAAGCCAGGGTTCCAAGTACGGGTTCAATTAATGTGACGAGTAGATTCCCATATATATCTCCCTGCTCAACCTATCCGAGCATCATATTGTCAGGCTGAATGTATCCAACTAGGTCAAGATTTGTCAAGTCTATAAATTTCCTAAGTTCAACTCTGCCTAGTCATGTCCATTTAAAATTTTTCGTGCCTACCGACGCATCTAACCAGAGCATAGACCCTTCAACTTTGGGTACGTTACGCAGACTCAGGTTGCCTGTTATCACTTGATAATATCACTTCCCAAAACATCTCCCTCAAATAGATTTCATAACCAATATATATATATATATATATATATATATATATATATATATATATATATATATATATATTATGATGTTTTTGGATTTTTGAAAATTTTCTAATTTTTGTTTTGTTTTTATTTCTCCCCCTAAATTTGTGCATAGGAGAGAAACAAAAGTAAATGCGCAAATTTAAACTATCCTAAAACAAAAATTAGTCTTTAAAGCGAATCAGCATAAGAAAAACACAAGAGTATAGAGAAGAAAACGCAAACCGTAATTCACCGATTGAATCTGCATTCTGAAGGTCTGAGAACAACAAGCATAATCTCAGAACAGATCCGAAAATCTGCCTGTGTATCAATCAGATCCGTTTGATGGTGCGGAATCCCAATCAAACGTTTGATGTCAGATAAAATAGAAGAGAAGGAGAAGAAGAATATTATGAATCTTGAATATATTGATAGTATGAATTAAGTTCCTTACACAAGATTCACCCACACAATAGTTCTTCTGTCTCTCTGGCCGTAAACTCTCTAGGGTTCATCAATCTCTACTCCTCATCCTAACACCTCTATTTATACTTGTAGAACATGGGCCGGAAACAAATGGGCCGTAAATGAGTTTACGGCCCTAAGGTGTTTACGGCCGTAAACTCAGCCGCAAACTAGGCCATAAATTCATAAAATATTACGCAAAAATATTATTGCCCAGAAAAGCAAAGTATAAACCATATTTTGACCTAACAATCTCCCCCTTGGTTTATAGTTTTCTTTTCTTAATTGACCCAACAAGCTCCCACTAAAAAGTAGCTGGCTTTCTTGATAATATTCATTGGGAACTTGGCTTCAACATGAATCTTCAAATTCTTCACAGCATCAGGATGAACATATGAATCTTCAATGAATGATTTCATCTTGAGCACTTGAGCTTTTCTTCAAGATTTGACATTGAACACACATTGGGTGAGGAGGCTTGACGTATTGATTCTTGAAAGATAGCACTTTCAGCTTGAGAATCTTCAGAGAGAACATCAGAGAGAACAAATTTTCTGGATCACTTCAGCAGGTACAACAATAGCAGCAGACTGATTGAGGAGGCTTCAATGCAATCTGTCACATAATCTTCAATTGCAGCTTCACCTTGCTTCTGGGGTTGAAGGATTGAATGCTGAAAGAATGATCTTCATTTCTTGCTCCTTCGAATGAGAATTCTTCGATGCTCACAGACGAGGCTTTGGCTCAGAAATCTTCAACTCAAACTCCATAAGTTTTATCTATACCTAAAATCACTTTTCAAGACAAAACAAAACTAAAAGAAAACTTAGCACACAAATTAAAACGGAAACAAAAATATTTTTGGATTTTTTATATTTTTCTAAACAAGAAACAAAACAGAAATAACACTATTTTTGGATTTTTAATTTTTTCTGATTTTTCTTTGTTTTTTTTATTTTTTATTTTCATTATTTTTTATTTTTAATTTAACCCTAATATTTAAATTAGAAGAAACTATGACAAATTTAACAAAAATAAAATTGATATCTAACTTTAAGAGTGATTTGGGATCAAAGTTTTTAGACAGCCTTTATCCACTTGTCGGTACCTTTCATATTCACATCTTTGTCTGGTTGATCGTCGATATTGTGGTCCACTTAAACACGAAAAATTATGACAAATTTAGGACATACTATTTGTTACAAGACAGGGTGAACTTAAAATCCTAAAATTTATATTTGATCATAATTCCTTAAATACTATATCTTAAGGACCATTCATCTGACGACGACCAGGGATATTGTGGTCCACCTAAATTGAGCAGTGAGATCTACAGACAATCTATATGAGTTCAATTTTAAGTGTACTGGAACGTGTTTCTCGCTTCCTGATATGCCCCAGCCATCAAGAACTTCCAGAGTACTCCTTACACCGGGTGAGTAGACAACCATTCAGAGAGAGGATAGATTCAGAATTCTATTACTTATTACTTCAGAGGGGTTGAGAAGAAGAAGGTTGTGTTGGATTAGTGTCTAAGTCCATAACTATTTTGGTATGTACTTGACCCGATGGTGCATGGTCCTTTTGGGTTGCCTTCACCAAAGCAACTTGATTGGAGAAATAAATAAAGAGAGAGAGGTTATTATGATTTATTAATATGTTATAAGAATAATATATTAAAGGAGAAATCATATTTGTTTAATTAATATTGGTCAATAATTAATTAAGAATTAATTTTGTGATCAAGTGTAATTAATTAAACTAGAGGGGCTGAATTGTAATTATGTGATAGTTACAAAATAAGGTAAGGATTATCTTATATATATGGTGAACGAATTTGAGGTGTAAATCCCTTAGAATTCGACTAGGATAAGGGTTTCTAAGAGTTATCTTATGGTTGCTTGGTGGACAAGCAACTAGATAAGGATAATGACTGAAACCCTATCTCTACACCTATATAAACACCCCTAGGGTCATGAATTCGTGTATCCCTTTCCAAGAAGTCTTAGAGACGAATTCTAACCTCCCACCTCTTTCTTTATACCTTCTCCACTTGCTTATGGTGTTTGTAAGCCATTAGAGGAGTGACACTTGTGACTCTCAGCTTTCCAAGGTCAATTCAAGGAGGAATTGGATTGTTATTGCTATATAACAATCAAGGTATGTTCTTAAACCTAATTACATGTGTATTCTGATTTCCATATGCTAGAATTAGGGTTTATAGTCTTGGATTCAAATCATGTACAATAGAGAAACCTAGATCCAAGCATTAGGGTTTGTATGAGCACATAGGATGTCTTATGACCAAAACCCATCAGTGGTATCAGAGCCTTGATTGGTTTCTATTGTATTGATGCATATTTGATCGAAATAAGCACTGAAAATCGATTTTTTGACTTTCTGAATGTTTGACTCGCCGAGTCACTTGGTGAACTCGCCGAGTCAGCTGTACTCGACGAGTCCAGGTCCAGACTCGACGAGTCAAAGGGTCTGACAGCTCAGATTCGCGATTTTCTTCCTGTTTTGCCTTTGGATAATTACCATAAACGTGTTTTTGTGATAAAATCTGAATTTTTTCATTATTATGTGATTATCCTTACCTAAATAGAAGATAATTGTTAAAATTTAGATAATCACTTGTTTTATTAGATAAAATTTGATTATTTGTAATTTAGATTTGAATTATCTTGTGAAATAGTTTCAATTTTTCCCTTTAGGTTTTATAGTTTAAATTTGAACCCAAAAGTTTTGTTGTTTTGAAATTTAAATAGTTAAAACCCTAATGTTTTGAAAAAGGTTTCAAAACTTGCCCTCAAGTTTTGGAATTTAAATTTTGATTAAAAAGTTTAATTTTGATGTATATTTAAATTCTAAACCCCAATGTTTTGAAATGTTTCAAAATTTGCCCTTAAGTTTTGGAATTTAAAAGTTAATTAAAAGTTAATTAGGAATGTCAAATTCTAAAACCCTAGTTTTGAAAAGTTCAAATACACCCTTATGGTTTTATTAATTAATTAAGGTGTATAATTAAAAGAGATTTAATAAATCCATAAAAGTTTAGGTTAACCATTTAATAGAATTAAAAGTGTAATTGTTAAAGTTAACCACATAGTATTTTAAAAGTTATAAAATACACCCTATATATAACATTAAAAGTCTAACATTATATATATGTATAACTAAAAGTCAGTCTTACCGTTATTAGGCCTCATTCACGAAACTGGTCTATAAGGGGTGTTTAAGGAAATTGCCTATAAAATGGCGATTGAATGGGTATCCACTCTTACCCACCGCACTCTTGACTGGTGGAGGGTCGTTAGCCGAACGGGTAGGATAGGACGAAACCTTCCATTATAAGTATAATGAATTACTAAAGTAACTAAATGTTTTCATAAAATTCCCAAACTTAGTTACTTAGGAAAAAGTGAATTGATGCAATTCCATGAAATTACACTTTGTGCCCTTGCGAAGACGTTAGTGGAGCGTGTGTGGTTAACCGGCACACTAAATGAGTCTAAGCAAAGGTAGCAAAGGGTGACTCAATGTTTGTCATAGTTCGGTGGAGCGTGTGTGGTTTACCGGCACATCGAATAGGTGAGTGTAACATGTGAGGGAACCATGTAAGTTTGCATGGTTATTCACACCCGCTTTGTGATCCTCGGCATCCCAGTCACAAACAAGAGGGGCATATCGAGATATAAACATGCCATTGAAAGTTCAATGTATCTCAAAGGATCTAGGAGTTTTCATAGATTTAAAACTTAAATTTCTTTTTCGTTTTTCATGGTGGAAATTAGTGAATCGTCATTCACTTACCTTCAAATATTCTGCAACTAGATTACGGCATCCCTTTTCTAGGTTGTAGCGTATTGTGTTGGGTCCTAGCCTTGGAATTTCATTTGGGTGATCTACCAAGGACTCAATCTATCAACTAACTTGAATTCGTTTTCTCCCGTTTGACAACTATGGTCTTCTCAAATCCCATGGAACAAGCATTCCACATGAAGATGATATTCCATGATTCGATCGAGGAACAAGAAATCATGCTTCACTTCCTCTACCTCCTCCAATTATTCTCCCTAACCCACAAGTTCAAAGGCTTGAAAAGTTCAAGATCACTCAAGCCCTTTTGGCAAGTAAACATAAAGAAGGAAAGTCCGTGTGTGCACACGTCCTAGGGATGAAGTCACACATTGATAGGTTAAGAATGTTGGGATCCGTTGTCTGTGAGGAAATGGCTGTTGATTGGGTTCTTCAGTCACTTCCCAACTCATATAGTGAGTTCGTAAGAGAGTAATATATGATGAACTACGACATGACCCTTATAGATCTCACCTATATGCTTATTGCTGCTGAATCTGCAATGATTTGGCGCAATAGAAAAGCAAAGTTGATTGGTGAATCTGCCTTCGAGACCTCTATGGATATAGACAATGGCAACGAAAGACATGCTATGATCGAAAAGTTTGATCATAAGAGAAAGGCGATGTCTGAAGTAGTTCCATGTCCTATTCCAAAAGAGTCGATTTGCTTTTATTGCCAAGAGAAGGGGCATTGGTGACGAAGCTGCCCTATTTACCTAAGAGATCTAAGAGATGGGAGAGTCGAAACGTATGGCTCTAATTTAGGTAAAATCCATTGACTAACTCTTTTAAGCTTCATTCTAGATTCTGAATACATAATGTGATAAGATTACAATAGATGTTTTGAAGGATTGAAGAAAAGAAAGGAAGCTTAAAGGAAGAAGTGAGCAGAATCTAACCGTGAAGGAATGGATTTCAATCGCATTTCTCGAAGATTAGATTCTTGAGCTACTACTTAGAGTTAGAATTAGATTGCTAAGAAAGATTTATTAGCATAAGTTTTCAAATGAGTTGCATTGTAAGGACAAAATTTTTCCGCAATAAAATAAATTTTGATTTTAAATTTTATTTATTTATCCTTACAATGGCGTGTATGAAAAATTGATGTTAAAATGGTTCTATTATTAGCAATAATGGATTTGGTTCTTATTATGTTATTTATGGAAAGTCGAGAATTTACCAAATAGGGAGAGTTTCTCATCGCCCAAGTTTCAATTGGACAGAAACTTGGAATCATGCAACGTGGATGCACGATGAATGAGAAATTTCGTATTTAGAAATTATACTAATTCATTGACAAAGTGTCAAGTGAAGGACTAGGAGATCGAGTACACAAAGTTGTGTGATCAAAGTCCACCATAAGAGTAACGAGATATTCGTCATGATTTACTAAAGGTTTAGTAAATATGATTACACTTATAAGATTAAGTGTAATTCTTAGTTGATTGAAAAAGTTTAAATCAATAGCAGAACGAATAAGAAAAATCAAGAAGGCAGAAAGATAAAAGTTTCTCCATTCTAAGAAGAAGGGAGAGTAGCTTTTATGCTTTATGATAGGTCTTAATGATTAAGAACCATGTCTCAATTGATCCTCTAAGTAAGTCTTAGTACAATTGTATGTTTAAGAAGAGGAATCAGGGATTGAAGAAATGGTTAAATCAATAAGTCAATCATACTTCGTTCCAATAACAAGTCTTAAAGTTAAGATTGTGACATTGAGTGAAAGGTATTAAGAAGGTTTGTAACTTTCATTAAATGTGGAAAGTTGTGATTTCTTGGATAAGACAAAGACCAACTAGGACCAATTTATGAAGTTTTTTGATAAAAACTACACTAACTCTTGAATATTTGTTTGTCAAGAAATGTTTATTGACAAGAGAATCATATATGTCAAGGAGTCAGTGGGAGTCTTAATGGTCTTGAAAGGTTTCAAGAACAAATCAAATAAACCTTATCGATCATCACTAGCACATGAGTTAAGGTTTACAACCTATCGTGTTGACATTCTTTTGATTCTGTGCCAATCCAATCAAGTTAATTATGCATGTGACTTCTATGAGTTCTCATTTGGAACGCATAAAAGGCAAAGCACCTTAATCAATGAAAGGTAAATTGATAGGAAAGGGTGAGCTGCTTAACTACTTGGAAGACATGGTGGGCAGCTGTGCTACCATAAAGGCAAGAAATCGAGATCAAGAAAGTTCGATCCATAAGAGTTTGAATTTGTCGTAAACTTTGGTTATGACAAATTCACATGGATAGGAACACATACACCGCTCAAATCTAAGTGTCATAAGATTTCCTCCTTCATGAAAATGATTGTGAGGAAATGCTTTCACTAAGAAAGATTTAAGAAGATAGTGATTGTAAAATTGCATTCTCGAATTCGATTATGGTTACGGTATCCCTTTCCATAATTTGAATTGTGAGGTTTGGCAATTAGTCTTAATTGTTTAGACACACATATGAACTATCGAAGGCAAAGGTGTATAAGTTCAAGAAGCCTTGATAAAAGATTATCAAAGCATTAAGTATTAGAAACATGAACTTAAAAATTCAATAAGTATTGATTTTTTTAAAGTCAAGATGTTTATGAATACATGTCGAAGCTAGTGGGAGCATAAGTGTTATGTTTTATAATAATCATCATGATAGTGGGAGCATAAATGTTATGATTGTATGATTATTAGGGCACGTATTGCAAAGTTGGCAATATTAATTATAGAAAACAAGAGTAATACTTTGCAAAGTTGTAAGAGTTGAAAGGTTGTTTTGCTATAATTAAGGGAGAGAATATTATGCTTCATTTCAAATCTAAAGGTTTAGGTTGAGAAATGTTAATAAAATTTAGTCAAAGGTACAAAGTGTGTTCTTAAAATTTCGATTATGATTACGGCATCCCTCTTCACAATTCGAATTTTAAGAACATAGCAAATAAAACATTATGCGTCGTGTCCCATACGCTTCGGGTATAGGATCGATGGCAAATGCTTAAATGTTTGACCATTCTAAAATTTTCCAAATGTCGAGCGCATTTATAGGGAAAAGGGACTAGAATCGGTTTTGACTAAAATAATTAAACAACTATCAAAGGACAATCCAAAGTTCGACGATGATTGGTCGCTTGTAAGTAGTTGGAAGTATAGTATTGAAAAATATGGAAATGTTTCCATATTGGATGGACCATATCGACATCATTACTAATAGATAAGATTCTATTAAGAATGAGTTGTCATATGGAACATATGGAAGTGTGTTCATATTGGGAATTGAATATTGAGAAATCTATGACTAGATTAGAAACTTCTATGCAAAAGGATGTTCAAAGAATGTACTTTGAGTGAGAGACATCACGTCTATGGAATTGTCTTGTAACAATCCCCGATAGAGGACTTTGTAATATCATTGGCAATAGTCTATGTGAATTTGGTGCAGTGACATTACGAAAGGATAGTTGCATAGAATGTTAGAATCTAGCATATTCTCTAAGTAGCAAGAATTTGATATTCTTTGACTTATGAAAAACGGATTTGGAGTTGTGAAATGAGAAGGATTGGAAATGTGTTCAATGTGATCTATTTCACAAAGTAAGAACCATAGGTAAACATTAGGTGCATGCTAGGAGCATAGGACAAGTGTTGGAATTCAAGTAAGAAGTTCATTACCCGAAACTACAAATAATGAGTAATCAATATGGTCATAAATAAAAGGTGTTTTATTTATGCTCAAAGGGTTGAGGCCATATGGGATTAGTATTATTCTTGTGTTTCACATTTGCATGTTTTGACTTCCAGAATAATTGAGTTTATTAAGAATAATCGAATTTTTCAAACGGGCCACAGTCGTTCATATGTTGGAAGTAGATATGAATGAAGACTGTCGTGAATTGGTGTGTGGATTGTCTAGAAAAGTATTAGACATAAGCAAATGTTTGCTGCAACGTTCATGAGTGCTTATGAATATGAATTTGAGCATTGGATCAAACCCACGCTCACTTGGATCACTCCATGAATTGTATCACGAGTGATTGGTGAGACGATAACATCTTATATTCTTGAAACCGAGATGTGTGAGTTGTATCTTGCGAATCGGTTGCACATTGATAATATGTAAACGCACTAGTAACTTGGTGTTATAAAACATATTGTTGTGTGTGATTCGGTGCGTGAGTGCAAGCGAGCATTGTATCAAAGTTTATCCATTCCTTTTATTCAAAGTAGAATAAAAGCGATATCTTTGGGCCCCTCGATGGTTTAGTGATGACAAACGTAAATGCTCGGCCCGGCTAGGGCTAATTTGATTTGTTCAATTAGTCAATCGTCATAAATCGGAAATCGAGATATAGTACAAAGAGAATGATTTAAAATCATATCTCATACGATATCTAGAATGGAGGAATATATGATCCCTTATCTAAGGACACGCGTATTTGATATGATCAGAGTTGACAACGGCTTTGGAAAGCTACGATTGTAGATCGGGATCCGAAGTCATACGCATAATAGTTATTAGACTTATCCAAGTGGGAGACTGTTGGATTAGTGTCTAAGTCCATAACTATTTTGGTATGTACTTGACCCGATGGTGCATGGTCCTTTTGAGTTGCCTTCACCAAAGCAACTTGATTGGAGAAATAAATAAAGAGAGAGAGGTTATTATGATTTATTAATATGTTATAAGAATAATATATTAAAGGAGAAATCATATTTGTTTAATTAATATTGGTCAATAATTAATTAAGAATTAATTTTGTGATCAAGTGTAATTAATTAAACTAGAGGGGCTGAATTTTAATTATGTGATAGTTACAAAATAAGGTAAGGATTATCTTATATATATGGTGAACGAATTTGAGGTGTAAATCCCTTAGAATTCGACTAGGATAAGGGTTTCTAAGAGTTATCTTATGGTTGACTGGTGGACAAGCAACTAGATAAGGATAATGACTGAAACCCTATCTCTACACCTATATAAACACCCCTAGGGTCATGAATTCGTATATCCCTTTCCAAGAAGTCTTAGAGACGAATTCTAACCTCCCACCTCTTTCTTTATACCTTCTCCACTTGCTTATGGTGTTTGTAAGCCATTAGAGGAGTGACACTTCTGACTCTCAGCTTTCCAAGGTCAATTCAAGGAGGAATTGGATTGTTATTGCTATATAACAATCAAGGTATGTTCTTAAACCTAATTAAATGTGTATTCTGATTTCCATATGCTAGAATTAGGGTTTATAGTCTTGGATTCAAAGCATGTACAATAGAGAAACCTAGATCCAAGCATTAGGGTTTGTATGAGCACATAGGATGTCTTATGACCAAAACCCATCAGTTTGCATATGCTGTGTACCAGGTCGGATTAGGAGACAACATATGGCTAACAAATAAGAAGTATTTCACATATATATAGCCTGCAATAGAAATAGAGTTGCATATGTTGTGTGCCAGGTCGGATTGGAAGTCACGCAAAGTAGACAACATATGACTAGCATATGAAAAGAAAGAAAATGATATTCTACAGACCTAATTTATCGGAATTTACCAGTCGCCCCATCCAACCGGAATTAAGGACAGAATCCGCAAATCGAGGAAAAGTTAAACCACGGTTCCAACTACGGGTTCATTTAATGTGACGAGTAGATTCCCATATATATCTCCCTGCTCAACCTATCCGAGCGTCATATTGTCAGGCTGAATGGATCTAACTAGGTCAAGATTTGTCAAGTCTATAAATTTCCTAAGTTCAAATCTCCCTAGTCAAGTCCATTTAAAATTTTTCGCGCCTACCGACGCATCAAACCAGAACATAGACCCTTCAACTTTGGGTACGTTACGCAGACTCAGATTGCTTGTTATCACTTGATAATATCACTTCCCAAAACATCTCCCGCAAGCACATTCCATAACCAACATATTTTTGATTTTCTAATTTTATAATGTTTTTGGATTTTTTTTTTAAATTTTTAAATTTTTGTTTTGTTTTTATTTCTCCCCCTAAATTTGTGCATAGGAGAGAAAGGAAAGTAAATGCGCAAATTTAAACTATCCTAAAACAAAAATTAGTCTTTAAAGTGAATCAAGTTAAGAAAAACTTAGGAGTATTAGAGAAGAAAACTCAATTCGTAAGTCATCGATTGAATTTGCATCAAGAAGGTCTGAGAACAGCACGCGTAAACTCAGAACAGATCCGAAAATTCTTCATGTCATTAAGCACAAACCCCGTGAGTGATCCCTTCCTTTCTTCCCTTCCCGAATAAGGACACATACTCTCAAGCAAAAGTCTGAATGTTGTACAGTGGATAGATGTTCCCAATCATATGTCAGGAGCAGCCACTACCAACAAACCAAAGTCTGATGATATGCCTCCATAGCTGCTCCGACACAGAGCGGGATCAGTTGGTCTTTAGAACCCAGTCCATTTTGAAACTGGGTCGACCTTTGTCATCAACGCACGATACTCTCTCCCATGACATATCCTGTTTATCACAAACAGAAGATGTAGAAACGTTAGAAGCATTAAGAGATTTGGGAGAGTGAGCCTTTGGAACCCATTTGTAGTTGGGTTTAACCCATTTATTTTTTGATCCTATGGGTGGCTCAGTACTTGATTTGGAACTTGAAGTCGGCTGCCGAGATGACTTTGACCTAGCCAGTCTTGGTTTTACAGGAGCATCTCTTGAACTAGACTTCTGGGCCAGCATTCCCTTCTTGTTCTTGGGAGTTGGATGCTTGGCCTTGTAGGTTTGATTCTTGGCCTTCTGTGTGTTCCAGTCACCATTGTCTGAACGTGACCTGGAAGAGTTTCTTTTGAAGTATCTCCCACTTGGCGTGTTTTTCCATCCTTGTGCATCGTAGGGAACGTTTTCACGATTAGGACAATTTCTGGCAATGTGTCCAGGTGTTCCACAGTGAAAAAAAGTCTTTTTCTTCACTGTGAAGTTATTTATTCCTGCCCCTGGTGGTGTATCCTTGCCTTGTCTCTTATTGTTTTTCCCACACGCACAGTTGCAACAGGCACTCTGTTTAGCTTGAAATGGTGGCATGTATTTGCCAACGGGAGGTTGATTAGAAGCAACAGATTCAGAGTTCAAGGGGTCGTTTGTTTGTTCAGAAGAACTCTCCTTGTTCTCATCCTCTGCTACTTTACCTGCACATGTAACAGAAGCATCAGTATTTTCAACATTAATAACTCCTCCTTACACAAATCCAGCTCGTTTGCCATATCGAAGATGTGGCTCCCTGTCAATTTCTTTCTTTGTCATGGGGATGGATGTGTAGTTATGATTATAAGGAGGAGGTACACTATCATACCCTAGACCCTTGTTTTGATTCCTTTTAAACTGCATGCTTTGGTTTATCATATTTGCAACCACCTCACTTGAGAAATCATATTTTCTAACATCAAGTTTGGCGATTTCAAACTTTCCTTTCAAAGATTCAACTTCAGCCACTAGCTCAACATTTTGTTTGACTACATAATCATAGTTTTCACATTTGTTACTGTAGTCTTCCTGGAGTTTCCTAAAGTCCTTGGTTTTTACTTCTAACTCAGCCTTCAGGGGTTTCTGTCCTTTCCTGAGTTGATATCCTTCATATCTCAGGTCCTCAACTTCTCTTTTAAATAAATCAATTTGTTCCCGAAGAAATTTAATCGTATCTTCACATGATTGAGAACATGAAACTTCACATGAATGAGAACATGACACTTCATTGACCGGAAGATTTACAGAACTCTATAAAGTGTCAAGCTCTTCAATTACTTCAGCAATACTAAGACGATTGAGATCTTTTGTCTTCTTGATGACAGCTACATTCATATCCCACGATTTTAGAAGTGAATTCAATAGCCTTTTGTTTATCTCAGATTTGGTCAAAAAGATCCCAACAATATTCATCTCAGTAGTGAGTGTGGTAAATCGCTGCAACTGAGCTTCCAGGGTTTCTCCAGGGATATAATCGAACATGTTGAAATTTTGTCTTAAGATATCCTGACGACTCTCTTTCATGTTTTTAACTCTCTTGTAGACCTTAAAATCAATTAAAAAGCACAACTAGAAGCTAAAATAAAACTTAAACGTCAAATTTAAAATGCCTCCCCCCCCTTTTTAATATGAATCTTAAAAGTCAAATTTAAAAAAAAAATCAAACTCAAAAGTCAAACATGAAAAAGTCAACCTTGAAAAAAGTCAAACTTGAAAGTCAAACCGAAAAGTTGAATTTGAAAATTAAAAAAAAATTAAACGAAAAAGTCAAAGTTTAAAATCAAATGTCAAACTTGAAAGTCAAAGTTAAAATTTGAAATAAAAAGTCGAAAATAAAATTCAAAAATTAAAAATTAAAATTTTTGGTTGAAAAAGATATTTAAAAAAAAATTGATTTTTGGGGTTAAAAGTATCAAATTTCGAAATTAGGGTGCGACTGGAAGTGTTTAAGTTTAAAATTTCGGAAGGAAATCACAAGTTCTTGGTTAGCCGAGATGGTAAGGCGCTATGACTGTGAACTGGAGGTCCCGAGTTCGATTCCCGGTAACCCCTAAATCCGCTTCTATTTTTGATGCGAGGCTGCAAGGCGCTGATGCGAGGACGAGGCGAGGCGAGGATCCGATGTGCCGCGAAGACGAAGTCGGAACTCGTGCGAGCCGTAAACCACCGAAGACCGCAAGCCGAAGCCGCAAGCTCGGACCGTGAACCTCGGGCCGTAAACTCCGGGCCGTGAACCTCCGAAACCCTAGCCGCCGGCCATGAACTGTTTCCGGCAGTAAGCTCCGGCCGAAAACCCTTCAACGATTACGTGAAAAACAACGATTTTTCGATTTTGAAGCTCCAAAACTCGATCAAAAACATTTTTTTTTATGAAAAACACGAAGAACAAACCCCCTTATTTTTGCGAGATCTATCTAAAAACGCAAAAATATTTCGAAAATAAAATCAAATAATGCCCCAAAATAGGGTTTACGGCCCAAGAACTCGGTGTTTACGGCCGTAAGCTTGGACCGGAAACACTAATTATTCAGATTCCAGACGAAACAATAAATCCTTTTGACTGATACAACCAGGCTCTGATACCAAATGTAAGTCCCTAATCTGCCTGTGTATCAATCAGATTCGTTTGATGGTGCGGAATCCCAATCAAACGGATGATGTCAGATAAAATAGAAGAGAAGGAGAAGAAGAATATTATGAATCTTGAATATATTGATAATATGAATTAAGTTCCTTACACAAGATTCACCCACACAATAGTTCTTCTGACTCTCTGGCCGTAAACTCTCTAGGGTTCATCAATTTCTACTCCTCACCCTAACACCTCTATTTATACTTGTAGAACATGGGCCGGAAACAAATGGGCCGTAAATGAGTTTACGGCCGTAAGGTGTTTACGGCCGTAAACTCAGCCGCAAACTAGGCCATAAATTCATAAAATATTACACAAAAATATAATTGCCCAGAAAAGCAAAGTATAAACCATATTTTGACCTAACAGAATCTGTTTACTTTGATTTCTCATAAGCCCAACAACCGAGGAGATAGGAGAGTACGAAGCCCTTTTATTTCCATGAGTTATTCAAGGCTATCGGGAATGCGAAAGACACTTGGCCCCGCTCACATTTGACTTCTCGACCTCACTTGCAGTACTAATGGGCCACTAGGGCCCAATAGCACATTAGAGCTATTGAAAGTCCTTTTACGTGGAATTGGGTCATAGAAGGCCCAATATCACGTAAGCATATTCCCTTTAGGCCCAAAGATCATGTTAATGGGCTAGCAAGGCCCAACAAGCATGATTTGAAACTTCTAAGCCCAAGTTTGTAAGTTAGTTCATCATAGTTATCGCGTGTTTATTGAAATTCTTTGGTTTATCGATTGTGTTTTGTTATTGATTCGAGACCGAATCAATTCGTTTTGTAACGATATTCGTTGTTGAGAATGTATTTTTTTTTCCGTTTCGTCGGTAGTCGTGGATCTTGTATTTTGTATTAATGACTTAATTTGTTTGAAAATGGAGTTTGGTCCTTTTCATTACCCTCCTTTTATAAAAATAACACTTTTGGTCCTTTTATATAAGAATTTCATTTTTAGTCCTTAAAATACTTTTCTTGACACTTTTGTATAATTTATTTGATGAAAACACGATTTTAGCCCAAGGTTAACTTAGATGACAGCTTCAGCCCCTCTAGAATAGTGATTCTCGGTTAAGGACCCATTTTCACAACTTTTACAGTTTTGGCCCAAAGTCTAAAAAGTTTGCATTTTTGGTCCTTTTTGATAATGAAAAGCATTTTTGACCCTTATAAACATTTTATTGTGCTAATTACCCCCTGTTTTACAGAAAGTTACATTTCCACCCCCTCAAACTTGTAAATTTCGCATTTTGAGGCTTATTGGGCCAAGAAGCCCATAATTAGCCCATTAGATTAAAAATTTACATTTTAAGTCCCTTGAAATTTATAATATTCAAAAAAATATTTATAGAAACTGTTTTGACCCCTTTTAACCTTCAAGAACCATGACTTGTTAATTTGTACTCCTAGTTTTGTATTTTTGACCACTTATGCCCAAAAATGGGTTTTATGTTAGAATTTGTTCATCATGTTCTTATAAGCTATTATTATTGACTTTTTTTAGTGTAAGATAGCTTAGATTATGTTTGTTTCCTTTCTCATGTTATAGATCTCGGGTTTACACCCTTTTTGATAACATATTCATCACAAAACACATGATATCACACACATACATGCATCAAATCACACATAGCATACATATACACATAGATCTAAACATTTTCTTGTATTCTCCCCCATAAAACTCATAAAAACCAAAAAGAAATGGGTATGAAACTCACCTTTGCTTGTTGTTTTCGATTTGAAGAAGAAAAGAGAAAAGTTTGTTGCTACTTTCGGCCATAGCAAGTTCCTTGGATGGATCTCAAATTTAGTGGGTTCTAATATGCAAGATCATGAATTTGAATGGATTAAGAGATGATTTTTGATGAAAAGAAGTGAGTTAGATCATAGATTTAAGCATGATCTTACCTTAGATGATGAATTTGTGGGGTAATCTCCTTGAAAAGCTTCCTAATCTCAAAAATTTGGTGAAGAAAAGAGAGAGTTTCTTTGAGAGAATTTTGAGTGAAGTGTGTATGTGTGTGTGTTTGGGTTCGGCCAAGAGCAAAGGAGAGAGAGGAAGAGAATAGAGAGTGATGAGATGGTGCATGGAGATATGGGTTATATGCATGGAAAACCTCCATGTAAAAATGAGGTGGCAAGCATAAGTCAACTCCTCTTCTTGGGTTGGGCTTGGGCCGAGAATGGAGAGGGAAGAAAGAATATTTGGGCCTTACATGCTTAAGTCTATTTTATGGTTATGTTGAGTGATTTTTTTTGGCCCAAATAAATATAAATATGATTTTTATGACCTATTAGGGCTAAATTAGGTTAGTTATGGCCCAATAAGGTGCATTTAAATATTTTATTTCATTCTAGGCCCAATATGGCCCAAAATATTAAAATAAATGAAAGTGGGTCCAATTAGAGCCCATTCAAGAGTTTTAAGCCCAAGATAGTCCAATTGGAAGCTTATTGGTCCATTGGGCCCAATAAGGAAATCCTAGTCCAAGATGGACTTAAACAAGGATTTCTAGGGTTTCCATTATTTGTTGACTATTTGCAGTGCTTGTATGATGTGTTTGATTGAAATTCTGCTGGTATTGAATAAGCATCTTACATGTTTTCACATTGTTGGTTCACGTTTGTTATCATTGTTCAATGTTTACAAGGCATCAAAATTTGTAGTTGTGACACCCCGCGGGTCACGACTCTACTCGGCGAGTCCTAGAGAAAAACATAAGAAATACTTGAAAGGAAGAATACCAAGGATTGGGTGTTACAAATCTCCATCACTCATTTTAGACTTCGTCCTCGAAGTCTGCTGCTGGGTCCTGAAAAAACTCGCGGTAATGCTCCCTCATCTCATCCTCTGGTTCCGATGTCCATTCCGAGCCCTTGCGGTGCTGCCATTGCACCTTTACCAGCTCCACCCTCTTTTTCCTCAAATCCCTTGACTTCCTATCAAGGATTGCCACTGGCTGCTCGATGTAATTTAAGCTGTCATCAACCTGAATATCCTCTAAAGGCACCACTGCCGATTCGTCTACCAGGCACCTCCGCAACTGGGAGACGTGAAAGGTGCTATGAATCTGACTGAGTTCGGCTGGCAGATCCAACCTATATGCCACCTTGCCCACTCGGGCTACAACCCTGAAGGGTCCAATATACCTGGGACCTAGCTTTCCCCGCTTTCTGAATCGAATGGTCCCCTTCAAGGGCGACACTTTTAGGAGCACCATATCCCTGACCTAGAACTCCAAATCCGATTGACGCTTGTCGGCATAACTTTTTTGCCGACTCTGAGCAGTTTGAAGCCTGCTCCGCACCTGCTGGATCCACTCCGTAGTCTTGAGTACCACTTCGGTACTCCCCATAAACCTCTGACCAACCTCACCCCAGCATATCAGGGTCCTGCACTTCTTCCCATACAACATCTCGAAAGGAGGACGGTCGATTCTCGCATGATAGCTATTATTGTAAGAGAACTCTGCCAGAGGAAGGTAAGTATCCCAACTACCTCCAAGGTCTAGAGCACACACCCGCAACATATCCTCCAGAGTCTGGATGTTCCGCTCACTCTGACCATCCGTCTGTGGGTGGAAGGTTCTTCTAAAGTGTAGACGAGTACACAGCTCGTCATGGAACTTCTTCCAAAACCTGGAAGTGAACCACACATCCCTGTCCGAAATATTTGAAACCAGCACCCCATGCCGCGCCACTACCTCCCTGATATAGATTTCGACCAAATTTTTGGCCGAAATGCTCTTCTGAATTAGAATAAAATGGGCGCTCTTGATCAATCGATCAACGATGACCCGAATCGAATCCACTCCCCGCGCGGTCCTGGGAAGCTTTGTGATGAAATCCACAGTAATATCCTACCATTTCCACAGCGGGATATCCAATGGTTGGACCTTGCCGTGAGGTCTCTGGTGCTCGGCCTTGACCTTCCTGCAGGTCAGGCATCTCTCCACAAACCAAGCTACATCCCTCTTCAAACAGGGCCGCCAATAATCAAAAGGAAGATCCCTGTACATCTTCATCGCCCCGGGATGGATAGAAAACTTGGATTTGTGCGCTTTCTCCATTAATATTTAGCGCACACCACCATGATATGGGACCCACACCCTACGGTGAAGAGTCAACAACCCACGACTGTCATAGTCAAAGGAGGAAACCTGACCCACAATACGCTCGCTCTTCCGATGTTCCTCCTTTATGGCCTCCTGCTGGGCCTCCCAAATCCGTTCCAACAGCGGAGTCACAACTGTCATCCTCCTACAGACATCCCTAATCTGCGCTGCCTTGCGGCTAAGTGCATCGGCCACGACATTGGCCTTCCCGGGGTGATAGAGGATCTCACAATCATAATCCTTTACCACATCAAGCCACCGACGCTGCCTCATATTCATATTTGGCTGGTCCATGAGATACCTCAAGCTCTTGTGGTCTGTGTAAATAGTACAACGAACCCCATAGAGGTAATGACGCCAAATCTTGAGGGCGAAAACAACAACCCCCAGCTCTAATTCGTGTGTCGGATAATTTGCCTCGAGGCGTAAGCGATAACATGCCCTCTCTGAATCAATACCGCGCCCAAACCTGAGATGGATGCATCACAATATACTACAAAATCCTCCATGCCCTCCGGCAGGGCTAAGATTGGTGCCTCGCACAATCTCTATCTCAATGTCTCGAATGCAGTCTGCTGCTCAGGCCCCCAATGAAAGACCATGACTCTCCTCGTCAACCTGGTCAGGGGAACGACTATCTTGAAGAAGTCCTGAATGAATCTCCGATAGTATCCTGCCAGTCCCAGAAAGCTCCGAATCTCAGATGGAGACCTCAGAACTTCCCACCTCATCATGGCCTCCACTTTAGCCGGGTCAACCAAAATCTTGTTCTGATTGACAAGGTGCACAAGAAACTGCACCTCACGCAACCAGAACTCACACTTGGAGAACTTAGCATACAATCTCTCCCTCCTTAGAGTATCCAGAACCTCTCGCAAGTGCTCCTCATGCTGCTCTTGCGTCTTGGAATAAACCAAGATGTCATCGATGAAAACTATCACAAACCGATCCAACATCAGTCTGCACATGCGGTTCATAAGATCCATGAATGCGGAAGGAGCATTGGTGAGCCCGAAGGGCATCACCACGAACTCATAGTGACCATAACGCATCCTAAAAGCAGTCTTCTGCACATCCTCATCTCTAACCCTCATCTGATGATAACGTGAACGCAAATCAATATTGGAGAACCAAGATGGTCCCTATAGCTGGTCAAAAAGGTCATCAATCCTTGGGAGTGGGTAACGATTCTTCACTGTTACCTTATTCAGCTCCCGATAATCTATACACATCCAATGCGACCCGTCTTTCTTCCTTACAAATAAAATCGGGGCTCCCCAGGGTGAACTGCTCGGTCTAATGAATCCTTTGTCTAACAGCTCCTGCAGCTGTATAGACAACTCCTGCATCTCAGGAGGAGCCAACCGATATGGTGCCTTGGCTATCGGAGCTGCACCAGGGACTAGGTCGATCTTGAACTTAACCTGCCTCTCCGGAGGTATCCCAGGCAACTCCTCGGGGAATACATCTACGAACTCTCGCACTACTGGCACATCGGCCACCATCGCGTTTCGCGTCTCCCGGGTATCCATGACATAGGT
Source organism: Lactuca serriola (assembly GCF_051521515.1). Taxonomy (NCBI): domain Eukaryota; kingdom Viridiplantae; phylum Streptophyta; class Magnoliopsida; order Asterales; family Asteraceae; genus Lactuca; species Lactuca serriola. The sequence continues at coordinate 47,693,053 of NC_136415.1, forward strand.
GACATACGCTATGCAACCCTGGTGAAGGTAGCGCTTAGCTCTTGCTGCTGAACATAAAGCTGGCCCTCGCTATGGCCTCTCGCCCTGAACCACCAGTTCTCCCCCACTCGGGGTCGTGATCCGCACCAACTGCTGCGCGCAGTCAATCACCGCCCCATTGGGGCTTATCCAATTTATACCAATAATATCCTTGTTCCCCCGCAAGGGTATGGGAACCAAGTCTACCGGGTAACGCTCTTCAAACAACCTCAAAACACAATCTCAGTAAACCTTTGATGCTTGCATTGACCAGTCGTCCGCAATCTCGACCTCTAGAGGGCGATCCAACATGCCCGGGGACTCAGGAAACTTCTTGCTAAGCGCAAGAGAAACAAACGATCGGGTGGCACTCGAATCAAACAACACCTTAACTGGGATACCGTTCACATGGAATGATCCTAAACAGAGCACACATATAACATTTCAAAATCATAGCGACATAACATAAAAGATTAAGGAGAAGAAATCATACTCGTCACCACATCGGGTGCGGCGTGTGCCTCCTCAGCTGTCAACTGGAAAGCTCGGCTCCTCACCACTGGAGCCTCTGGCTTGACCTTTTGGCCATCCGTAATCTGTGTCTCCATTGGAGTTGGCGCCACCACTGGCGCTGCTGCTGCTGTCCACCTGGGGCAGTTGGCCTTTTTATGGCCTCTCTGATTGCAATGGAAGCAAATCATGTATGACATCTGAACAGTGGGGGCAGGGGCAGTACAATCCCTGCCAAAGTGCCCAGTCTTTCCGCTCTTATAACATCCTGATCCCGACATAATGCGGCAGACTCCCTCGTGTGACCTATTGCATTTCCCACAACGGTCCCGACTCTGCTGGCCCTTCAACCTAGCGTCGAATCCCTTGGTTTTCTTCCCTGAAACCCCAACAACCTGCCCTGCCTCCACTTTCCTCTTCTTGAGATGTTCTAAATCAATCTCTCTCTCCCTTGCTCTGGCAATCATGGAATCCAGAGTCGGGCAAGTAGAATAGCTGACATGATCCCGAATGTCAGGCGTCAACATATCATGATAGCAGCTCTTCCGCATCTCCTCATCCCCTGTGTACTGAGGTACCAACAAGGCCCTCTCTTAGAACTTGGCGGTGATCTCCGCCACAGTCTCATTAATCTGTCTCATATCAAGAAACTCTATGGCTAGCTGCTGAAGCTCCACAACTAGTGCAAACTCCTCCCTAAACCGGGTCACAAAATCTGACCAAGTCATAGCCTCAATGGCTGGGGCTCCCAGCGAGTCACCAACTGACTCCCACCAATCTCTAGCTCTATCCTTCAAACATCCCGCAGCAAAGCAGACCTTTGACCCTTCCGGGTAGAAGCTCGTCAACTGCGCCGAATCAATGTTTGCAATCCATCTCTTTGCAGCAATAGGGTCATTCGCCCCGTGAAAGTACGACGCACCACTCCCCCTGAAGTCCTTGAAGGACAGTGTGCGCATAACCGTCTGGATAGATGCCAAATCACTCCTGATTGCTCAGAGGCGATCCTCCATCAGCTCAACAATCCCCTCCTTAATTGACCCAAAAATAACCGGGGTCGCCTCAAGGATACCTCTCGTGATCTTTGACGCGATGAACTCGCATAGCCCGCCATCAACATGCTTGGATCCTGCGCCCGAGCCTGATCCTGATCCTGATCCTGAACCTCTTGCTCCATGTCGTGTGACCACCATACTGAAAATAAACACGTAAACGTCAGGATCATACATACTCTCGAGAGGTCTCATACTCTCCCAAAATTTCCTGGTTCCATCTCGGCCCTCCTTGACTCGAGTACGGATCCTCTGCTTTCAGTAGTATGGGCCCATACTACCTTCCACATCTATCCGTACTTTCCTCAAGGATTGCCTCGACTTCAGCAAGTCCCTTTCTACTAATACAACTTTCCATGTTAATCTCATCCTAGGCTTAACCTAGGGTACTCCCGACCTACTCTCCGCAATCAGCTGCACAAGGAGTCCCCACCATCCTTCCCTAACTAGTTTGTGGATACTATTACATATCCACTTGCTAGTTAGTTAAGGGTATCTAGGACCCCCATAAGCACAAAGCAAGCAACATTCGTGCATTGAGTAACCAAGTCAAACATGACCTAATCAGGCTTTCATACTGTTGACTAACAGTCCTAGCATACAGCTCAATAAGCACATACAACAGGTATATAAGGCATTCTTCTAGATCCTTAGCCCTAATCTAGCATGCAGTTCACAGAATCATACAACAGGCATACAAGGCATCTCCCTAGATCGTTAGCCCTAATCTAGCATGCAGTTCTCATAATTATATCATATAACATAACAAGTATGGGTATCTTAGGGAAAACTTACTTGAGCTCGGCCGGTCGCACGCATCACACACCTCGTTCTTTCTCAAAACTCTTTAATGTAAATTTAGAAGAACTATTTCCTTGTAAAAATCCTTCAAGCCCTCGGTTTGAGTTTAGATTCCCCCGAGGGTGTGTCCGAATCCCTCAAACCATGGCTCTGATACCAACTTGTAACATCCCAATTTTCGAGGCCAAAAATTTCATTATTAATTACGAGATTCATAACATAGTTTACCAAACATTGCCAATGTCATATCAATTTAAAAAATAACATAAGAACATGTCTAAAAACCATATCATCAAAAGTAATAAAAATCTGAGTACAATCCCAGAAATCTCCATGCGGAAACCATATGTGTGTATGATGCATTGCTACATCGTCGGATCCTTCCCCTTAGACAAAGAGGTACCTGAAACCAAAACTGAAACTGTAAGCAGAAAGCTTAGTGAGTTCCCCCATCATACCCATATCAAATAATGCATAATCGTCGGTATCTTTCAACCGGTAACTGGGAACTACCATCTCCTTTTGTATCTTTCAACCGGTAACTAGGAGCTACCCTCCCCTTTGGTGTCTTTCAACCGGTAACTGAGAACTACCCTCCCCTTCAATATCTTTCAACTGGTAATCGGGAGCAACCCTCCCCTTAGGTATCTTTCAACCAGTATTCGGGGTCTATGCCACCCCTACTATTACTAATATATATCAAGCACAACAAGCGTATCAGATACAATGATCATATCAAGCACAATAATCATATCACACATCAACCCTAGATGATTATGTTGGATTAGTGCCTAAGTCCATAACTATTTTGGTATGTACTTGACCCGATGGTGCATGGTCCTTTTGGGTTGCCTTCACCAAAGCAACTTGATTGGAGAAATAAATAGAGAGAGAGGTTATTATGATTTATTAATATGTTATAAGAATAATATATTAAAGGAGAAATCATATTTGTTTAATTAATATTGGTCAATAACTAATTAAGAATTAATTTTGTGATCAAGTGTAATTAATTAAACTAGAGGGGCTGAATTGTAATTATGTGATAGTTACAAAATAAGGTAAAGATTATCTTAAATATAGGGTGAACGAATTTAAGGAGATAATGCCTTAGAATTCGATTAGGATAAGGGTTTCTAAGACTTATCTTATGGTTGCTTGGTGGGCAAGCAACTAGATAAGGATAAGGACTAAAACCCTAATCTTTACACCTATATAAACCCCCTAAGGCTCATGAATTCGTCTAAGCCTTCCCAAGAAGTCCTAAGGACGAATTCCTACCTCTCTCCTCTCTCTTTATACCTTCTCCATTTGCTCTTGGTGTTTGTAAGCCATTAAAGGAGTGACACTTGTGACTCTAAGCCTTCCAAAGTCAATTCAAGGAGGAATTGGGATTGTTATTACTATATAACAATCAAGGTAATATCATAAACCTAATTATATGTTAATATTGATTTCCATATGCTAGAATTAGGGTTTATAGTCTTGGATTCAAAGCATGTACAATAGAGAAACCTAGATCCAAGCATTAGGGTTTGTATGAGCACATAGGATGTCTTATGACCAAAACCCATCAGATTATCACAAAGACAACCATCTACACAACGCCCTTGCTGGTGGGTCGGCGTTGTGGCCGTAGACCCACCCCTACTAGAAGGAAACTCACCTCCAAGTCGTGTAGTGTCTGCACTGTCCTCGGTGTAAAAGTCGGCTCTCCTTGACTCCTCAATCCCTACACAACAACCCCTCTAAGTTATCAACTTGAACCCCCTACAAGGTTCAAATCGAATCCAGGTCAAAGGCAAAGTCAAAGTCAAACCCTGGGTAAGTCAACTTTTGGTTGATCAGACTCGCCGAGTTGGTCCGCCAACTCATCGAGTCCTTTCGTCCACAGAATACTACAAACCTGTCCCCACTCATCGAGCTAGCAAGAGCTCGACGAGTTCACCTCTAACAACACTTCAGTCAATCTTCAACCGACTCGTCAAGTTCTTCCTTGAACTCGTCGAGTTCATCTTCAGCGTATGAATGCGTCTAGTCTATGACTCGCCGAGTTGTATGAACAACTCTTCGGGTTCATCTTCAAAGATTGGGAGATTGCCTTGGACTCGTCGAGTTTGCTCGAACACTCGTCGAGTCCCATGATTCCCAAGTCACTTATGAGCCTAAAAAACTGAGGGACCTTCCACACTATCATCTGATCCATCAACAGAAAGGATTTGGTGGTCATCACACCCCGACTCGCCAAACCCCAAGAACGACTCGTCAAGTCCATCCTTGATCATCACTATACATTCGTTTTAAATGGGTCTTAACACATCAAAACCATAGATCTGGCCTCCTAATGTCCATTTTACATGTAAAGTTAAAAGCTTGGTGCACATGCAAGGGGTCTTTGGCTCAAAAAGCCATAAATATGTTCAACAAAGTGCATGGGGATCTCATGGCCATAGAGTTGGCACCTTTATGCCATGAGACCCCTCCAATGACCTAGATCTGAAGTCAAAACTCCATGTAACCCTTCACAAATCCAAAAATGACTTAGAAATCCCTAAAGATACTCAAAATCCAATCCCTAAGGATAAATAAACACATGGAAGACCAAGACAGGGGCATTTTACCTTGAATGAGCTGGAAATGGAACAAAATCTTTGGATCTCCAAGCCCCAAATTGAACTCTCAAGCTTCCTTCCTCTTTTCAAGCTTCACAATCCACCAAAATGCACCAAAATGGCCTTAGGGCACTCACACAAGGCTAGGGTTTCGAGATAATGCTTTCTGGGAGTAATAGGGACTGTGGAGGCTGAGATAAGTTGTTTAAATAGGGCACAAACCCTCAAAATCAGGGTTTCGCCCAAACAACACCTACTCGCCGAATCATTCTCCCAACTTGTCGAGTAGGTCATTTAAACTCCCCGCGGGTCACGACTTTACTCGACGAGTTGGGCCACCAAATCGTCGAGTCCTAGAGAAAAGCATAAGAAATACTTGAAAGGAAGCATACCAAGGATCGGGTGTTACACTTTTAATTTAAGTCTAAACAAGTTCTTAGATAGAAATCAAAAGTTTGTATTAAGTTTGATGTGAATGTTCCCAAAAACATCGAATACTCCTCACAAGATCGAGAGCATAAGAGTGTATGAATAAGATTTACACTAAATTCATTCATTGTAAATCATTTTAGTGCTTGTTACCTAGTCTAATTCACAAAACAATTATAGATTTTGAAATTAGATAACTTGTATGACCTAATCCTAATTCAAATGGCCAATACGAACTAAAATTAGAATAAAAAATTTGATTAAAACAAAATCAAATCCACTAGATAGAAATTGAAAGCACATCAAGTCATATGGTTGAAATCACAAGCAAAAAGTCAAAACATAAAGTTGGAGGAACCAGGGTTCTGGCTACACATGACTAGAACACAATCAATAAGTCTAGAAATGAAATTGAAGTACTAAAGTTGTTTACAAAGATGAAATAAATTGTTTCCAAATGATCTCTCCAAAGTTAATTGCTAAAATCTTATGTAGAAATCACCCCTTGGTCGCCCGAAATGAGAGAGAGTGTCTAGAATGGCCAAAAGTCCCGAAATAGGTCAAAGGAAAAACTATCAAAAGGCAGTTATGCTTCTGACACGACCCTGTGTCAAATATAGATAAAATGACACAATATGCTGTCTTTTTTTTACCCGCCCCCAAAGTACAATGCTGAAATTGGCCTTTTTCTCGATTGACACGACCAAGCCCGACCTAAGGGCTGGGAGAGCAGGGTAGAGGCCCAAGGTAACAACATACATGGGGGCATCAGATTTTGTTTTAGTCTTATGGGTAGACATCTTATTTGGGCTCAATAAATATGATGAGTTAACTAGGGCACGATTTTAAGGTTTTGAGAACGGGGCGGGAAAAACATGGATTAATATTTTGGTAAATGTACCTCACACGTCTAATTCAAAGAGTCAGTGAGAATTGAAGAAGATGAGGAGACTGGGAGCAATATTAAATAACAACGAAAAGGACAAATATGTAGCTTCGAAGACAAGGATCTAGTTGATAGCCATGTATTGAGAGTTAAAAAGGGTAGCAATGACCCTACACTATGAGAGAATGACTCGTAGAAGATGGATGCACACAAAATCCTTACCTATATCGGTCAATCCAATCAATCAGAAAACACCCAAGTATGATGATAACTTCTTGATTTTTTACATGAAAATGTATACATTCGCCCCTGCATGATTCTATCTATAAGCTTCTTAATTCCCATTCGCTATTACGAAATAAAGAATAATGAACCAGCGAACATTTTTTTTCAATTCGAATTTTGAATATCTATATTGATTTTCTCCATATTAATTGGTAATTTAGAATCAATTTCTATTAATATCTAAATGTGTGGAAGTTTTCGTGATTACTAAAGTCTAAATCACTAAGTTGCTAATTTGATTCTCAGTTTAATTAATTTCATAATTTTAATAGTTGCTAAATATTTATTTCTTTAATTTTAAAACCAGAATTTGAAATTATTGATAAATTAAACTTGTTATGTTTTGAAATATTTATTATGCTTTCTTGATTTGAATCTTGTCAACAAGATGGCTTTAGATGTTTGCTTTCATTAAGTCATCAATGGAGAATAAGCATCACTTTGTTGATGAGATGCAAAATACAAAGAAACTTTTCACTTTGTTAGTGTTTATAAAGTTTATAAGATTCTTTCATATTCTTGCTTCAAATTCTGTTGATCGTTAGTTTGTTGGTATATACTATTTTTTGTTCACTCCATTTTTGAAGTGTTTGAAGTTGGTTACTAATTATTGTTATGTTTGGGATTACATGGAATCAGCTGTATTTTGTTGTTCTCTACATCCTTGTCGTGCTTGTTGGTTTATTTATTTATTTATTATTTTTTATTTTCACATAATATAGTTGCTGCTTTAGCTTATCTTCTAGGTTTTTGTTGGTTATATTATATTTTAATATATTCAAAAACTTTGTATTACTATTTTTCAGTTGGTAATTTTTTATTGTTCATTAAAATTTATCGTTTGAAAAAAAAGAATGGAACTATTTTCCAAATTAAAGATTTACTAGATTGTTGTATTGGATTATAGTTTCATGAGAGTGTTAAATTTTAGGTGTTATTTGCAAGCTTTAGTTTTATATGGATATATGGTTAGGAAGGTTTTAAAACAATGTATTATAATTCAGTATTATAGAAATGATGTTGTATATAGATAATATGTGTAATGTATACAGACAAGGGCTTTTTTTAGTTTTTTCGCTCGGGTCATGGAAAACCAATGGACTGGTCCTGGACACAACCCTGTGTTGGCATGCACTAGAAGGACATGACCCGTGTCAAGATGTACATGACCCGTGTAAAGCTCCATGACCAAATTGACACGACCCATGTGAAATATTATGTATATGTGTTTAATTAAAAAAAATATTTTTTTACTACGATAGATTACTTACTTGAACTATGCATGATCATTAATAAAACGTAACTAATTTTAACTCCACTTATTTTACAACGAGAAAATGACTTATAAGCCCAACGAAGTTTTCAAACCGTTCAAAAAATCCAATTATGTTTTGTCTGTTCAAGAAAACCCAATGAACTTAACATTTTTTCTAAAAAAGCCCAACTAACATACATTTTCGTTCACTTCTCATTTAGGGTAAACCGACTAATGAAAGTCAACTAATGACATGTTTTATGATGTGTAATTAAATATCGGAAAATGACTTGCAAGACCAACGAAGTTTCAAAACCATTCAAAAAACCTCAATCATGTTTTGTTTGTTGAAAAAACCCAACGAAATTATGTTTTTGTTCAATTCTCATTAGAGGCAACCAGATTCATTACGTATAAAACTAGTTGGCAAATGACATGTCATTATATTTAATGACATGGAATAAACAGATTAGAATTGCCCTTTATATATCGATTTAGGGCTTGGAGAAGAGAAAAACGAACGACGGATCCACAAAGAAGATATTTGATCATGAAAACTCTTATGGATGTGGATGCTCTTCTTGGATTTGGATATCTAGAACGGAGGATCATTCAGAGAAAAAAGTTCAGGGCTTGTTCAAACAGATGAGTAAGTGTAATTGAAAGCTTTATTATGTCCATATTCTATCTATTTGTTTGGTTTCTTTCAAAACAAAAACTTAATAAAATTTACATGATAAAGCTTTTAGTTACACTTACCCATCTGTTTGAACAAACCCTAAAAATTATCTTCGGATGATCTTCTATTCTAGATGTCTAAATCCGAGAAGGCGGCTACATCCATAAGAGTTTTTATCATCAAATATCTTCTTTGTCGATCTTGAGTTGGACATCAACGATTGAAGGGAAGAAGAAGAAATAGTTATTACAAGAGATCGAACACAGACGCCGTTCGTTTTTCTCTTCTCCAAGCACTAAATCGATATATAAAGGACAACTCTAATATGTTTATTCCATGTCATTTAGTATAATTTCATGTCATTTGCCAAATAATTGTATATCTAATGAATATGGTTGCCTCTAATGAGAATTGAACAAAAACATAAGTTCGTTGGGTTTTTTTTCAACAAACAAAACATGATTGAGGTTTTATGAACGGTTTTGAAACTTCGTTGGTCTTACAAGTCATTTTCCGATATTTAATTACGCGTCATAAGCTATGTCATTCGTTGACTTTCGTTAGCCGATTGACCATAAATGAGAAGTGTAAGTTGGGTGGCTTTTTTAGACAAATGGTTAAGTTTGTTGGGTTTTCTTGAACAGACAAAACATAATTGATGTTTTTTAAATGCTTTGGAAACTTCGTTGAGCTTATAATTCATTTTCCCGTTTCACAACTAGTCTCAAGAATGGGGCATGTGTTTGTAAAAAAATTGCATGTGTGTTACAAATGACTAATTAAATATAACATGAAGAGAGTTATTCATGAACTAATACTTGCAAAACTAAACGACACTCAAGAATGAAGTAGGATTTGGAGGTACTGGGATTTTGACCGTCCCTTCAAGCATCAACACTACTATTTTCATCGAGGGGCGGAGGGACGGATCCTCTTGAGTGCACCAAAGGCCTATCTTGATCATCCGTTCTAGTGTCTTTCTATCGACGTCTGCATCATTCACTAGTTTGAATAATTCATTTGTTTCATAACATTCATAGACCCAATCTTGGAGAATAGCTTCATCAGATGGAAGGTTGTTGTCAAGCTTCCTTCGGCAACATAAAATCTCAAATAGAACGATCCCAAAACTATACACATCCACTTTAACTGTTATAGGCAGCTTCTTGTGCCACTCAGGAGCAACATAACCCCTTGTTCCTCTTATCAAGGTGGATGTTTTAGTTTGGTCATGTTCTAGTAGTTTTGCCAATCCAAAGTCTGAAATCTTGGCATTTCCATACTCGTCCATGAGGATATTTTGAGGCTTGATGTCACAATGAATTATGGGTGTTTCACATTCTTCATGTAGGTAGAAGATCCCATGGGCAATGTCAAGCGCAATTCTTATTCTCTCTGACCAAGATGGCTTGCTTTTGGGGTCGAATAATATATCTGCAAGTGATCCTTTGGTCATATACTCAAAAACCAGGAGCCTTTCCGGACCATGATCACAGCAATAACCAAGTAGCCTTGTTAGGTTACGATGATGAGTTCTCCCAATCACTTTCATTTCAGTTTGAAACTCTCTTTCCCCTTCTTGTGCCAACTCTTGTTTTAATTTCTTCACTGCCACAATCTTCATCGAGCTCTCTATAATTCCTTTATAAACTATCCCAAATGATCCTCTACCCAATTCTTCTTTAAAACCATCTGTGATTTTCTCTAGCTCAGCATATGAAAATGCCCGGAGCCCAACATCCTCGAACAACTGAACATTTACATGCTCAGAAATCTTTTTGTATGCCCAAACGTGAGATCTCCACATGATTACTCCAGAAAGTAGCAAAATGAGTATTGCAAATGAGATAATTGAAACCCCTATAACAAAGAACATCACTTGTCGCACTTTCTTGACCTCGATTGATGTGTAAATAGTTGGATCCGATCCGTTGCTTACAGAAGATAGATATACTTTAATGAATCCGACATTTGGCTCATTTTCTCTTACTTGCATGTATCTTAAAGGGAGCTTCTGCAACCTGCAACTATCTCCTGTGAACAGTGCGGCTTCGCAGTTGCAGTCCTTCATGCATGCAAGTGAACACTCTTGTTGGTTTGACGCTTTTGGGAGAGCATAAGCCGTATCTTCCCATCTAGAATTCTTCAACGTTGTCATCATCTGCGACAAGTTACCTTCATTTCCATCCTGAATTTTGCAGGTTTCTGCTGTGTAATTTCTTTTGCAACCGGAAGACCAAGACTCCGGATTCACAAAATCAAACCCCGGTAAACATCTGCATCTTGCAGCCTCGTTCATGAGAGCACAATACCCGTTTACGCCACAAAGACCCAACCCCCTACACTTGTCTGTCGAAGATGCCCAAATGAATGATGATTCATTCTGGCTCGTGTTACTTAAATTATGAAAATAAAGTCGAAAGATTCCGTCCACGTCGATCTTCATGCGATAGATTGCATCTTCTCTAGGATAGCCTCCTTTTGTTAGATTCCTGATATAAAAAGTTGAATTTTGCAACAAGTACAGAAAGCCATCGGAATCAAGATTCAGTGTCACGTTAGGCCCCTTGTCGAAGGTTCCGGACGCCCAGTAGGCAGTGCTCGGTCCATTTGGAAACCCTAAATTTGGGTATTGGACAAGGTTCCCATCGGATTGCATACTGAGCTTGAAAATCCCAATCGAGTGGTCAGTCTCCGAGACACAGGAAAGTAAGGCTTGACGGGGTACAAGACGTTGTCCAACCAAAAGGGTATCAGTGGGGTGGTCAAAGCTTTGCCACAATATCGTCCTCCGGTCGGAATCATAGAGCACAAAGTTGCCGGAGTCTTGCATGGAAGCAACGGTAGCACCGATACCACGGGTATCAGAGATACTGATCTGTTGGCCTTGTGGTTGGTCGACGACGAGCCTTCCATCGGTTGTGAAACGCAAAGTAGCATTATTTGAGAGTGGAAGGGTTTCACGGCTGGCGGTCCATACAACAGTTCTTTCTGCAATTCCGGCAATATAAATACCGACGGCGTAGCCACCTGTCTGTGGGTAGAAACCGAAGGCGTATAGTCCCGACGGGGATAACCATGAGGTGGTGGCACCTGTAGGCCTTAAAGAAGAACCTCGTGTTACATTGGATTGGGCTTTTGCTATATTGAAGATAAGGAAAATGGTGAAGACAAAGGGAACAAAACTGGCTACATGTGAACTAGAATTCGCCATCTATTGAAGTAAACAGTATATTTCGCCGGGTTTTATAGGAAAAAGCACAGGGTAGTGGGAACATTCTGTAAGCTGATTTTTAGTATTTAAAAATGTCTATTACTAAATTATAACTAAAGCGTCTATAAATCAAAATAAATGTTTAAAAAATGAAGGACTTGTATATATAATAGATACCTTAAGACATGTTATCATATTAAATATGTATCACATTACATGTCATGTTATTTTTAATAAAATACATTTATTTAGGAAATGGTGTTCACATGTTATAGACTAAATGGTGTGACCGTTGTTTTGCCAATGATAAAAACGTAACATATAGACGTCATGTAAGATTTTATCATTTTTGCTAAAATTTATCTATAAGTGAGATGCGGTGATATTTTTACCATTGAAATAATAATAATAATAATAATAATAATAATAATAATAATAAAACTAAATTTGCAATGACCAATATGAAAACCAAACTTTCAAACAATCTCTATTTGACATCTGAAAGTTAAACCATTGAATTTTTGTCAATAGCAAAAAAATCTAGTTAAGGGGTGGTGTTTGTCATCCGCAAATTAACTAATCGATGTAATGTTCCTTAATATTTAGAGTGTTGCTCATCATAGTAGTTATAGCATTTCTTACCATAACATCTCTTAATATGATAGGGGACGGTGCTCCCAATGTTATAATGTCGTTAAAACACCTCCACACCAGCCATAACACCTAAAAACGGTCATATACTGTGTACGTAGTCTAAGGTCTGTATTGTTTCCTATATAACATGTAAACATTTTTTTTTAATTTTTTTTTTAAATTTTTTGTTTTTGTTTATTTTTTTTTTTTTTTTTTTTTTTTTAGGTTTTATTGATTTAGTTACAGGCGTAATGAAAATTAACCAAAAAGCTTTGAGATGTTAACTAGGTGTATTGTGTGCATGTAACTCAAATTGTAATCCTACAAGTTTATTTAAAAATATAACTAGCTTTTATTAAATAAGGTATAGAAAATAAAGAAAAATTTATGGAGTCAACTTGCCGTATTTTATAAGCCAATCAAACTTGTTTGATCGGATAGGAGACTCGGACTTGACTTTTCATACTTTGTTCTAGAAAATTATAGAAATTGAATGATATATAAATAAAATTCATGAAAAGTAGTGTAGTCGTTATCATGATTTTTATTTTATTTTTTTAAAGGCAAATGACTAAGTCCCTGTATCTAAGAAAGACTAGAAGAGTGGAGATTATGGTGAACGTTTGGTTTATACCCGTCATAAACACACTATGTTGTTTCTAGTTTCTACTAGGTTAACGATAAAAAAAATTATATAATAAAGAAATTATTATTTAATAATACAAATGCTCACAAAATTTGTATATAATGATTGATATACATCGTTATTATAAAAAATATGCGACATTGTAATGAAAATTAAATAATGTTATTTAAATCATAATTTCACGAGAAAAACATAATGGTAAATAATGATATTTAAATCATAATTTCACGAGAAAAACATAATGGTATTTAGAATGTGACTTTCCTAAGATTTTATGCTATAACTGGACAACTTTATCCTTAAAAATGAGCAAATAAATACATTTTTATTTGTAGATCTTTAACCCATTTGAATGTGAGGCCTAACATTACAATCTTAATATACCGATAATGATGATTGAAGATAGTTTTGTAAGTTACAATTTGAAAACAAAATAAAACAATACAATTTTCATTAGAATTCTAAAAATACAAATAATATATTATTCAACCCATTTGCTTGGCCGACCTAACATTACAATCTTAATATAAAATATGTATTAATGATTGAAGAGAGTTTTGTAATTTACAACTTGAAAAAAAAATGAAACATTACAATTTAATTAGAATTCTGATAGAAAAAAAAAAACAAATAATATATCATTTGGCTGATAAGAGCAAAAACGTACCTTTGCACCCTCTTCAAATGATTTCTATAAAATTCATTATCCAGAATCAAACAATTGTAATAAAATCAAATAGAAAAGTATACATAAAGTGAATCAATTTTACAAGTGAAACTTTCCTCATGCATTGTTTTGTGGAAGTAACTATGTATAGAATCAATCAATGTATAAAATCACATTAAAAGTGAGATCACACAAATGCACCACAATGCATCATGTTTCTTAGCATTAATGAACAATGTTTTTTTCTATATAGCCTCTATAAAATCAAATTTTATCGATCCAAAATGTGTATGAATCAAAACCTAGCAGATACATTAAATTAGACTGATTTCAAAACAATAGATCCAAGCATTCACATCACAAGATCGGGTTTGCCTTTAATCACAGTCTTCGATTCCTCTGATAAAAGATTGTTTCAAAATTGGTGTAAAGAATATCACTCCATGATGGCGACAAAACAAAATCGATTGAATACATTGTGCAAGCATATAAAAGGTAATTATATAATCTAGTGAAACACATAAAACCATATAAGATGAAATAATATGATTCAATTGAGCTTATTACCATTTTAACCAGTCAAATGTAAACGGGTTACTTGAGAATTGAGATAGGGGAAGACCATGTCTTACATTAGAGGGACAATATATGAATAAACCGAGGAAAATGATACGTGTCACAATAGTATCCATAAAAACGATTCATATAAACTGCAAATGTTAGAATCAATGGATAACAAATCACCAAAAAGTGAGAATCATCACATAAGCATCTCTTACATAATCTGGTTTTCCAAATTCCTGGAAATCAAATAAACCCTAATTCAAATCTTGAATTGAATGAGCAATTCACCTTCTAGAGCCCTAATTGAAAATTTCTTTCCTACAGCCCTAATCGCATGTACCCGCTAATGTATTAGAAAGATTTAGTCCTTGAGTTTCTCGATCTGTAAGAGATTTAACTGTGGTCCATGACCCATATCTATATTTCATTGAATGACTTTAAGAGGAATGTCCCCGTACTTGGTGGCAAGAGGATCATTGATGTGCACAATTATACCAACTAGTTTTAAGTTTATAAACCTAACTAAACTTAACTAACTTAATGCACTTAGGCACTGTACCTAGTCGAATTATATGATAGTAAAGTAAGTAGTGTTTCAATCACATGGAACAATATTTAATTAATAAAATGACTACTAAAAGTTAAACTAAGAAAAACAGCTAAATTTGGGGGGTTTTATTTGATTTTGCAAGTTCAGATTAACTTAATTACTCAAACAACTAAAAACTAAAGCAATCATATAACTAAAGTTGATTCTAAATCAAGATAATTCAAACACTTTCGTTTAGCTTTGAATCACCATTGTTCCTATGGTTAGTTTCAAGGCATGGATGGTCTTTATTTGGTTACCAATATAAATGTTATTAGAAGTCTTTGTCCGATCTCCTAGTGTTTTCACCAATTTTATGAACTACTATGCAATGGTATAATACAAGTGACACTAGATTGATTATAAAGTTTATTGGGACATGTATGTGTTAGGGTTAGGATCCCATAACCATATTCAGGATCCTTGATGTTAACAAAGCTTCAAGATCCTTAGACAA
This sequence comes from Lactuca serriola, assembly GCF_051521515.1. NCBI lineage: Eukaryota > Viridiplantae > Streptophyta > Magnoliopsida > Asterales > Asteraceae > Lactuca > Lactuca serriola. Next base: position 47,708,350 of record NC_136415.1, read on the forward strand.
ACCTTAGGATCCTGATCACCATCGTTATAATTTCCTAACACTTTTAACGGATATATTTCTATTTCTTTTTCTCACTTGTGTAGAAATGGTCAACATAAGACTCATTCTTAACAAATAATCGCTTTAACTAGGCTTAAGACCTGGGATAACCAATCAAACAACATGCATATACTCATTCAAGAGGATCCCAAAAATTTCGGACTTATTGTTGTTTAGTCTAGACTATAAATACACCTATAATTCACCCACTATGGACATGATTAGCTGACTACTACATTTGTATTCGTAGTATCATCAACATTTCTATAATCTCACATTCAAATCAATAAAAAAAAAAAGGAAAGTGATCATTATCACCTCCCAAGGTTTTATGTCGAAGATCCTATAATTGATCAAGGGCTTTTCTTGTAACTCATTTGTCTCACTTTTATAATTATTTGATACTTGCATTACCTTAAACACCAAAGCCTCTCATATAATTTGGTTGAATAATACTTGCTTATTTTTCGACCAAAACAATTTGGTGCCGACTGTGTGGCCATGGTGTTCACAATAGTGCAAGAATAATGTCTACCCAACCGACCTTATCCTCTTCCTCTATTCCTCCTATTTCCTCTAAAACCCTTCCACCACCTCCAAGCGGAGCACCTAAGAAGACTTCTAAGGCACCAAAAAAACACCTCTCTGGTCACTACCCAAGGATTTTAGGATCCTCCTGTAATGATTTCCATCAGCGGGCTCTTTGCTATGATGAAAAGACTGGAACGGCAAGTTACTTCACATCAAGAGGACAACTACATGATGCTCAAGGAAATGGAGAGAATGAGGGAAATTTTGAATCAATATGCCCAAGAATCAATATAGAGTGACATTGCTAATAATATATGATCTTATAGGGTTACACATTTATGAAGTTGGAACATTTTGTATATTTATTATTAATATGATTATTAAAAAATATCAATTCTTGTATTTTAATTAGGGAATATATGAATCTGGTAACTATTGTATGTTTAGTCTGAACATACAAGGAGTTAGAGGTAGCATTCTATTGATGTTAAATCATGGACTGGTTTCTTCAGCCCTTTTTTATGTGTTGGTGTTCTATATGATCGACATAAGACTCTAATTGTTAGGTATTACGGAGGTTTAGTGAGCAACATGCCAAATTTCTTTACCATTATTGTTTTTTGAAAATAATAATTACAAGAGAGTATAACTAATTAATTATTTCATATGGTATGAATTAATAAGTAATACACAACCTTTTGGACTAGTTGGATTCTTTTGTCTTTTACCTAAAGAGAAAGTTTATATTTTATAAACTTTGAGTTTATAAAAAAATAAAAGAATCCTTCTCTTTTGAAGGGTATGGCCGAAAATCTTATTTAAAGAATGGAGGTTGCTTGATAACCTCCATACCATGTCTCCCATGACTTTAAAGGGTACCATTACTTTAGATTTGTAACATTCATAATTTGGTCAATTTCCTTTTATCCCCTTAATGCAAAATCCTTTTCATTTGGTCCTTGGCTAGTATGCGGGGCATACTCTATGAGTATTGTTAGCGTACTAGCTCTTTGCTGGTCGCGGGCTTCACCCACGTATGTTGGGCATACATACGGTTTAGGAAAACCTTAATTTTTAGGGTTTGCACCCTATTTAAACAACTTAAACCACCTCTTGGACATTTATTGACCAACCTCCATCTCCATATACTCGGAAAACAAAACCCAAGTGTATATGGTGATATTTGAGCTTGAAAGTGAGTTTGTTGGTGTTTTGTGGTGAAGAAGAATAAGAGGAACACTTGAAGGAATAACTTGAGCTTGTATATCCAGAGTTACGTTCACCTTAGCAAGCCTATTGAGGTAAAAAAAAACTCTCACCTTGATGGTTCTTTGTGCTAGATCTATTTTATGGTGTTATTTATGTATTTTTAAGTCTTTTGTGTTAAAGTTGAACTTTTGATCTACTCCAAAAGCCATGGATGGTAGATCTTAGCCCCATGGAGGTCCCTTGTTTATAAAAATGCAAACTGTGTGAAAGATATTGGTCCATGCAAGTGCTAAGAGCTTTATTAAGCTTCTTTTTGAGTGTTGGGTCCCATTAAGCCATGCATAGGTGTAAAGTTGCCAAGTTTATGTATTAACTCACCCTTTAGGACCATATATGAGAGTTTGGTAAGAGGTCTTATGAAACATCCCAAAAATACGGTCCAAAAATTTCATTTTAAAAATCATTTAAGAAAATCATAATTCATCAAACATCACAATAAAGATCAAAAATTATGTATCTCAATCATCAAGACAAAGAACTGTATCAAAATCATGTCTCAAAATATAAGAGTCTAAGAATCCCATGCTGAACAAATGGTGTATGCACTCCAATCATCCTTAGCTCTTCCCTTTTTCTATCGGAAGTACTTGAAACCAAAACTGAAAACTATAAGCACGAAGCTTAGTGAGTCTCCCCAAACTACCACATACCACACATAATCACATAATCGCATATCACATACATTGGACCCCGCCCTACTACATCAAGCACTGCTCGACATCGTCTTGTCTGACATCGGGCCCTGCCCGGTAGCAGACCGCATCTGGCATCAGGCCCCTCCCGACATCGAGCAAAGCTCGCCAAACATATGAGCATAACAACCAATACACATAACATACGAATAACTACTTAGCTACAACATATAGACATTCCTCGGGCCCTACCCGACATCAGACCGAAATCCGAAAACATGCAAACATTCCTTGGGAACCACCCTGACGTTGGAATGTATTCGAAAACATACAAATACATAAACATGCAAGATTCGCAAAGACATCAAGCATACTATTATTCTTCGGGTACCGTCTCGACATTGGATCGAAATCCAGAAAACATATAAATCTACATCTGGCCCTGCCCGACATCAAACCTTAATCCGGAACATACTATCATACATAAACGGGCCGACCTTAGTGCCTTAGACCCGTTCCTACTGGAGGAAAACTCACCTCGTAAGCTAGCTGTGAAGTCTCTCGTGAGGAATCTCTAACGGCTGCTCTAACGACTCCCTGACTATCATTATCACAATAACACTTATTCAAAACCTGATAATCCTTCATAGGTTAAAATGACCATTTTACCCCTGGTCAAAGTCAACATCCTAGGTTAACCCAACTGGCCGAGTTGACTCATCAACTCACCAAGTTCTATGAATCAAAAACCCTGAAATCGTGATCTAACTCATCGAGTCACCCCTTGAATCGTCGAGTTCCATGGCTACTCATAGTCACGATTTGGCGAACCAACTCGTTGAGTCCCTTCATAAACTTGTGGAGTTCTACCTTAAGCTGAAACAGGAAAACACGACTCAACTCGTCGAGTTCCTCTATTGACTTGACGAGTTCCTCTGTGTCACACCCCCGAACTAGACGGCGGAAATGTCCGAGGGCTGTTGTGACTCAACTTTAAACAAAATATATTTTTTCTTTTTCCTGTTGGCCGACGATATAATCTCATAAACCAGTAACGGTTCGTCCATGATATTCCTTCCGCTAACATAGGATGATTGCTTGATACTAACAATAGACCCGATAACCTATTCAAGGCGACATGCCAAGGTTTTTGAGATAATTTTAGTGATGCACCCAATAAGATTAATCGGCCTATACTGCATCAGGTTGACATGGTCATTTGTTTTGGGAACCAAAGAAATGAATGAATCATTACTACCTGGGTTTAAGACCTTATGAAGTTCAAAATGTTTCACCGCATCCACCACATCACCCCCAATAATATCCCAATAATTCTTTATGAACTTAAAGTTGAAACCATCTGGACCTGGGCAATTATCATTACCACAATTCCATAAGGTATCTTTAATTTCATCAATTGTGAATATCGATTCCAGGTAGTTCCGATCTAGTTCTGTAAGGATTCTGAATTTGGAACTTATAAAGGTCGGTCTACACAGAAGATTTTCTTTGAACTTGTTCTTGAAGAAATTAAATACCTCATTTTTTATGCTTTTTGGATTGGTAGTCCACACCACGTTGATGTTTAAGCCATTTATTCGAGCTCTCTTTATGGTCATGTTGATGATACCATGGAAAAACCTTTAGTTCTCGTCCCCCCTCTAAAATCCACTTGCACCTAGCCTTTTGTCTAATGTCAAGCATCTTATACGTTTGTAACTCTTGAATTTTTAACAAGGTATCTTATCTTTCTTTAAGGGACGTGTCGTCTAAACCAATGGCTTCAATAATCACATCCAAAGCCAAAACTTTAGTTTGAAGAGCCAGTTCAAATGTAGAAAACTCAAGGATGATTATTAGTCCTCCTATGTAAGAAAGAGTGATGTCATGGATGCCTTCTGAGTCTTTAAACATGTTGAAGTTCTTGAGCAGATCAAAAGAGTTGACCTCTCCAAGAAGTGCACATTTGAGTTTCTTTTTCATGACTTCCGATGAGCATACATTAGTCTCATGCCTATCCAGATCTTGACTTGATTTCCGATCCTTTCCATTCTCTTCACTTCCTTCACCATTACCCATTGAAGCTTTGTTACATTTCACAACCTCAACAAAAGAAAGCTTCCCAAATGCCTCCTTATACTTTTGAATAACTGTGCTCTTTAATTTGTTTGGTCTGATAATCACACTTTTTAGGTTGTGATTTTGATTTTGTTCATTGACTTTTACTATTGACCTTTTTTGGGATCTTGCAAGGTTGACTCTCAGTTTGAAAAACCCTAGCCAGATTTTGTTGAGTTTCACCTCAAAGATTTTAACGTTCTCTATGCCCAAATATCTGACCAATCTAAATCTCTGATTAGCTTTCTTCTTTTTCCTTGCAATGAAGATGTCCACAATCTTTCCAAACTTCTTGAAGGTTTCCCAAAGCTCTGGTTCCTTGTGATCTGGAGGGATGTTTGTGAAGTAGAAAGAAACTGTGTTTTTACCATTCAACTTATCCTATACGAAGAAGTGATGCCTTTCCTGATCTGTCTTACCTCCCGTCTTTGATGATCCACCATATCCTCTCATCGTTGACTTTTACTATTAGTATTTATCTTTACCATACTGTTAATTTTTGGTTTATACTTATTCGGACTTAATCGTATACGGATCAATTAAATCGTAAACCAAACTTTATTCGATTCAATTTTCGTTGATATTATTGAAATTAGAAGAATACCGATTAAGGGAGTGTTTGGATAAATTAGATTATAGCTTATTAACTTATTTGTGATGGGAATAACCAATAAGCAAGGGGAGAGATGCTTATTAAAATCAGTTTATTTAACTTATTTCAACCACAATAAGCTGATTTTCAAGGATTTCTATCCAAACACTTAAACTTAATTTATTATAGTGAGAATAAACAATAAACAATAATCACCATTTTTTTTTACTATCGAAACACCCCTAAACTCAATAGCACAAATGATAATTGTTAAACGAACTACATATCTTTAAAAATAGGATATTTGTTTGTGTAAATAAAAAACCTTTATAATTAGATCGATTTTTGGAATTATAATTTATAAATTATATATATAGTTTTTAGAGTAAATTACTGAAATCGTCTCTATGGCTTGGTAACAATTGTATGTTTGGTCGCTAACATTTTTTTTGCACTCGGATCGTCCCTGTGGTTTGATTTTGTTGCGTTTTTCGTCCTTATGGTTTGGTCGAAATTGCACATCTGGTCCCTAATTTTATGTACGTAAGGGATAAAAAACACAACAAAATCAAAACACAAAGATGATCTGAATGCAAAAAAAAAAAAAAAAAAAAATTAAAAATCAAACATGCAACTTTGATCAAACACGATTTCGGTAATTTACTCTAGTTTTTACAGTGGTTTTCACATTTTTTAAACCTATTTAATCTTATAAAGGCAAAGGATTTGAAATTTGGCGACCGAGTACACAGTCCCATCAAACAAGTTGGACCTCCTGCATAGTTTATAAAATACGCCAAGTTGACTCGATAAATTTGGTCAATGAATTTTTCTTTATTTTTTATATTCCATATTTGATAAAAACTTGCTATATTTTTTAGGTAAAGTTGGTGGATTACAAATTGTGCTACATGCACACAACAGTAATATATTTTCACTCATTACATCAGTATAACATCAAACATTTCTTAAAAAAAAAAAGCCTATTCGTTGTAGAATCTAAAATTAACTATACATGTAATTTAATGATTTATATTTTTATCTAAACCAAATTAAAAGCAATCCTTATAATTGACGGCCCTAACCAATAATATTAAATCAAAATAAAACACTACAAAACTAGATCAAATCAAAAAAATGAAATCAATATGTAAATCATAAAAACGATACGACGTCTAATTTGAACATTAAATATTGGTATAGAATGATGTGATAAAAGAAACAATTAATTAACATCTTTTTCATTACGCCTATAAAAAAAAAAAAAAAAAAAAAAAAAAAAAAAAAAAAAAAAAAAAAAAGCTGTCTACACCATAGGAAGAATATTGTCCTTCCAACTGTTACAAGTCCTTCATTTTGGAAACATTTATTTTGATTTATAAACTACCTAATTATATTTTACTAATAGATATTTTTAAATGCTAGATATCTGCTTAAAAAATGTACCCACTGCCCCTATCCTTTTCCTATAAAACCGGGCGAACTATACCTTTATTACCATAAATGGCGACTTCTAGTTCTCATCTAGCCAGCTATATTTCCTTTGTCTTCACCATTTTCCTTACCTTCAATATAGCGAAAGCCCAATCCAACGTAACACGAGGTTCCTCTTTAAGGCCTACAGGTGCGACCACCTCATGGTTGTCGCCATCGCGACTATACGCCTTTGGTTTCTACCCACAGACAGGTGGCTACGCCGTCGGTATTTATATTGCCGGAATTGCAGAAAGAACTGTGGTATGGACGGCCAGACGCGACACCCTTCCACTCTCCAATAATTCTACTTTGACTTTCACAACCGATGGAAGGCTCGTGATCGTGGACCAAACACAAGGCCAACAGATCAGTATCTATAGTTCCGGCAGTGCTTCTATTGCTTTCATGCAAGATTCCGGCAACTTTTTGCTCTATGGTTCCGACCGGAGGACGATATTATGGCAAAGCTTTGACCACCCTACTGATACCCTTTTGGTTGGACAGCGTCTTGTACCCGGTCAAGATTTAATTTCTTGTGTCTCGGAGACTGACTACTCCATTGGGATTTTCAAGCTCAGTATGCAATCCGATGGGCACCTTGTCCTATACCCGAATTCAGGGTTTCCAAATGGGCCTACCACTGCATACTGGGGGTCTGGAACCTTCGACAAGGGACCTAACGTGACACTGAATCTTGATTCTGGTGGCTTTCTGTACTTGTTGCAAAATTCAACTTTTTATATCATGAATCTAACGCAAGAAGGCTATTCTACAGAAGATGCAATCTATCGCATGAAAATTGACGTCGACGGCATCTTTCGAATTTATTTTCATAATTTAAGTAGCACGAGCCATAATGAATCAGTCATATATGAATTTTCTACAGACAAGTGTATTGGGCGGGGACTTTGTGGCGTAAACGCGTATTGTGATGTCATGAACGACGCTGCGAGGTGCAGATGTTTACCAGGGTTTGATTTTGTAAAACCTGGGTCTTGGTCTTCAGGTTGCAAAAGATATTACACAGCAGAAACCTGCAAAATTCCTGAAGGAGATAAAGGTAACTTTTCTCAGATGACAAGGTTGCCTAATAATACGCAATGGGAAGATGCGGCATATGCTCTCCCAAAAGCATCAAACCAAGAAGAGTGTTCACTTGCTTGTATGAATGACTGCAAATGCGAGGCGGCGCTGTTCACACCACCTGAGAGTTGCAGGGTGCAGAGGCTCCCTATAAGATACATTCGAGTAGGAGATAGTGAGTCAAATGTCGGATTGATTAAAGTATACGTGGTTTCTGTGAATAACGGATCGAATCCAACTAATTACCCATCAGACCAGGTCAGGAAAGTGCGACAAGTGAAATTCTTGGTTATAGGGGTTTCACTTGTCTCAGTTGCAGTACTCGTTTTGCTACTTTCTGGAGTAATCATGTGGAGATCTCACGTTTGGGCTTACAAAAAGATTTCTGAGCATGTAAATGTTCAATTGTTCGAGGATGTTGGGCTCCGGGCATTTTCATATGCTGAGCTAGAGAAAATCACAGATGGTTTTAAAGTAGAACTGGGCAGAGGATCGTTTGGGATAGTGTACAAAGGAATAATAGAGAGCCCCATGAAGATGGTGGCTGTGAAGAAATTGAAGAAAGAGTTGGCACAAGAAGGGGAAAAGGAGTTTCAAACTGAAATGAAAGTGATTGGGAGAACTTATCATCGTAATCTAACAAGGCTGCTAGGTTATTGTTGTGATGGTCCCGAAAGGCTCCTCGTTTTGGAGTACATGACCAGAGGATCACTTGCGGATGTATTATTTCATTACAAAGAAAGCAAGCCATGTTGGACAGAGAGAATTAGGATTGCTCTAGACATTGCCCATGGCATCTTCTACTTACATGAAGAATGTGAAACACCCATAATTCACTGTGATATCAAGCCTCAAAATATCCTCATGGACGAGTATGGATGTGCCAAGATTTCCGACTTTGGATTGGCAAAACTACTCGAACATGACCAAACTAAAACATCCACCTTGATAAGAGGAACAAGGGGTTATGTTGCGCCTGAATGGCACAAGAAGCTCCCCATAACAGTTAAAGTGGATGTGTATAGTTTTGGAATTGTTCTTTTCGAGATTTTATGTTGTCGAAGGAAGCTTGACAACGACCTTCCTTATGAGGAAGCTATTATCGAAGAATGGGTCTACGAATGTTATAAAGCAAATGAATTAGGAAAACTAGTTAATGATGAGGATGTAGATAGAAGCTCACTAGACCGGATGATCAAGATAGGCCTTTGGTGCATTCAAGAGGATCCATCCCTCCGCCCCTCTATGAAGAAAGTGGTGTTGATGCTTGAAGGGACTGTCAAAATCCCAATACCTCCCAAACCTACTTCATTCTTGAGTATCATTTAGTGTGCACTTTCATTATCTTTTCACTACAACAATAACCGGCAATAGCAGCGAGGCCTTTAGCAGCGACGGAGACTTTTAGCAGCGACAAAAAAGAAAGGCGTTTTTTGTCGCTGCTAAAAGTCTCCGTCGCCGCTAAATGTTTATTTTAGCGATCCACGTCATTTCAATCTCATCCGTCGATTTAAGAGATGATCCTACGACTAGGATGACATAAGAAATCCGGCGTTGTTTTCCCTCCGGTGTGTCGCCGCTAAAGAGTGCACGTCGCCGCTAAAGGCTTATTTTGGCGATCTGTGTCATTTCAATCTAATCCGTCGATTTAAGAGAAGATCCAACGACGTAGAAAACTCCGCGTTGTTTTCCCTCCCATGTGTCACCGCTAAAGACCGTCGACAATAAAACCCCTCTCTTCATTTTTCTGTGTTCTCCCTTCTTTCTCACCATTATCGTCGACCTCATCGGAATTTGACAAAGAACTTCGCAATTCCACCCATCTTTGCTCCATTTTTCTCCATTTCCTTTTCCTTTTCACTTATCTTTATTAAATTTCTAGCATTGATGTGTATTTATATGTGTATTTTGTGTTTGTAGAGATGGATGTGTATTTGTATGTATATGTGTATTTTGAATGTATTTTATGTGTCACGACCCAATTTTCACGTCTAAAAATTTCATTTTTGATTAAGTGATTTGCAAGACATTTGTAACAAAATATCAACCGATCATATAAAAACATGTCTTGAGTCTGAAAACCAAATCGTAAAACATAATAATATCAGAGTACAGTTCCAAGAATAACTCATAGTGCGGAAAACAATGTGTGTGTATGATGTGCCGCTACCGCGCCAGCTCCTTCCCCTTCGCTGAAGAGGTACATGAAACCAAAACTATAAACTGTAAGCACGAAGCTTAGTGAGTTCCCACGTCGTACTACATACCATACAATCACATCACATACATACTGTCGGTCAATTCTGGGGTGCCCGACCTACCCGGTACGACCATTCTGGGGTGTCGACCTACCCATGCGGCCATTCTGGGGTGCCGTCCTACCCATGTCAAACCATTCTAGGGTGCTGACCTGCCCATGCGGCCATTCTGGGGTGCCGTCCTACCCATTTGAAGCCATTCTGGGGTGCTGACCTGCCCGTTGGTAACAACCGGCCCTCGGGGACTATTCCACTCCCTACTGCTACTATCACATATATCATAACATAAGCATATTATTAGACATATCTGGGGTGTCCGAACTACCCTTCGGTCCTAACAACCGAACTCTACTACTATCACATATAACATATCATGCCAGCATATAACATATGCGGTAGTAGCAAACCTAGATGATATCACAAAGACAATCATCTAACATATAACTCCTATCGGTAGGCCGACATTGTGGCCGTAGACCCACCGTTACTGGAAGATAACTCACCTCGTAGTAGCTGCTGAACTGTGCGGGAATCCTCTGACAGTTGCCGCTGCTGCTCCGGAAATCCTATGGCTATAATTCCTACAAAACACTTAGTCATACACTGCTAACAGTTCTTACGGTAAAATGACCATTTTACCCCTGACCAAGTCAAAGTCAAAGTCAACTTCTAGTTGACCTGACTCGCCGAGCCTCTATCCTTCCATTTGTCCTTATACCCGTCTCTACTCGTCGAGTTAAGCGATGACTCGACGAGTTTTCCTTCTAAATGATCATCGACTGAATCCTCATCCGACTCGCCGATTTGTAAGAACAACTCGTCGAGTTCATCATCAACTGGTACACAGGTCTTGTCCTTGACTCGCTGAGTTGTATGAACAACTCGTTGAGTTCATCTTCATCCTTAGAAGATTACCTTGGACTCGCCGAGTCCGTTCATGCACTCGCCGAGTCCCATGAACTTCCAGAACAAAGGATTAGTCTAGATCGCTGGGTCACTCCCCGGGACCCTCCCTAAAACGTTTCCTCACTCACTGGGTCCTTTTGACCCTCAACTGATACGGGACAGAAACCTTGGACTCGTCGAGTTAGTCACATCCACTCACTAAATCTTCGATTTCTGATGTACAACCCTTGATCAAAAGATAGATCTATGCTTCTACAATCGATCTAGCACGTAAAGTTACAACCTTTACGTGCTTGCATGGGACTTTGAGCTCAATAGGTCCTAAAACAAGCTCTTACAATGCATGGGGCCCTCTTTGAGTGCAAAAGTCACTCCTTTCTGCCTTGTAACCCCTCTAAGGAACCAGATCCGAAACATCAACCCCAAACCATGCTTGCAATCATGGTTGGTGACCAAAATGGCTTAGAAAAAGCCCTAAAACTCCACAAAATGGGATCTATCAAAAGAGCAAACAAGGTATAGACTTTATACCTTCTGTAGACTGCAAATGATGCTCAAAGTCGGATCCCTCTAGCCTCCTCTTGATCCTTCAAGCTTTTCCTTCTTTCCTTGGATCACAAAAGCACCAAAATCACTCCAAATGCCTTAGATTGCTTCAATAACGGCTAGGGTTTGCTATGGGGGTCTTCTGGGAGCAAATGGGACGAAGGAGGCCGAGTTAAGGTGTTTAAATAGGGTGCAAACCCTCAGATTAGGGTTTTTGTCCAGACAGGGCCTACTCGCCGAGTCTAGGACCCGACTCGTCGAGTCCACAGCTTAAACTCCGCGTCTCATCCCGCTTCTACTCGGCGAGTTGGTGCTTCAACTCGCCGAGTCCAAGGCCAAAATGCAAAATATTTAAAAGAAGGGAATACGTACCAAGAACCAGGTGCTACATTATGTATGTATATGTGTTTTTGTATGTACAATCCTATGTATATATGTATATTTATGTATGTGTATGTGTATTATGTATGTGCATGTATTTTCGTATGTAAAAGTGTATTATATATATGTATGTATTTTCATATGTATATGTGAATTTTGTATGTGTATTATGTATGTATATGTGTATTTGTATGAATAGAAATAAATAGTAATAGCAGTGACGCCTTTAGTGGCGACGGAGAGCATTAGCGGCGACGCAACTATAGCGGCGACGTATGGAGCATCAGCAACGACCAATGGAGCATCAGCGACGAGCCAACAACGACGAGCCTTTAGCGGCGACATGTCGCCGCTAATACCTTTAGTGACGACATGTTGGACCTTTAGCGGCGACGCCTGTCGCTGGTAATACTCTTATTTCTTGTAGTGTTTTTGGATGATTTTTGTATGGCATTTACAATCTTTTGGATGACTTTTAATTTTATGTTATGGATTTAAATGTTATGTTATGTTATGATTTGGATGAATTTTAAATTTTATATTGTGGAAATAAATGTTTTTAATTTATAATTTATAGGTTACATATGGATATGGATGGTGAAATTTTAGCTTTCTTTTTATTATCATGGTATTGGTTGATGTCGGCCCGACGAAGGCAAAGATATATTGAAAGAATAAAAGATAATGATTCAGATAAAAGCGGGCATGAATATACTCAAGAACTGCTACACGGAACTTCTACACAATGTCATGATATGATGCGTCTTTCACGCGAGGCCTTTGTACTGCTATGCAATCATTTTACTCAAAAAAATTGGTTTCAAGCTAGTAAGACATTAAGCATTGAAGAAAAGATAGCTATATTTTTACATGTTATAGCACATAATCAACGCTTCCGAGTGGTTAAAAGAAGATTTCAACACTCCACACAAACAATTCATAAATGTTTTCATGAGGTCTATATTGCAATGATCACTCTTGCTAAAGAAATTATCGTGCCGATAACTTCTAGTGCGACTGCAAATACCTCGAAATGCCATAAAAGGTTAAAAGCTATATTTCCCGGAGCAATAGGTGCGTTATATAGTACTCTTGTACATGCAGTTGTTCTCGCTGATCAACAAAATCGTTATAAGGGAAGAGGAAAAGGTGAGTGTTATCAAAATGTATTGGGAATTTGTGATTTCGATATGATATTCACCTTTGTATGGGCTGGATGGGAGGGCATAGCACATGATTCACGAGTTTTGAAAGAAATTGCATTTAATCCGACTTCCGGATTTCCATTTCCTCCACCAGGTTTATATTCTTTCTATACCTTTTATTATTATCTATATTGTTTATATAATATGCATCACGCTCACCTTTACTGATAAATATTACCTTTGTGACGCTGCATATACAAACACTCGTGGATTTATGACTCCATATCGCAATACGAGGTATTGGTTAACCGATTTTCGACGACGAAGGGCGTTAACTAAGGAAGAAAGATTCAATCATGCTCATGCACAACTCAGAAATGTTATAGAGCGCGCTTATGGTGTATTGAAGGCAAGATTCCCAATCTTAAAACTAATGGCTCCTTATCTGTTTGCAGTTCAACGAGACATAGTCATTGCTTGTATCGCAGTACATAATTTTATAAGGAAATATAATATTCAAGATGACTTATTTACATGCTTTGAAGAGAACAATGTGGTTACTCCTAATACGAAAGATGAAGGAAATGAGGGCATACAATGGGGTTCGGAAGGAGTTGAATATATGAGTACTTTCCGTAACCAGATTGCAAATCAACTGTTTTCAAATGGTTCAAGTTAAGTTTTTATGCAAATTTTTTTGGTTTGTTTCAATTTTAGGATCTTTCTATTTGTAATTTCAATGAAATCTGTTTAATTTGAATTTTTTTATGACATTTTCTACTTTTTTATAATCAGTCAGCAATTTTATTTAAATATCTTATAGAAAATAATACAGTTTATCCAACACAAAACAAAAAAAGGGTAAAATGGTAATTTTTATCAGTCAGCATAGCCAGTCAGATCCATAATCAAACAAGATGATTTCAGTCAGAGGCAGATGCAGTCAGAGCTTCAGATCAGTCAGTGTCTGACTCAGTTATATCTAACTCAGTCAGCAACTATCAAACAGCCCCTAAGATCATCAATTATGTTTCACACGTTTTTGCCTTCTTACCACAATATAGACAAACTATATATGGCTTCACCAAGTAAGTTAAATGGAAGAAATTATAACCATTGGATCATCCAAATGAGGGTACAGAGTCATAAGACCTATAAAGTTTTGTTGAAAATGGATTGAACAAACCAGCAAATCAAAAGGACCTAACTTCACCACAAACCTCTGAAATCCTTGAAAACAAAAGGATGCGTGGGATACATTGCATAAGAGTTACAAATGCGGTGAAAAGGTGATAGCCTATTAAGATTGCAAACACTAAGATGCTAGTTTGATAACTTAAGAATGAGAGATTAGGAATCATTAGAATAATTCTCTAACCAAATGATCCTTATATATAACAAACCAAATGATAGTAAATAGTTAAGAAATTGAAGATAAAAGAATTTTTGAAAAACAACTCGAAAACCTCACTATAAGATTTGAGCAAGGTTAATTTTAAAAATTGCAAGAAACATGATTATTAGTGGCGACATGCGTCTCCTCAAAAGAGTGTGCATGTCGCTGCTAAAGCTATTAGCGGCGAAAAAGGTCGCCACTATTGTCTCGTTGCAAATGCTTAACTTGTCACCGCTAATACTTATATGTTATCACTAAAGGCGCCCCCTAAAATATATTTTATTTATTTATTTATTTATTTATTTAACATTAAAATTATAAGAAACAATATAACATGCATAAAAACTACTACAAAACTTAATTTTGTAAAAATATTAATCCATACACAACCGGTCCAAAATATTCATTCAAACAAAGTGCAATATATCCAAAATATTAACTCAAAAAAAACATTTCATAAAATCTTAAAAAAGTTGCTACTCGTCCTCATCACTCCCATCGTTTCCTTCGTTACCATTTCGTGGCAGCAATGAACGAAATCAGTCTTCCAGTGTCGCAGAACAGGCGGGTCATTTAGTATTGTTTGTAGCATTTCCAACTACAAAGAAAACAAAATATATTACCATCATATAAGCATCGTACTTTCCAAAAATTACGAAAATAAGAAATACCAACATATCAAACTATAACCAACATATCATTATAGCATTCTACTTTCCAAATACACTTAAACATACATCATACACAATATTGCATATACATTATAACATTGTACTTTTTTTCATTTTTCCATTATAGCATTTTACTTTCCAAAAAATTACCAAACTACAAAATACCAACATATCAAACTATAACCAAACTACATGATACACAATATTGCATATACATTATAACATTGTACTTTTTTTTTCATTTTTCCATTATAGCATTGTACTTTCCAAAATTACAAAAATATAAAATACCAACATATCATTATAGCATTCTAGTTTCCATTATAGCATTTATTATATACTAAACAAACAATTACCAACATATCATTATAGCATCTTATTTTTTTTGTTTTTCCGTTATAGCATTTTACTTTTCAACTTAAACTAACAAATACCTGTGATTGTGGTGGTTGTTGTGTCATTGTTTGTTCCTGGTCATACATAGACACAACCATAGGAGGTATATGCCCACGTGGAACACCCGATATTCTTTCAAACAATTTTTTGTATCATTTGGTGTTAGATCGCTTGCTTCAGAAGAAGCTTGAGTTTGTTGATTGATCTCTTGGAATAAAGCCAACTATATTTTTATAAAATGATAAACATCATAAAAATTAGATTACTAAATACCCCTTGACGATATAAACACTTGTATGAAAATACAAATTAACCACTTACGTATTGTTGCTCGACTGTAGGACTACTAAATAACCCTTAGCGATTTGTATTAGCCTTACGAAATGCTTCAATTCGATTGATGTCATATTTAACATTAAAAATTAGATTAATTATACTTTAAATAAATAGTTAAATATATCATAACTTACTTCTTTAAAACAAGCATTGCTATACGAGCTTGACCCCCCTCTGTTTACATCTTGTTGTTTGGCACAGACTTCTTATTTTGGCGTCGAACGCTTAAAACTCCAGACATTTGAAAATGTTCAAAAACATGTGCCTAATTTTCAAATGACATACCCATGTGGGGGGGGTTGTCTAATGCCCTGGAGATATCTGCAGTCCCCCCGATATCCTTAAAATAAGCTCGTGCTTCAATCTTCCGACCTCTATAAGATTTTGTAAGACTCACATCAATGCTCCGCAACAACTGAGCACGTTCGAGATCCAAGTTAACCTTATCCAAATCAAACTCATTCTATACAGAAAAGTTAGTTAATTAATACAAATCACAACTAAACTTAAAGTATTATCCAAGTTACCTTTAGATGCACGACCGTTGCATTCCTTATAGTAGGGAAACATTGTTCCAACCAAATACGCTAAAAGGGATGTTCATCCACATATACCTCCCAGTCTAATGTGAAAACCAATTCGCACTCTTCCCGACACGGAAATATGTGATCTCCCTATTGAAATCCAAATCCACGGGCTTTCCCTTATTTGCTCGTATCAACTTTCCTAGCATGATGTTTTTTGATAAACCCATTCTTTTTTTGGAAGCTCAGCTGAAAAAATACAATTAAAAATGTTAGTCATAATAACTTATAATAAATTAATAAAAAAAAGCTAATAATAATCACAATAACTTCTAATACAACAATGCCTTGTAAATACATAGAGATTCGAAATCATTTGGATTTCAACTCCTTACACACTCAAACCTATTTCGACTCCTCACAATCAACGTTTTGACCCCTACAATATATATATATATATATATATATATATATATATATGTGTGTGTGTGTGTGTGTAGGTAGTAATAATCACATATGTGTGTTAAATAATAAATCATTAAGTATATTATACATATTAATCACCGAGTTGGTCGAGTTTTATGACACTGCAGTAAGGGGCCGATTGGGGAGTACTTGTATTCTGTAACTGATCGGTCTACATTTATGGCATAATAAATTGTACTAAATATGTTGAATTGATGCATAATTGTCCAAGAATGGCACTACTTTGATGAGTTGTTGGAATTCATATGCAGGTCAATATATAGTACTAAAAGTGTGCAGAACCCGCAAGAAAAACGAGCAAAATGAAGCTAACAAGCATAGGAGACGAATTGCTAAAAGAATGAAGAAAAATGGTGCCGAGAAATTTGACCACTCTTCAATGTTTTGATCATATCTCAAGATCGAGAGCTCCAATGGACATGAGTGAAGAAGTTCGGGAAACTAGACAAAATTTCCTACATATTTTGCGGTTTTACTGATTCTACCGTTTTCATTACCAAAAAGGGGCAGGGACGTCCTAGAACGCGTCTAAGACGCCCCCTAGGACGCCTACCCGTTTTAGGCCATTTTCAAGTGCAAATCAAGGACGTCAGAAGGCATGTAATACATCCCGAAGGACGGCCATACATCCTATATGATGTCTAAGATGCCTACTAGGACGCCGACATGGAAAACAGCTTCGAAAATCATTTTTTAGCAACTATTTAAGGGAGATTAAACCCTAATCGACTTTGGAGTTCTCCCATGCGATTTTCACAAGTTTTGGAGGGTTCCAAACACTTCCAACCCTCATCCAAACGCTTTCTTGATCATCAATTTCCAAATCAAAGTGAAGAAATCATCAAGTTAATAGTCATTTAACATTTGAAGATCATTCAACCGGTGGATTTTCATCAATCCCATCAACTTCCAGAACTGATTACTTGTTCTCTAAGGTTCCATTGTTCTATGATTTATTGATCATCATACATCATTCATTTTATGATTTTTAGTTTGTTTATGGATTTTATACCAGATTTCTTTGTTTTTATTGAAGTTGTTTGCTTTTTGATTGTTATGAAATGCTAAACCATTTATGGTTACTTCCGGGAATGTTTAGGATGATTTGATGAACGTGTTTTGATTATTACTTCTATTCCAAATCAAATTTGGTTATTATATGTTCTTAAATTTATGATTTCTATTAAGGATAATTGAAGTTGGGTTTTATTCATGTGTTTAATTTTACAATTAAGATAGTTTATTGTCAATTCACTAATCGTGCCGAATTCATATAGTTTAGGAACTAAGACGATCGGTTGAATCAACATATACTATTCCAAACTTGTGATTTTAAATGCTAAACATTGTAATTGGTAATCATAAGACACAATATTGCCAAGACACTCATTTTTCCAAATCCATTTAGACATAGGGAGTAAGACAATTAGTAGGAATAACGTATTGTGTGCCCAAAGTTATTTATTGCATGTTGATTGACCTTAGTTACATTTTCATAATTAATTTGGAATTTCAGGGAAGATAAACACGTGAGTCTTAATCATCCAACACTGAACCTGAAGTAACCTTGTTTTTCTCATTGGAAATCGTTTGCAATATAAAGTTTCTAGTTTTTTTATTTAAATCTTAGTTTAATATTTTCCATGACAATTGCAAGTATTAGTTCTTTTTCATTGACTACTATAGCACAAAATTTGACGAATCGACTCAAAACCAACACCATGAACCCTATTATTTCCCGGACGACCAAGAATCAGAAAAATCTTCATTTAGCAAGAAGTTTGATCAAATGTTGGACATGTTGAATGAAACCTTCAACAAGGAGGAAGACAACTCCAAATCAATTTCGACAATTGAAGATCAACTAGAACGAATAACGGAGCAGCTAAAGCAACAACCACCGGGCAAACCTTCGAACACTACCCAAGTAAATGAGGTAAGTTTTCTATGCAATGACAACGTTGTGCATAATCCTACACCACCCAATCTTGAGGTTGTAGTGGAGGATGATGTACCTTTAAATGATAATGATACCCAAAGGATGTTCGAAATTAAAGAAGCTGTAATTGAATTTGAAAAGTCTAATGAAAAGTTTCATGAGTTGGAAGAGTCCAAAGTTGGGGAGGGGTTTATGAAGGCTAATACCACCCCTTACCCAACAATTTTGAAAAAACCCGAAATACAACTTCTTGTTGCAATAGATTCTAAAAAAATTTCCAAATACAAACACAAAAATGTAATCATTGATCTTCCCTTTTTGGTAACCATCTATGCTCAGATTAGTTGTCGGGAAGGTGCAATTGATATGATATTCAAAAATCATAAATTGAGACTCCAATTATTTGGACCTACTAATGGTCCTCCAATCAGTGGGGAACTATCTGTGATCAATACAATTCATGATAATGTCTATGAGCATACCACAAATATGCTCTCTCACACCACCCTCGATTTGGAGAAAATTTTCTAATGTAACAGGTCAACATCATTGGATAGTATTGGGAGTCAGCACCTGGAAAGAAAGTTATGGAACTAAAAGCATTATACAACATGTTCCTGCAAATTGAAAATTAAAGTGTTCCATGATATCAAGCCTCTACTAAAGAACTTTACCCGAAAGAAAAATTATATATGGTTCTTTAAAACAAGGTTTAAACATTCTCGTGGAAGGATAGAAGATAAAAGGTTAGGATTCCACATGGTGAAGGAAGGCATGCCATACGATCCAGGTAAAACAAAAGAATATGGGTTCATCAATGAAACTAAGGGGACTGATCTATTAACATGCTTACCTCCAGTTAGTAAAAATAAGATAAATGACCTCATGGTTAACTTTCAAAAAAGTCCACGAATATATGATCCTCCGTAGTCATTGCTCGAGGTAAGTCGTCCCGCTAATGACGTTAAACTTGGTAATTTTGGAACTTTAAGGGTAAGTTCACTACAAACCCTCACGAGACTTCACTCGTCCACTAGGGGTAAACTAGGGGTTTAAAAGGCTTGTTGTATGTGCCAAGTGAAATCGTGGACCCCGACGAAATTGAGGGCTAGTTAGTGTAGTTTATTTTTATTTGATTTGATTTGTGTGCTAGTAGTTGGTTTCTTTTATTATTTTAGGAATTTATCTTTTGATGCATCGAGCACGATGCAAAATGTAAAGTTGGGGAGGGGGTGTACACAAGCAAAGATGGAAGATTGAAGAAAAAGTGATTTTTTTAAAAAAAAATCATAATTATTTGATGTTTATTCGAGCATAACGAAACATTATGCAAATACCTCCAACTAGTAGAGTTTTTTTTTTTGGAAATCAAAACCGCAGCTACTATCAGTACCATCGGGTGTGTCGTCCTCCATATATTTAATTTCATTTACATTAACTTTGATGAATTTTTTTGGATAATCAACTTAGGATGAATATACAGCTATCTTAAACTCTATCTTTAATTATATTATCTTAAAGTTGGTCACTATGAAATATGTGATGAGTTAGTAGCTTCTCTATATCTGGAATGTAACTCATCAAGATGGAAAATGATAGGAGTTTCGTACATCGAGTCATAATATATATTTAATATTGATTTTGTGGGTTGCTCATTTGGTTGGGAAATATTTATATTTATTTAAAAATTGTTATGTGAAATACCCAAGTGTTTGAAAAATGAAGGTTTTTGGCTCGAGCCTACGCTCTTTCAATTGAGGACCCAACCGAACAATATGTGCCATCATGCTCTAAGTACTTGGTGTTACTTACTCCTGTGCCTTTGGGGTTGGGAGGGGACTATTATTGTTTTCACACAACCAAAAAGCATCATAAGACATTGAAGAACTTCCAAGTATATATATTCAAGCTCAAGTCAAATACAAAGATGATCAAATCCGATGAAGCCATCAAAGAACTTGAAGAATGCTCAATCAAGATAAATTTGAAGAAAAGTTCAAGTTGAAGACATTGTGTGAAACAATATGTGACCCATGGATAGCGGGAATGTATGGGTTGATCCATTAAGTGTTACCGACGGCGCTAATTATGTTAGTGAACCGTGAAAATGGGACTTTGGCAATGAGTTCAACTGATTACTCATGAGGTTGATTATTGGAAAGGGTTCAAAAAGTGGAGGGTTTCAAACAACAACGTATAATAAGCATAATGTGTATTTTGTTTAAAAGCCTGAATAAGCAGCTAATAATCCCCAAAATCAATATATTATGCAAATTAAAAATATTTTGATGAAATGTACGGAATTCGTGATTCCATTGAGTTTTTCTTAGGATTAGAGAGTAAGCCTACGCTGATTATTTTAGGGCAACCTCGGGACGAGTTTGGAATAAATTTGGGGAGGTTTGATCGGTCTACATTTATGGCGTAATAAATTGTACTAAATATGTTGAATTGATGTATAATTGTCCAAGAATGGCACTACTTTGATGAGTTGTTGGAATTCATATGCAGGTCAATATATTGGACTAAAAGTGTGCAGAACCCGCAAGAAAAACAAGCAAAATGAAGCTAACAAGCATGGGAGACGAATTGCTAACAGAATGAAGAAAAATGGTGCTAAGAAATTTGACCACTCTTCAATGTTTTGATTATATCTCAAGATCTAGATCTCCAATTGACATGACTGAAGAAGTTCTAGAAACTAGACAAAATTTGCTACAACTTTCATGTTTTGCGTTTTTACTGATTCTACCGTTTTCATCAGCAAAAAGAGGCAGGAACATCCTAGAACACGTCTAAGACGCCCCTAGAATGCCTACCCGTTTTAGGCCATTTTCAAGTGCAAATCAAGGACGGCAGAAGGCATGTAAAACGTCCCGTAGGACGCCCAGACGTCCTATATGAGATCTAAGACGCCTACTAGGACGCTGACGTAGAAAACAGCTTCGAAAATCAGTTTTTTAGCACCTATTTAAGGGAGATTAAACCCTAATCGACTTTGGACTTCTCCCATGAGATTTTCACAAGTTTTGGAGGGTTCCAAACACTTCCAACCCTCATCCAAACGCGTTCTTGATCATCAATTTCCAAATCAAAGTGAAGAAATCATCAAGTTAATAGTCATTTAACATTTGAAGATCGTTCAACTCATGGATTTTCATCAATTCCAACAACTTCCAGAATTAATTACTTGTTTTCTAAGGTTCCATTGTTCTATGAGTTATTGATCATCATACATCATTCATTTTATGATTTTTAGTTTGTTTATGGATTTTATACCGGATTTCTTTGTTTTTGTTGAAGTTGTATGCTTTTTGATTCTTATGAAAAGCTAAACCATTTATGGTTACTTTCGGGAATGTTTTGGATGATTTGATGAACGTGTTTTGATTATTACTTCTATTCCAATCAAATTTGGTTATTATATCTTCTTAAATTTATGATTTCTATTAAGGATAATTGAAGTTGGGTTTTATTCATGTGTTTAATTTTACAATTAAGATAGTTTATTGTCAATTCACTAATCGTGCCGAATTCATATAGTTTAGGAACTAAGATGATCGGTTGAATCAACATATACTATTCCAAACTTGTGATTTTAAATGCTAAACATTGTAATTGGTAATCACAAGACACAATATTGCCAAGTCACTCATTGTTCCTAATCCATTTAGACATAGGGACTAAGACAATTAGTAGGAATAACGTATTGTGTGCCCAAAGTTATTTATTGCATGGTGATTGACCTTAATTATGCTTTCATAATTAATTTGGAATTTAAGGGAAGATAAACAGGTGAGTCTTAATCATCCAACATTGAACCTGAAGTAACCTTGTTTTTCTCATTGGTAATCGTTTGCAATATAAAGTTTCTACTTTTTTTATTTAAATCTTAGTTTAATATTTTTCGTGACAATTGCAAGTATTAGTTCTTTTTCATTGACTACTATAGCACAAAGTTAGACCACAAACTCCTTGTGTATTCGACCCTTACTTACCCTAGCTATCTAGTGGTTTTGAGGTTATTTTTGATTGATACAACGACATCGATCAAAATTTGGTGCTGTTGCCGGGGAGATTGTGCGCTTAAACTATAGTGTTGAAGTAGTCTTTAAGTTTTATTTTATTTTGTTTTATTTTTAGTTTAGAATCTTCACTATTTTACTGTTTTTGTGCAGGGACTGTCGTGAATGGAGGAATACATTTATATTAACCAAGATATGTGGTGGGGGAGTGGAAATCCGGGTCAAGATCAATACAATAATGATCTATACAATCGCTCATATAATGATTATCCATACAATAATCCATATGATGATGATTGTTGGTGGACTGACGAATCGACTCAAAACCAACACCATGAACCATATTATTTCCCAGACGACCAAGAATCAGAAAAATCTTTATTTAGCAAGAAGTTGGATCAAATGTTGGACATGTTGAATGAAATCTTTAACAAGGAGGAAGACAAATCCAAATCAATTTCGACAATTGAAGATCAACTAGAACGAATAACGGAGCAGCTAAAGCAACAACCACCAGGCAAACCTTTGAACACTACCCAAGTAAATGAGGTAAGTTTTCTATGCAATGACAAAGTTGTGCATAATCCTACACCACCCAATCTTGAGGTTGTAGTGGAGGATGATGTACCTTAAATGATAATGATACCCAAAGGATGTTCGAAATTAAAGAAGCTGTAATTTAATTTGAAAAGTATAATGAAGAGTTTCATGAGTTGGAAGAGTCCAAAGTTGGGGAGGGGTTTGTGAAGGCTAATACCACCCCTTACCCAACAATTTTGAAAAACCCCGAAATACAACTTCTTGTTGCAATAGATTCTAAAAAAATTTCCAAATACGAACACAAAAATGTAATCATTGATCTACCCTTTTTGGCAACCATCTATGCTCAGATTAGTTGCCGCGAAGGTGCAATTGATATGATATTCAAAAAACATAAATTGAGACTCCAATTATTTGGACCTACTAATGGTCCTCCAATCAGTGGGGAACTATCTGTGATCAATATGAATCATGATAATGTCTATGAGCATACCACAAATATGCTCTCTCACACCACCCTCAATTTGGGGAAAATTTTCTTATGTAACAAGTCAACATCATTGGATAGTAGTGGGAGTCAGCTCCTGGAAAGAAAGTTATGGAACTAAAAGCATTATACAACATGTTCCTGCAAATTGAAAATTAAAGTATTCCATGATATCAAGCCTCTACTAAAGAACTTTACCCGAAAGAAAATTTATATATGGTTCTTTAAAACAAGGTTTAAACATTCTCGTAGAAGGATAGAAGATAAAAGGTTAGGATTCCACATGGTGAAGGAAGGAATTCCATACGATCCAGGTAAAACAAAAGAATATGGGTTCATCAATGAAACTAAGGAGACTGATTTATTAACATGCTTACCTCCAGTTAGTAAAAATAAGATAAATGACCTCATGGTTAACTTTTAAAAAAGTCCACGAATATATGAGCCTCCATGGTCATCGCTCCAGCTAACCCATCCCGCTAATGACGTTAAACTTGGTAATTATGGAAGTTTGTGGGTAAGTTCACTGCAAACCCTCACGAGACTTCACTCGTCCACTAGGGGTAACCTAGGGGTTTAAAAGGCTTGTTGCACGTGCCAAGTGCAATCGTGGACCCCGGCGAAATTGAGGGCTAGCTAGTGTAGTTTATTTTTATTTGATTTGATTTGTGTGCTTGTAGTTGGTTTCTTTTATTATTTTAGGAATTTATCTTTTGATGCATCGAGGTTGATGCAAGACTTAAAGTTGGGGAGGGGGTGTACACAAGAAAAGATGGAAGATTGAACAAAAAGTGATTTTTTTAAAAAATAATTATTTGATGTTTATTTGAGCATAACGAAACATTATGAAAATACCTCCAACTAGTGAAGTTTTTTTCACTACTAGAAAAACAGCCTTTTACGACGCGCAATGCGCGTCATAAAACGCTCAGACGATGCGCAAATGCGTGTCAAGGAAGGCCTGTCATAATGAGAGACGACGCGCATTTACGACACGCATTTATGACACGCTTTTACGACGCGCAGTTATGACATGCAGTGCGTATCAAGGAAGGACCTGTCATAAAGGAAGACGACACACATTTGCGTGTCGTAACCTTACGACGCGCGTGTTTATGACACACAATGCGTATCAAGGAATCCCCTGTCATAAAGAAAGACGACACGCATTTACGTGTCATAATTTTAAATGTTTTAAAAATATGTATATTTGTTTATAGAATTACTAATTTTCAAATTAAACAACAGATTGAAATTATCATAATACAAAATAAAATACCATACATAAGAACAATAATTCATTTCAAAAAAATATCACATGTTAAACAAGTTACCTAACATTATATGTCAAAGAACACTTCATGTCAACAAGATACATATGAGAATATATATATTGTTGAATCTCAAATGTGATTTCTTGGGTGTCTGTTGATAACATTGCCAATGCTTCAGAGTCTTCATCCTACATGGCATTACATGAGTCGTATGTTAAGATTGTTATTGTATGTTGTTAGTATTCAAAATTTCTCCACTATTACCATTGAAGAGGTAAGTTGTTGATGAGCCAAATGGGCTTCCTCCTGTGCAACCAAAGGCTCTTTGTATAGTTGCTACAAGATACCATATGAATTGATTAAAAAATGAATAGCAACACACACACACACACACACACACACACACATATATATATATATATATATATATATATATATATATATATATATATATATATATATATATATATATATATATATATGTATATATATATATAATCAAGATCAAATAAGAAGGAAATTTTTGGTAAGAAGGTAAGAAGTTTTTTTTTACATATTTTTTTCGCGAACAAACAAAATGAATCATTAGATGATTCACAAGAAAAAATCCTCAAAAAAAATATCTCGATGATTCATTTATACAATGATTTTGTTGTTATTCACTAAAATTGTCACAAAAGTGAATTTTTTCTTAATTTACTTAAAAATGAATCATAAAGATGTTTTTTTGGGAATTTTTTCTTGTGAATCATCTAGTGATTCATTTCTTTTGTTCGTCAAAAAAATATGTAGAAAAAAAAAATCTTACCTTCCTACCAAAAAAAATTTCTTACCGGATCTATATCCTATATATATATATATATATATATATATATATATATATATATATATATATATATATATATATATATATATATATATATAATAAAAAAAGAAATCATCATGAAGTCATGAAGTCAAACCTTTTCATACTTATTAATGGCATCCGTATCTTTTTCTGTTTCATACTTATTAAGGTTCAACTTACTTTACCTACATTTCAGAAATCATCGTAAAATTTGTAAATCAACCCCTAGTTGACCAGTATTTTTTAAAATATGTTTAATCTGAGTTTAAATCCCAGATTCTTTAGTGTGTATGGACTGTGGACAATGACATTGTATAAAATCGCGTCATGGCTTTATAATTCAAGAGGTTACTCATAGCTATAATGGGTAATTCCAGTGCACACAGAAGCTACATGAGTTTGTATTAAGATCATTGATTATAATGTTATATAACTTTTATAACCTGCATGCAAGTGTAAATCGAACCTGTGATTGTAGAAGAGAAGAAGGGTCCGAGTAGCTGGATAGAATTGCTTCACTCGTGATTTGAAGGACTAACAGCTTGGCTCTAATATTAGGCACACATGGGTATTTTTGTCCGTAAAAAAGTCTCATAAGTTTTTAGGAACAAGATTGAACCTCACCCAAAATTGAATCATTTTCTTCAATTTCAATCAACGATTCCAACATAAAATTATGAAGATTGAATGATAACAACACAAAGTGTATTCAGATGAAAGCAAAATAGAAGCAATAAAGAAGAAAAAGTTTAGGAGTTTGGGATAATATATAGTACATTCTCTGCAATATCATGCACGATTGCCATTTTTATACTCCTGAAAGATGAAAGCAAAAAAGATTAGAATTAGCCATAACAGTATAAAACCACTTTTGATGTTTAGATGATTTCAAGCAATGCATGATATGATGTTAATATTCATTATTCATCTAACAAGAAAAAAAACTAACTTGTCCTTGTTGAATCAAAGAGTATCAGAAGGAATGAGAGCCATTAATCCCATCCTTTACATTTATCTGCAATAGATTCAGGGTCCTTAATGTCTCTTTTCACTAATCCAGCTCTTTTGGTTGACTGAAAAGCACAAATTGAAAAGCAAGATACTACCAACCAAATTGGAAAAGAACAAAGTCCAATCTAAACTCAAATGACATCAGTGTGAAGAACTAAATAAACATATATACAACTTACCTTGTATAGCTTCAGGGGGCATATTGCATCTCGATCCCCTGCAATGGCCAACACAGGAACATTGATTTTACTAATATGATCTTTATAAAAAAATCTCCCACTTCTGTCACACAAACCACCCTCATGAAACGCTGATGTCAACTGCAACAACAGTTTAGCAGGTATCGTACCTTCAACAAATTTAAAAAAAATCTCAATAATTATTTATTATTTCTAAAAGATCATTACAAAATATGATATACTTGATAATTATTTAACTCAAATAATTTATTTTTGTAAAAAAAAAATATATATTTATAATTATAGTGTTTTGATTATATAATATATACCCATCTGCCACAAAATGAATATTTACCTGAAATCATTCATGCCTCCTTTCTATCACCCTCTTAAGCATCATGCCACCAAATGAATGCCCACAAGGAAAAAGCATAACATATTCAAGAAATGCACCACTAAATCAATAAAATATCAAAATAAATTAAAATCCAATCCAATCCATTATATTTTATAAAACTCAATAGTTTTGTAATAATGAAACAGCTTACGACAATGAATCTAATAGAACACTTCTCAATGACTGTTCTTTATTCGAAAACTTCCAAGCCGCCTGTGCATCCAGATTTATACAAAAACAATATAAAATTTGCAAATGGGTAATAATTATTATAATAGAATTTGACATTTTATAAAAAAAAAGATTGGATTACAAAAACATTATCAGTTCCATTATAAGGTATGTCTTCATCAGCAGAAAGATCATCCATAAACTGGCTTATAGAGATTGGGACATAGCTTTGAGGGATGACATGCCCAGCTTCCCTAATGGGAGAACAGTCTAATATGGAATTCCCTTGTGGCACCAGCCGAAATGCTAACGATGACATATTTAAAAAAAAAAAAAAAAAAAAAAAAAAAAAAAAAAACACATTTTATTTTATAAATTATAAATTATAATGATGTAATACTATGGTTTAAGATGAATCTACATACCTTCCAGCAAAAATATGGTCTGTTGCAGCCCTATATGAAGCAGCATGCTTGAGGCCAACTGTCGCATGGCTAAGTGCTTTCCCTGTTAATAATAAAGGATCCCCATAATTTGAAACAATGTCTGCTACATACCATCTACCATTGGGATCACGAACCTGTCAACAAAACTTATTAATCAGCAAATCCAAATCCATAAAACAACTAATAAAATGATTGATTCAAAGGAAATATACCTGCAGACCAGGTGAATCTAAACTAACCAATGTTAACTTAAAGTGCAATAAATTAATGCTTGAGTTACTCTACAGAATTGTCACCAAAAATTCAACAGCCTTAGCTCGTTCAACACATTTATATCCGAGTAAAATGACTATTTATTGTCCCTGAATATAGCTGATTTTTAAAATTTTGGCCCCGTATACAGTCATTTTCTTGGAACAGGGACAAAAACCAAAGCTGTAAGAGATAACTTTTTGGGACAAAAATCATCTATACGCAGGGAACAAAAAATCATCTATAAAGAAGTTGTTGAGCACAAGCACTGAAATTTAACACCCCACCACTCCCTTATGCCTTTGCTACACACACTTTCCCATCATAACTAATTTCGCTAAAAGGAAGGGACAAATCTAGAAGCTTCTCAAAAGGCATGTCTCTATATTTATCTCCTGCAATCACAGAATAATATAAAAAATATTAGGTTTGACCATGACCAAAAAAGTCAAAGTTGTATTTACTAGTAGTCTAATATTATTATATCACGTGGATGCCTAAAGTATCCTCCAGTGAGTTGAAACCCACATCCTAGAAGGTGTCCAACTAAAGAGCCTTGGGCTAATAGAAGGTATTCATCCCAGTTCCAACCTAGTTCATAAACCTTGCAATAATAGTACACCAATAAAGATCAATGATTTTACACTTTATTGGAAGTTGCTAGATAGGGAATTTATTTTATATATAGAAATAGAAGGAAATACATACAGAGTGGGAATAGCAGCATTGGGAGGAGAAAGATAAGGAACATCAAAATCTTTCCCCAATAAAATCATCTTCTCTTGATTGTTTTCTTCATTATTTAACCTACAAAATACATACAGCACATCTGTTACATACATACATAATAGTTGCAGAACTAATGATTTGAGGCAACAGATTTGTCCAATCGATATTAGACATTGTATTGGAATCTCATCAAATTGTTCCTAACTTGGTTTTAGATCCACAATCAAATCGTACATTATTAGTTGATGCAAGGATCAAATTCATAGGTTTATGATTCCGCCTTTAACTAGGCAACCATACCATACACTATATAATACTGCAAGAAATTGAATATCAAATCATGATTCAAGAAAATAAGCATCAAGTACAAACTTGTGTCAAAAACTTCAAACGTACATCATATTTTGTCTCAGGGGTATACTCAAAAGGATTTGGATTACGCTTTGGAGTACTATGATCAAATATAACTTGTTTCTTCCATGGGGAGATGCTTTCTCTAAACACATAGCTCTTTTGCATTTCAAGACAGCCATGTAATGCTCTGTAAACCTCTGCTTCATCCGAAGATGGTGTCACTGCAATAAGAGCAGTTGTTGAAGATTATTCATTTTTCATATACTGGTGTGTGTATGTGTTTCTGTGTAGATGAAATTGCATAACGAGAGAGAGAGAGAGAGAGAGAGAGAGAGATGATTACCAGATGGGCTGATTCTCAGCCTTACAAAGGTTTCGTGCTCTGGTTCTTTACTAAGAATATCAGCAGAATGAAAGAAGTTCAACTTTAGTAGATAGTAGAATGAGTGTGGATGGGTCCGATTTATCCTCATCAACCTAAAAAAAACCTAAAAAGACAACTTTAGTAGATTGTAGAATGAGTGTGGATGGGTCCGATTTATCATCATCAAAAAGCTCTGATCTTTCTGATAGTATACGATCTCCAGTCTCTTCTGAAAAAACCCTAAAGAGACAAATCACAATCATCCAATAATCGGTGATTTTGGCATTATATCCACTGATAGTCTTTTAAAGAGTTTCATGAACAATATTGATAAATCTTCGGGTGGTGATTTTGATAAAGAGGATTTGATGGTTCTTGAATCGCCATCGCACTATGTTTCACTACACGGTAAAGGACAGGGTGATACCCAAGAGGGTTGTAATACTGATGATACAAAGGTGGAGAAAATAGCTTTCAAATGCGCCATCATCTTCAGGGTACAAAGAGAATTTGGACTTGATTTAACCAGGATTCGAGTTGCATAAATTAACAGGAGAAGAAAAGTAAATAGACACTGCCGATCATGCTTGGACAAACGATCATTCGGTAGGAGCATGGTCGTTGGGGAAGGACCAGTGTTCAACGGCAAACGTGAGGAACGGGATGTTAGATGAGACCGATAAGAAGGCGGTCAGGAGCAGCGGAGAAGCGAATTGGAGATGAGAAAGAAGATGAAAGACAGAAAGAAGAAAGAAGGTAGAAGGCGGGTTTTCAAAATTTTGGGGATTTCGTTCCCCCTGTCTAATAAACGGGCCTTTCATTAAAATTATAAAGCGACACCGACAGAAGATGCGCGTTTAAAATAAAGCATCCTCCGTGTTTTTAATTTTTTTTTCTTGAGACACTAATTTAAGGGCATACAATAATGCGTGACGTAAATTATTAAATTTTTTGAAGAGATAACACTCTTTTAAGGTCACTCTCTTTTGCGTAACATAAATCAGTGCGTGTCGTAAATTGCATATCATTAAAGGCATATATTCTAGTAGTGTTTTGGAAATCAAAACCGCATCTACTATCAGTACCATCAGGTGTGTCGTCCTCCATATTTTTAACGAGGTTTTTAAGCCGCGCATTGCTGTAGGACTTAAAGCAATAAAGTTTGTGATACAATAAGTTATTTTGATTTATTAATTCCATTTTTTTTTCTTATTATGACATTAGAGTTTGAAAATCTAACATATTTATGCAATGCATTTCTGTTTTCCTATTTAGGCATTGGACTTAGAAACTCCCGATGAATATAGCATTAGACTTTTTAAATTCAAACCTATTAATATATTATTGTTTTATTATAACCAAAAGACATTATGACAGCAGGTTGGTTTGATTGAGCACTTACTGTGATTGGATGTAACTATTTTATTTGGGGAAAGAATAATATAATATTTAGGTCATTGCAATTTACAGCAGTTTATGACATCAATGTTTTACATTGATAAGCTGGTTATGGAGTTATTAGTATGTTACAAAGAAAGTGTTTTCCAAACAATAAAGACATCAGAATGTTTTTGTAGAAGTCACCTCCACTATATACGGATCCTGCAACAAATATTAACATGGGCATGCGTCAGAATATTCTCACTTTCATTTTCCGCAATATAAACAATCCATTGAAAAACAAACTTTCAATTTCCATAATCTAAAAACTTCATTGAAAAACAAACCACCGTCATACTTGTTGGCGTGACTACTTGCATCTTAGTATGCGTTAGATGCCTAAGACCATGCTCCACACCAGGGGACAATTTCATTTCATCAAAAACAAAAATTCAAAAAGGGTATAGAATAGGATATACTCACTGTAGGCCTTGTTTACAAAACAGAATAATTGAAAAGATATGTAATTTATTCCAGCTAGGAAAGACGGGGACTTCTAAAAGACCAAGTAATTCACACTTATCATACTGATCAAGCTTGAGTATCTTTATAAAAATATCAACAAACAAACTTTCACAATAAATTAGTTGAACTTACTTATCAATGCAGAACTCTCTTAGAAAATATAATCCTTCTCCTAAATAGGGGTGAAGATCGGGACCGATATTAATATATGATTGATAATCTAGGAAATGAGAACCATATGGTTATGGCCTTACTCATTCGCTATAATGCCAAAGATAATAAATTGAAAACTAAGAAAAAAAAACATGAAATTGAACCTTGCCCGCCTTCACATCCACAATTAGTCTACTAACGGGATGAAACTTGAAAATATGTAGATAGAAAATTAAGAAAAAAAAATGAAACTAACATTGTCTCTGTTGCAGAAAGAAAAACATAAAATCAAACCAAAGAAATTATAGGTATGGTAACTGTCATTATGAGAAATTAGGAACAAACATATATTACAATTCTTAATTTCGAAATATGTTAAGTTTTCTTTGGACCACACATATAATCCAAACAAACCCATGGCAAATAAATACCTGATTATCATATTTTACAATAATATCCGTTCTTACCGTCAATAAACTGGTATCCCAGAGAAGACCCTCCACCTGCAACCTATATAAAATCATAGAAACAAAATCAAAAGAGATTTTTTTTAGATGGAGATGGCAAACGATTGAAACTTGGTGTTCAAATGAAGCAGATCTTGTTCTAGCTCCTATACACCTTCAATTTCGTTAGGATCGAACCACTATGGCCTGAAACGTTAATTTTTTTTGTCAGAATCTTGGTCAATCGTACCACATGCTTTAAAAGTTGTATGTTTTCTAACCTGGGTAGTCATTTTTCTACTTCTTCTACACACAAATTGGAAGTCACCATTAGCTACACGCATTGTGCTTTAACATGTAAATTTCATTAAATGGATCATCTTGTCGTTATTAATTTGAACAACTGGGT
Source organism: Lactuca serriola (assembly GCF_051521515.1). Lineage (NCBI taxonomy): Eukaryota > Viridiplantae > Streptophyta > Magnoliopsida > Asterales > Asteraceae > Lactuca > Lactuca serriola. The sequence continues at coordinate 47,741,063 of NC_136415.1, forward strand.
TATGTAATTGCACAATCTTCTTACTGGCTTATATTCTGAAATTAAGAGTATAATTTAGTATTTAGTGAATGTAAACCCTCAGAGTTTCTAGACTTAATATAATTTGAGTACACTGTAAAGGAGTTCTAAGTTCTAACATAAAGATCCACATGTCAAGCAGGAGATATAACAATGTCAAGCAAGAGATATAACAATGAATGGACTATGCAGGACATTACCTCTATTGTATGGGGAGGATTGAACACTGATGAAAATATAGTTGAACATGTTATTGTTTACATTAAAATATACATGTTTTCACCTGAATTAATACGGTTTCCAGATATGCTATAAATCCCTAAACAAAAACCAAAATCAATGATGAAAAAAGAGATGAAATTGAGGATGCAGAAAACGATTTTTTTTCAAGATTTCACTGAAAGATCTGGAAAAAGAAATTGCTTGTTACCTGCTCCAAATTGAAAAACCCTTCTTTCCTGATCTTGTTAATCTTCATCCAGATCCAAGCTCAAAAATCAAAAATGAAAAACAACATAGATTAGCAAACCAACTTCTAACATTGATTTAAAAAAATTAAGGGATTTTTACCTGTGTGGGTCTCAAAGAACAAAAGAAAATTGAGTTTTGTTCCTTGTTAGGTACGTGGATCTGAAAGAAAAAAAGAACAATCATGTAATATAAGATTCAAGCTTTTTATCAAGACCCTAAGCGAACAGTCAGTGAGAGAGAGAGAGAGAGACGTTACTCATTAGCCGGGTTTTGTTCCTGTTCACGAACATTTGAAGACCTTGGGCTTAGTTACCCGCTTGATCTGATGACTCCTGATGCCTGTAGCCGCCAGACCCACCGCGTCAATGTTGGTGGTGGAGGTGATGATCAAGGTTCTTCGAGTGAGAACCGATAGATTTTTCACGAAGCGTGTGAGAAGTTTTGAAGGGATGGTGTGGAAGGGAGAGCACAGGAGAAGGCGCTTTCAAGCGAACTGATGAATTCCTTTGCACCCCGCTCCCGAGTTCAACGAGAAATAGGAGGAAAAGAGAGGAAATGAGAGGAAAACAAGAGAGAATGGTGCTCCGAGTTTCATTAAAAAAGGAAAAAAAGGAAGTGGATTCATTAAAAAAGGAAGTGGAAGGAAATGGGCGGAAAACTTTTTTTCCTATCTTTCCTCCCTATTTGGAAAGATTTGAAAAGAGAGAATAAAATATTTAACTTTCCTTTCATTTCTCTCCAACTTGGGAGCACAAATAACAATTTCTTTTTCCTTTCATTTCTCTTTTTTTCTCTCCTTACTTTCTTTTTTCTTCTCTTCTTTTCTTTGCTATAACTCGGGAGCAGGGTGTTGGAGAGAGAGAACGTGAGTGGGGAACAAGGAGTACGGTAGAAAGTGGAACAAAGTCTACAGGCTACAGTGTAAATGCACTGTAGTGTGATGTGCTCTTATCTACAGTGTTTAACATTTTGACAAATGTTAATGTTTACAATTTCTTTTACATTAACTTTGAAGAATTTTTTTTTTTGGATAATCGACTTAGGATGAATGTACCGCTATCTTAAACTCTATCTTTAATTATCTTATCTTAAAGTTGGTCACTATGAAATGTGTGATGAGTTTGTAGCTTCTCTATATCTTGAATGTAATTCATCAAGATGGAAAATGATATGAGTTTCGTACATCGATTCATAATATATATTTAATATTGATTTTGTGGGTTGCTCATCTGGTTGGGAAATATTTATATTTATTTAAAAAATGTTATGTGAAATACCCAAGTGTTTGAAAAATGAAGGGTTTTGGCTCGAGCCTACGATCTTTCAATTGAGGACCCAACCGAACAATATGTGTCATCATGCTCTGAGTACTTGGTGTTACTTACTCCTGCGCCTTTGGGGTTGGGAGGGGACTATTATTGTTTTCACACAACCAAAAAGCATCATAAGACATTGAAGAACTTCTAAGTATATATATTCAAGCTCAACTCAAATACAAAGATGATCAAATCCGATGAAGCCATCAAAGAACTTGAAGAATGCTCAATCAAGATAAATATGAAGAAAAGTTCAAGTTGAAGACATTGTGTGAAACAATATGTGACCCCTGGATAGCGGGAGTGTATGGGTTGATCCATTAAGTGTAACCGACGACGCTAATTATGTTAGTGAACCTTGAAAATGGAACTTTGGCAATGAGTTCAATTGATTACTCATGAGGTTGATTATCGGAAAGGGTTCAAAAAGTGGAGGGTTTCAAACAACAACGTAAAATAAGCATAACGTGTATTTTGTTTAAAAGTCCGGATAAGCAGCTAATAATCCCCAAAATCAATATATTGTTCAAATTAAAACTATTTAGATGAAATGTACGGAATTCGTGATTCCATTGAGTTTTTCTTAGGATTAGAGAGTAAGCCTACGCTGATTATTTCACGGCAACCTCGGGACAAGTTTGGAATAATTTTGGGGAGGTTTAATCGGTCTACATTTACGGCATAATAAATTGTACTAAATATGTTGAACTGATGCAACCTCGGGACGAGTTTTTGTTATTAACTTGGTGATTCACAACACTTTATTTTCCGCATTACTTGACACTTGACGATTCTGAAACTCTGTTTTAGAATCGTCAAGTGTCAAGTAATGCGGAAAATAAAGTGTTGTAAATCACCAAGATAATAACAAAAATGTTTTTATATGTTCAATATCAATGATTCAAAAGTGTCTCATATTCATCAAGATTCAGTTACAAGTGTTTGAATGATAAACAAGCTAAAACACTCAAATGGCTCTTTGAAGACTAATCTAAACAGCAATTGTGCAGAATGATCTGAAATGAGCAAGGAAGAGCCAGAAAGAGCAACTTTATAATGGATCCTAAAGGGCCTATTTATAGGCTTTGGAAAAGCCCATGACATGGATTGACCAATAAGGTGTTGACACATCATCATGACTAAGTCATCATTTGACACCTTTGCCCTACTTAACAGAGAATGGATGGAATATTCCAATTCTGTTAGTATTTCATTAGGGTTCCATCCAAGTTATGAGTCTTCATAACTCTTGAACCTTCTTGATCGACATTGAAAAAGTGATGAGCAACATGAGCATCATGTTGCTAAATTGTCTTCTTAGATGTCATCAACTTCCAGAAGTGTTGTTGACCAAGTTGAGTTGTTACTTGAGTGTTAGACTGTGACTTGAACTTGAAGATGTACCACCACATGTTCATGATGGGTCATGGACGAAATTCATGTTCCTTTGAGCATTTAGGTGTGACTTCATTGTACATGATGTGCCATGTGCAACCTTGTTGAGCCATCAATGTGATCATGTTGATCCATTGACTTGAGTTGAGCCACCAAGTGTTCTTTTTGAGCCATAAACTCTTGTTGAGCCATAGAGTTGTGGATGAGTCAACAATTTTCTGATGAGCCATCAATATTCCAAATGATCCATCAGTGTCTTGATGCTCCACATATGATCTAGATATGCCATCTGAGATCATGATGATCCAACTAACTTTCAGCAAGTGATCCATGTCAACAGCATGTGCTCCATGTAAGCTTCAAGTGCTCCAACATCTGATTCTTCAAACACTTGTTGAATCTTCAACAACTTTCCAACCTGAAACATTCTGATAATGTTTGTTAGAAAATGTAAATCAATACTCAACTCATTTCAAGTGACAATCACATCAAAAATATTTCCAACACTTTCCCCCTATGTGATGGTTACTGAAATAAGGAGTTGTAAAAAGTGTGCAAAAGGCAAAATATTGATTTAACATTTTCCCCCTCTGCTTCAATGGAATTTTCTGTTGAAACAGATACACAAAAAAAAACTTTAAAAATTATTCGAGAAATGTGTTCGTCGAACCTGAAAATTTTGGTGAAAGAAAATATGAACTGTCAACATGACAATCGAATTTTTTAATTGAATAAAAAGATATGTTCGAATTTGCGTGATCTAGACAAAAATTTGTTTTGTCAAGATAGGAAAGTAAAGTGACAGAGAGGAATAACTTGTGAACTCGAGTTGTGTTTTATTTAAGTAAGAAGTTTGAAGAAAAAAAAAATCAAGTATTGAACAAAATGAAAAACTTAATCTTTGTCTACAAACTAAAAAAAAAAAAAAAAAAACTTTGATATTTTGTTGAATCATATCAATAAGTGTTATGATAAAACAAAGCAGTGAAGTTTTGACCTTAAAAGACTATAACATATCAAAAAAAAATTGAAAGAAAAAATACCTTTTTTTTAATTATAAATGATATTTTCAAAATATGTTTGGAAATAAAATATGGATATCCCTTGAATAACAAATAAACGCTAATAACCCGATAAAATTTTGAAATTTAATCTAGGATAGTGTTTGTTGATGCCTTCTCCAAGAGATAACCAAAAAATAAATAAATAAATAAAAGAAACAAAAAGATAAAAAATAGTAATAAACAAAATTGAAATAAAAATTTGTTTTTTTTTAAATAAAATAAAATAAAATAGAATAAAATAAAAGAAAAAAAAAAACAAAAATCGTGCATGTATGCTGTGAACCACAAAAAAATGTATGATTTTTTTTTATCACACCACAACTTGAATCTACCTTTTGTGACACCAAAAATGTCACAAAAGCTTCATGCAAGGGTCACAAAAAAATTTTGATTGTCACAAAAGGTTTGTGAAGCCTTGTTTTGAATGCTTATGTGTAACCCTTATGTGACAACAGGACCGCCACAAATGATTAAAAGGATGTAACATTCAAGTGTCACCAAAAAAAAATTTTGTCACAAAAAGTTTTATGAAGCCTTGGTTTTACACAACATGTTGTTGGGGGGGGGGGGGGGGGGGGGGTTCTTGAGGTGCATGAGCACTTCACGTTGGCTTTCCAAGATAGCTCGATGGTGACTCAAGAAGAAAATAAAAATTGGCTCAAGAAGAAAAGAAAGAAAAATAAAAGAGAGATCTTCACTCAAGAGATGATGATGAGATCAATTGATGTTGCTCCAAGACTTTGATTTTCACTAGGGTTTCGAAACTTGAAGGTGGCTCAAGTAGGGTTTCGAAATTTGAGGGTGGATCAAGTAGGGTTTCGAAATTTGAGTATTGCTCAAGTAGGGTTTCGAAATTTGAGTGTGGCTCAAGAAGGGATTTCGAAATTTCCTTGATGATCAAGATAAGGTTGTTGATGATCAAGAGGGAATTTCGAAAATGGGATGGCTCAAGAAGGGATTTCGAAATTTCCTTGATGATCAAGATAAGGTTGTTGATGATCAAGAGGGAATTTCAAAAATGGGATTGCTCAAGAAGGGATTTCGAAATTTCCTTGATGATCAAGACAAGGTTTTTGATGATCAAGAGGGAATTTCGAAAATGGGATGGCTCTAGAAGGGATTTCAAAATTTCCTTGATGATCAAGATAAGGTTGTTGATGATCAAGAGGGAATTTTGAAAATGGGATGGCTCAAGAAGGGATTTCGAAATTTCCTTGATGATCAAGATAAGGTTGTTGATGATCAAGAGGGAATTTCGAAAATGGGATGGCTCAAGAAGGGATTTCGAAATTTCCTTGATGATCAAGATAAGGTTATTGATGATCAAGAGGGATTTCCGAAATTAGGGTTTGGTCAAGAAGGAATTTCGAAAATTGCTTGATGATCAAGATAAGGTTGTTGATGATCAAGAGGGTTTTTCAAAATTAGGGTTTGGTCAAGAAGGAATTTCGAAATTTGCTTGATGATCAAGATAAGGTTGTTGATGATCAAGAGGGTTTTTCGAAATTAGGGTTAGGGTCAAGAAGGTTTTCGAAATTTGCTTGATGGCTCAAGAGGGCATAAAAACCTTGTTGATCATGAATGGCTCAAGAGGGCACAAAAACCTTGTTGATCATGAATGGGTCAAGAGGGGTTTCGAAATTAGTGATGGATTAAGAAGGATTTCAAAAATAAGGAGTGCTCAAGAGGGTATATGAAATCCTTGATGATCACTAATGGGTCAATAGGGGTTTTGAAATTAGTGATGGCTCAAGAAGGATTTCGAAAATAAGGAGTGCTCAAGAGGGTATAAGAAATCCTTGATAATGACTAATAGGTCAAGAGGGCACAAGAAGTCCTTGTTGATCACTAATGGGTCAAGAGGGGTTTCGAAATTAGTGATGGCTCAAGAAGGATTTCGAAAATAAGGAGTGCTCAAGAGGGTATAAGAAATCCTTGATGATCACTAATGGTTCAAGAGGGAACAAGAAGTCCTTGTTGATCACTAATGGGTCAAGAGGGCACAAGAAGTCCTTGTTGATCACAATTAGGGTTTGTTGAGCCAAACTAGGGTTGTTAAGCCAAACTAGGGTTTTGAGAAAAACTTGTGGCTCAAGAAGGGATTTTCGAAAATAGGATGGTTGTTGAGCCAAATTAGGGTTTGCAACTTAAGAAGACTTATGGCTTAAGAGGGTTTTTCGAAAATAAGGAGGTAGTTGAGCCAAACTAGAGTTTTGCAACAAAAAACTTGTGGCTCAAGGGAGGTTTTTCAAAAATGGGTTTGTTGTTGAGCCAAACTTGTTGTTGTGCCAAGGCTACTTCTTTCTCACCAACATAAGTTGCCTGTTGCATACACGACTGTTGCTCACGACGCGTCGTTGCTCCAAGCGAGTATGGAAGTAAGAATTTGTGAGAGAGTGAAAAAGCAAGAATGAGAAGTAGAAGTGAGGTATTTATAGTTGAAGGGTTCTAGGTTTTCTTAATGGGCCAAAATAGGGCTTTCATGGGCCAACATTTGGGTCCATAAGTCTTGGATGGTACTCAAGTATAAATATGAGAATTTCAACTTGAGTCACGAGCGCGAGAATGATGCCTTGAGAATCAAGAAAGAAAAGGTGGTGCATGCATGGATGTTATCTTTGAGACGTGCATGGCGCCTAAGGAAAGATCCACTCGAAATGTGCATGACATAGGTGACACGTGCATGGCCTACTTTGAAACATGCATGGCTCATTAAAACGTGTATGACCTATTGGAAACGTACATTGCACATTTATTATGCTCTATGTAGACTTAATGAGCCACATGGACGTAATGCACCAAGTGACTGAAGATGCTTCAAGTTGTTGATAATGAGCCAATGTTCTTGATCATGCTCCAATGTTGTTGAGCATGGTCCAACATTTTTGAACATGCTCCAAAAGACTGAAGATGCTCCAAGCCGGTCCAAGTGATCAAGATCTTTCAAGTTGGTGAAGTTTCTCCGAGGTACTTCTAGTTGATCGAGATGATGAAGACGATCCAAGATGCCTCAAGATGGTCAGGATGATCAAAATGATCAAGTTGATGAAGATGGTCCAACATGCCTCAAGATGGTCAAGATGATCAAGATGATCAAGCTGATGAAGATGGTTCAAGATGCCTCAAGATGGTTCAAGAGCATGCAGTTGCTCCAAATTTGGTCCATGTTCCTGAAGTTGTTCCATGTTGGTCTAAGAGCATGAAGTTGCTTCAAGATGGTTCTATAAGGCTTTTGATCTTGACTTTATTCACAATATACAAGAATGCTCCATAAACCAACACAAACACATATGTTTTTCTTGAAGAGGATGATCCATTCTCATAAGATGCTCCACTTGGATAAGGATGTTCCATGATCAAGTAAGTGATGTTCTCTATCTTACTTAGCTGCTTTACCTAGATTCTAAGGCAAGAGTTAAACAGAAAGTATAAAAGTGCAAACACTAAATAATTTAACTTTGAAAGTGATGTATGTGCACATGGATAGAGAATCTGAGAAGGGAATAGTAAAATGTAGTGAAGTGTGTGCATGTGGAAACAAAAACTTTAAGTAAACACTATTTAACTCATTTAGAGGCATTGATGATTATCTTGATGTTACTTACAGATTTGTCTAGCAACTAAATTATGTGTTTGATTCTTCACTTCGCATTGTAAAGAATTCCCTTATGGATTATTAGGTTTTGAATTCCTTAACATCACACGGAATAACCCGATTTGTACTCACCAATTATGTCGCACCGCACCGCAATGCGTATATTTGTGTTTAAGGCCTAGTTACTTCCCAAGCCCTAAATACTGAGAATCCTCATAAACGTTCACCACTTATTTTGAACAACATTCATTTTTGGCATTCCTATCACCTATACCTTTTTATTGACCCCTTTCATTGCAAAAGGTATCGCCAAATTCCAAGTGACACAACTTTAAAAGAAAAAAAAATAGTATATATAATAGTTGACCTAAGAATATAACTAGATTTTTTTTTTGATTTTTTTTGATTTTTTTTGAATCTTTTCTTATAACTCTAACTTTGACACAGTACACAAGCAAATAGCTCTTAGCTTTACTTCTATTTGTACTTTAGCTCGTGACTTTCTAAGAAATTCATTGAAGTGCTCGGAATCTCTTAGGTCACTAATGGAGTCCATGACTTTCTATGAAAACCCATGTAGCGGACTTCTTCCCGGTCCCATCTGCGTTAATGTACTACAGGTGGACAGATTTTCAATATCCCGTGGGGTTTACTGGCCGAGTTCTCATTGGTCACAGATTGACTCCACTCCTGAACTATAACTTATTGAATATATAACTAGACTCAAAGTGCAGAAATTAAACAGATATACTTGGAACTTGACTCGCTTTGTTTTAACTAAGAAGCTTTTTATTGGGTATAGATATTCACAAAGCAAAACTTTTTATGTCCTTCAAACTACACAAGTTGGCGTTTTTGTCTCATGAGTTCACTAGGACAGGGAAGCCACAAATATACTATAATACATTGGCTTAACTAAACCTTAAAGTTCGCCTCAAATTATCCCACATAACATTAGTACTTGATGTATGTTTTAACTCTAAGTAGAGTATAACCATGAAGCTTGTTAATAGTCACTAAAGTGCCAATATTAGTTGTGTACTGAAGCAAACTGAAGAACCACATAATTTAGTATTTTGAAAAATCATTAAAGTGTGGAGCAACTAACCTTCTTCATTTGCATAGTTGTGATGAAAAATTGCATTTTTATAACAAAAATAAAGACAAAATCTTTTTGGTATTTTCTTTTGTTTAAAGTAAAGACAAAATACATAAAATAAAATCTTTTTGTAGTTTTATCTTATGTAAAGTAAAACTATAAAATCTTTTTGAGGGTTTTTTTTTTTGAAAAAATAAAGCAAAAATACAATGAATTAGAAATAAAATATTTTTGGAGTTTAAAAAAAAAAGAAAAATTTTCAAATGCCTAGAGAATCTGGATTAAGCATGCCAAGTCGTCCTACAAAGTGTAAGAACTTGGATTCATCCAGAGCTTTTTGTGAACACATCTGAAATATCTTCTTTTGTAGGAACAAAATGAAGCTCAATATGACCTTTTTGAATATTATCTTTAAGGAAGTGATACCTGATATCAATGTGCTTGGTCGTTGAGTGGTTGACTGGATTGTGAGAGATTGCAATTGCACTCTTAGAGTCACAATAGATTGAGATATGTTGCATTTTGAATCCATAATCTCTCAGTTGTGTTTGCATCCAGAGTACTTGAGAACAACAGCTGGCGGCAGCAACATACTCAGCTTCAGCAGTAGAGGTGGAAACAGATGTTTGCTTCTTTGAGTTCCAACTGACTAACCTGTCTCCTAAGAATTGACAGCTACCAGAAGTGCTCTTCCTGTCGAGCTTGCATCCTCCATAATCTGAGTTAGTAAAGGCTTGGAGATAGAAGTTGACTTTAGCAGGATAGAATAGACCCAGAGAGGTAGTTCCTTTCAGATATCTGAAAATTCTTTTGACTGCATTGAAGTTTGATTCCTTGGGATTGGCTTGAAAGTGTACACACAGACATGTTGAAATCATGATGTCTGGTCGACTAGCTGTAAGATACAGTAATGAGCCAATCATTCATCTGTAGTGTTTTTGATCTACAAATTTCCCATCAAGGTCTGAATCAAGCTTGTAAGATGTTGACATTGGTGTCTTTGCAGATGGTGCATTCTCCATGGAGTATTGCTTCAACAGGTTTTTGATGTACTTCTCTTGACCAATGAAGATTCCTGTAGGAGATTGACGAACTTGTAGACCTAGGAAGTAGTTGAGCTCACCCATCATACTCATTCTAAATTTACTTTTCATCAACTCAACAAACTCATCACTAAGATCCTTGCTGGTTGAACAGAATATGATGTCGTCGACGTAGATTTGTAGGACGATCATATGGGTATTATGGATTTTCCTAAAGAGAGTGGGGTCCATAGAACCTCTTTGAAATTTGGATTCTTCCAAGAATTTGGACAGTATTCCATACCATGCTTTTGGAGCTTGCTTCAATCCATATACAACCTTTTGAAGCTTATAGCAATGGTTGGGGAACTTTGGATCTTCGAATCCATGAGGTTGTTGAACATAAACATCCCTATTGATTTCGCCATTTAAAAATGCACACTGCACATCCATTTGGTAGACCTTAAAATTCTTGTGTTCAACAAATGCCAAGAAAATCCTAATGGATTCTATTCGTGCAACGGGTGCAAAGGTTTCATCATAGTATATGCCTTCCTGTTGTGAGTAGCCTTTGACAACTAGTCTGGCTTTGTTCTTGATGATGACTCCATCTTCATCACTTTTGTTCCTGTAGACCCATCATGAACCAACAACTGATACTCCTTCTGTTGTTGGCACTAAGCCCTACACGTTGTTGCATTCAAATTCAGCTAACTCTTCTTGCATTGCTTTTACCCAATCTGCATCTTGTAGAGTCTCTTTGATTCCTTTAGGCTCTATCATGGATAGAAAGCTTGCATATAGGCATTCATTCTTGGTTGCTGAATGAGTCACTACTCTAGAATCTAGATCACCTATGATTTGATCGACTGGATGATCCTTTGTCCATTTTGTGAGGCGAGCTTCCTTATGGATTTGAGGAGTACAAACTACCTCATATTGTTCTCTTGGACGAGGAGGGTAGTCAGAAGTGAATTTTCCTTCAAAAAGATCGTCTTGGAAAAGTCTAGAACTACTTGAAACAGGTGGTTCCCCCCTTAACTGTTGCATGCTTGAATTCAACAGACGGAGTAGACGTGAAGGAACTTGAGGGACTGGAACCAGTCGAGTGGGGTTCCCCCTGAAACCATGGACTGGATGGTTGGGAGGATTGTAAAGTACCTTTAAGAATGGAACCATTCAAAGGTTGTTCCCCCTCGAAAGATGCAGTAACTGGTGTTGTGACTGGTCCAGATTGATGGGAGGTTGGGGAAGAAGTTTCAGAAGATTCTAAATGACTTTTAGGAATAGAGTCATTCGAAGATGGTTCCCCCTCAACCGAAGATTTGGTGGAACTTGATACTTTTGATGGTTGATGAGGTTGAGAGATATCAGGAGAAGCTGTTTTTGTGAGCTATTCTGGTTCAAGGGCAGTAGGTTGAGTTGGAAAGAGGGAATCAAAATCTACTTCAATAGCATAGACTGGAGCAGAAGCATTAGCAGGTGATGGCTGGTTCATTTTATCAAATGGCACTTCCATTTGAGAACCAAAGTGGTTTGGATCGAGAACACTTACATAACTTTCATCAAAAGTGACATAACTGCTTTCCTCTATCACCCTGGTTCTTTTGTTCAGAACTTTATAGGCTGCAACATGAAGGCAATATCCAAGAAATTAAGATATCTTTATCAGCCTTAGGTGAAAATTTCCTTAGTTGATCCCTATTGTTCTTGATGTAGCAACGACAGCCAAAGATGTGAATGAATTTGACATTAGGCTTCCCCTTGTTCATTGCTTCAAAGGGAGTGACTTCAAGCCTGTTGTTGATTATGGATTTGTTTTGAGTGAAACAGGCGGCAGCTATGGCTTTAGCCCAGAAGTATTGTGGTAGGTTTGCGAAAATCAACATAGATTGACCAGCTTCACATAGTGTCCAGTTCTTCCTTTCAACTACACCATTCTGTTATGGAGTGTAGGTGCAAAAAAATTGTGTTGGATGCCTTTGGATACAAGAAAGCTATCTAAGGCATTGTTCTTGAATTCGCCACCATTGTCACTTCTCAGTCTTCTAAGTGGCTTGCCAACCCTAACTTCTATGTAGGGAATGAAGTTAATTAGCTCATTGGTGGTTTCAGATTTGTTTCGCAGAAAGTACACCCAAGTGAATTTGGTGTGGTCATCCACAATCACAAGAATGTATCTCTTACCACTTAAGCTAGGAACTGTAGTGGTACCACACAGATCAATATGTATAAGCTGAAGAGGTTCAGATACACTATGTTCTGTTATACTTTTGTGCGGGGATTTGGAAATTTTTCCTTATTCACAGGCAGCACAAAGTATATCATTGTCAAGTTTTAACAATGGTAGTCCTCTCATAAGATCCTTTCCAATGAGTTTGTTGATATAACCAAAGTTGAGGTGGGAGAGTCCTCTATGCAACAACCAACTGATGTCAGAGGCAACTTTGGAAAGAAGACAAATATCTGGGGTTCCCTCAATTAGTTCAATATCAACAGGATACATGTTCCCATTTCGTAGGGAATCAACAAGAATGCGCTTGTTAGTATCCATAATCAAACTCTTGGCTTTGGTGAACAAAACCTCATGATCATTGTCACACAGTTGTGCAACACTCATAAGGTTATGTTTAAGACCATCTACATACGCTACATGCTTAACGGTAAAGTTCCCATATGTTTCCGTGTCCCATAACTTCTCCCTTCATGTTGTTTCCAAAAGTAACATATTGACCTGGCGTTGTGATCTTGAAATCTCTTAGATATCCTTTGTGTCTGGTCATGTGCCTGGAGCAACCACTGTCAATGTACCATGTATCGTCGTGTGGTACCCCGCACAAAAGCCTGCAATTAGAGAGAAGGTTTAGGTACCCATGTAGATTTGGTTCCTTGAGTGTTAGATTCCTTCGTACTTGTGGGAGTTGGGACAGTCTTTTCTTGTTTTGCATTAACCTCTTTGGGTTTTTCTTGATTTTTTGTGACCTTGGTTTTTGATTTCCTAGGGGTCTTCTTTTGAGGTTTGGTTTGTGGGAAGAATGGAGAGTTGGTGAACTGCGTAGGAATTCCTAGAGAGGGAAATCCATAGTTCACAGGCATTCCAAATTGATCAAACATAGGAAACTGGGTATTTCCCCCGAATTTATTGATCATTGGAAACCCAGAGTTTCCCCCAAACATGTGATTCCCTCCTATGGACAAAGAAAAAACATAATATGGACCAAGAATAGAATTCATAGGGTAATTTCTATTCTGATACATGAAAGGGTTGGTTTGAACAGGTCTTGGTCCCATCATTTCAGACAAATTTGGAAGATTGTTAGGTCTGAAATTATTCTGATAGTGAATTCCAGTTTGGTTTGGAAATCCAGAATTTGAGAAACCATGATTGGAAGGAGAGGTTCTTTGAGTCCTTGAAGTTTTGGGAGGACTGGTATGTCTGGTCTTCCCTTGGCTTGGCTTAGCCTTAGGTACTCTCTTGGACTTCCTACCCTTGTCATTATTTGTAGTCTTAACCACTTTGTGTTTTTAAGGATTGACTACAGTTGGACCTTGTTCTTTAGAGACATTAATTTTCTCTTTTCCTTTGTCTTTAGAGACATTAGATGGATTAACAATTGTCTCCTGTGGTTTAAGACTGGGTGAAGAGATTTTGATTGAAACAAAAGGTCACTTGAGTATTTCAACAATAGTTTTCTCATTACTCACAGTCTTCAAGGTTTCATCCTTGTTGACTGGAATTTGAGATTCCCATTCTGTTGTTTCTTAGAATATTTACATCCTAAGTCCTTTGTCCCAGAGACAGAAGCGGTAAGAGATGGAAATGTTTCTTGACTGAGGACTTCAATGGGTTCAGTCTTGGAATATCCTATTGGCTCATTCGATTTAGGCTTTTTATCACTAGATTTAGAGTCAGGGATATTTGCTTTTTCAGAAGTGGCATCTTCTGAATTGAAACTTTCCATGGTGGGACATTCAAGAGAAAATTCTACTAGAGAGTCAGAACTAGTGTCTGAGTCTGGAAGATCATGGGATGATGTAACTTCCAATGGGATGCTTGAGGATGAAGTGGCAATTACATCGGGACTGCAAGTTACTACCTCTTCATGATCCTCATTGTCTCCGGTGAAGAGAATTGGATCACAAACTAACAACTATGGTTGAGTATTGAGACCCATGATTTCCTTATTCATTTCATCGTAACCAATACCATATTTTATCCATGATGGTTTTGGTCCCTTAAGAATAGCATGTGAGTTCTGCTCGAGAAGAGTTTTGGATGCCTTATAACTATTGATTTTTGTATTGATTTGGGCGTACATCTCATGATTGTCTTTTCCAATAAGGTCACATTGATTCAATACAATTTCGTATTGTTCAACTGACGTAAGATGTGCCTCAGTTTTGATTGCAAGGTCATTTTCTAACTTAGCCATACGACATCTCAGTTCTTCATGTCTGAACTGAGTGTCGGTCAATTCATCTTTGTAGTAACTAACACGCTATTCAACATTGGTGACATATTCTTTGATCATTTCATAAATATGGTCAATGTCATCATTAAAAGGCTCAATAGTTAAATGATTATCGTGAAGCATAAAGCGTACCTTTTCAACAACTTGTTGATGGAGAGGAGAAGGATCTTTGTCATCACCAGCCATGAAGCAGAATTAGTTCTTGTAGGCTTCAGTTTCTTCTGCTTGATCTACTTCATCGTCTATTTCCCAGACTTCCACACTTGGAGTTTCCATGACCATGAAGGCTTTGTCTTTTGACTGCTTCTTGATCTGCTCCGTTTTTTGAAGGTAGTATGCTTCGTCTTTGACCTTCTTGGTTTTCATTTTGCAATCCTTGGCAAAATGATTTTCACCTTGACAGTTGTGGCACCTGATTGCTTCATTATCTTCATGGGACTTCAACTTGTTGTCTTGAACCCTTGTGTTCATCCTTTGAGAATTGTAACTTTCAGAATTTGAATTCTGAGAGTTGAAGCTTTGTTGACTGTTGCTTCCTCCATGGAAGTTTCCTGAATTCTAATGATAGTGTTGGGGTTACTGATAACTTTGTGCTCTAAAGTTCCTAGTTGGCTTGTTCACAAACTTCTTGAAGTTTGGATTGAACTTGGTTAGGAAAGCCAAGCATTCTTCATACTCCTTTTCCTCATTGATTTGAGGAGATTTCATTGTAGTTCCAATGAAAGCTTGATGATTAGCCATGTATCCATTTGCGATCTGAAGAGGTTGTTGAGTTGACATATACGGATTTTGGTTGTACTGTTGAGCCATACTCGAACTTTGATAAGGATGTGCTCCATATCCTTGGTTGGCATACTGATTAGCAAAGTGGTTTGGGATTGGATTGTGATGTGCAATCAGGTTTTGAGAATGATTTGCCATGGGTGCTGAATTTCCCAAGGCAAGTCCTTGATTATCAAAAGGAGTTGCTTGAGCTAGCTTGTTGACCTTTGGCTCATGTTGTTGCAGTTCAGCATACAGATCAAACAGATACATGGTGTCTAGATTGATTATAGTTTGAAGTATGATCATATGCACTATATCCCATTTTAGAGATAAATTGTTCAAGAATTTCAGATTGAAATCCTCTTGCGAACTTTCTCATTTGAGTTTCTTCACCCTGTTGACCATAATGTTGTACCTAGAATATGCATCAAAGAGAGTTTCATGGGGTAACAACTTGAATTTGTCCATGTCTGTCAATGCAGCCTTCTTCCTATTTGCAAGAATCTTATCAGTTCCCTCAAATTGTTTCTTGAGTGCATTCCAGACATTGAAGGGTGAACTCTTGTCTTCATCGGGAAGTTGCTCATAGATGTCATGAGGAATTCCAGATAACATCTCTTGGATTGCCTTAGCCTCAAACTTCTTGATTTTCGTATCACGAAGTTGAGCAGCAGAGGAAACAGATCCAGAGATAACTTTGGAGGTTTCAGGAGAGACATCAGCTTCAGGAACTCTGATGTCCTTCAAAAATTTTGGAGTATGTTTCCCAGTGGAGATGAAGGTCCAGATGTCAGAGTCATGACCTTCCAGGTAGTACTTGATGCGATCTGCCCAAGAAGTGTATTCACTAGGCACAAGGATAGGTGCATGATTTCCTGCTCCAAGACTGTTTGCAACTGAAACTGAATAGAGAACATTTTGGTTTTGATTCCCACTTGCCATTGAGAACAGGTGATACTAGTTTGAAACATCAAAAAAATTTGTGAAAATTTTTATAAGTCTCAAAGTCCATCACTCGAGCTCTAATACCAACTGAAGAAATAAGAAAAATTCAGTAAACCTAGACTAGAGTAGTCCAAGTGTTGAAAATACTGAAACAGAGTTTCAGAATCGTCAAGTGGCAAGTAATGCGGAAAATAAAGTGTTGTGAATCACCAAGTTAATAACAAAAACGTTTTTATATGTTCAATATCAATGATTCAAAAGTGTCTCATATTCATCAAGATTCAGTTACAAGTGTTTGAATGATAGACAAGCTAAAACGCTCAAATGGCTCTTTGAAGACTAATCTAAACAACAATTGTGCAGAATGATCTGAAATGAGCAAGGAAGAGACAGGAAGAGAAACTTTATAATGGATCCCAAGAGGCCTATTTATAGGCTTTGGAAAAGCCCATGATATGGCTTGACCAATCAGGTGTTGACACGTCATCATGACTATGTCATCATTTGACACCATAGCCCTACTTAACGGAGAATGGATGGAATATTCCAATTTTGTTAGTATTCCATTAGGGTTCCATCCAAGTTATGAGTCTTCATAATTCTTGAACCTTCTTGATCAACATTGAAAAAGTGATGAGCAACATGAGCATCATGTTGCTCAATTGTCTTCTTAGATGTCATCAACTTCCAGAAGTGTTGTTGACCAAGTTGAGTTGTTACTTGAGTGTTGGACTGTGACTTGAACTTGAAGATGTACCACCACATGTTCATGATGGGTCATGGATGAAATTCATGTTCCTTTGAGCATTTGGGCGTGCCTTCATTGTACATGATGTGCCATGTGCAACGTTGTTGAGCCATCAATGTGATCATGTTGATCCATTGACTTAAGTTGAGCCACCAAGTGTTCTTATTGAGCCATAGAGTTGCGGATGAGTCAACAATGTTTCTAATGAGCCATCAATATTCCAAATGATCCATCGGTGTCTTGATGCTCCACATATGATCTAGATATTCCATCTGAGATCATGATTATCCAACTAGCTTTTAGCAAGTGATCCATGTCAACAGCAGGTGCTCCATGTAAGCTTCAAGTGCTCCAACATCTGATTCTTCAAACACTTGTTGAATCTTCAACATCTTTCCAACCTGAAACATTTTGATAATGTTTGTTAGAAAATGTAAATCAATACTCAAGTAATTTCAAGTGACAATCACATCCAAAATATTTCCAACAATTCTCTGAGGATCCCACATAACCAAAGTTCAGGATCCTTGGTTGTACAACCGTAGGCGTTGTTCCCTGGGACTTTTGGAATTCTTCCTTGATACTTTCCACTTCTTTGAGCAGAGCTCTATTCTCCTCCTGCTGTTGGATCACCTATTGCATCATTTTCCTTATCATACCAAGGAGTTCTGCTGTAGTGACCGAGGCAGTCGGATCCTGGATCCCTGGGGATCCCAAACTTCCTTGGTTAATGACCGGAGGGGTGTTTTTCTTGGAAATGTCAGGCGTTTTCCTCTCAGCAGGGGGGAACTCGAAGGAGGTGGTAGGTTTTTAGTTGGAGTGGAAGGAGCAGAGGATGCAGAAAGGATTGGTTGTGTAGACATGATTTTCTCGAGGATTTTAAACACCACAGACCTACGGTGGGCGTCAAATTGTTTTGGTCAAAAACTGCCTAAGTGTTAGTCAACCAAATTGAATGAGAGGTTGTGATGTTCAGAATATGTAATTGAAAATGATAAAGGAAAGTGACACAATGGTTTATAAGGAAAGCCCTTGATCATTGCTAGGATCTTCGACATAAAACCTTGAGAGGTGATAATGATCACCTGCATTGATGATTTTATTGATATAAAATGTTGATTACAGTGAATTCGTAGTAAGAATGAGTGAACAATTTTGTAGAGTAAGCTTATAGTAAAAACAAACTCATGTGTTGTGTGCAGAATACACGTGTCAATTTATAGTCTAAACTAGCCAACAAGATGTCCGATATTTATGGGATCCTCTGTGACTAGCTTCATGAACGTTATTTGACGAAGTATTTCGGGTCTTTAGCATTGTTGAGGTGATTCTTCGTTGAGAATTGGTCTTCCCTTGACTGCTTCTGCACACGTGTTATTATAGACAAAATATGACCGTTATAAATATTAATAAAAATAACAACGGTAATTAGCCGGGATCCTGAGGTAGTTGAGGATCCTGAATATTGTAAGGATCCTGACCCTAACAACGACTATGCAAGATGATCAAAAGAAAGATATGGAAAGAAAATACAACCATCGTATTAAAAAAACGGTTCTACACCAACCCACCAAAAGATTAATTGTTCTACATCCCAAATAAACAAAAAAATTATTTAAACTAATCTTCGCAAGCTTAGACCTTAGCCTGGTTATCATCAGTTGCATCCTTCTTCTTCCCTCCTTCGGCCAACTGTAGTATAGGATCCTGAGTGGCGGTAGTAGGCTTGCCAGTCAACTTAGTCAGTACCTCACGCCAACAGTCCACATCCTAGGAGCTTGCATTTTCTAGATCCTCCGCAAGACGGATCTTGGCCTCCCAAACAACCACTGCAGCAATTTCCTCCGCATCAACAATCACTTCCTCCATCTCAAGAAAGTGCTAGCTCCTCTTTTTCGACATTCTCCTTACTGAGCATCTCCACTCTCCTCAACAGATCATCGTTGGTCGCTTTCCACATCCTCTCCTGTCGCTGAAGGGCTTGTTCAGCCCTCTCCGATCGGATCCTTAGATCAGCGGAAACATGACCAGAAACCTGAAAACATATCCAGGTTGGGGAAATGAAGTTCGGTTGGATGAGAGGATCAAAGGGCCTAAAAACAGCTTCAGGAGAGAAAGCTCCACTAAGGTGCTGTTTGTTTTTTCTAAGGAAAAATGTCTGCAGTCTGCGGACCATATCTGTAAACCTCTACAGCAGAAGAGGTGGACCAAACATCTGCAGTCTGAAAAAAGAAGACTGTTTGTTTTTTTAACATTTGAATGCTACTAAAATAAACTAAAATCTAAATAAACTAATTTTTTAAGCTACAAAGTGATTTTTTAATATACTTATGACTTTATTATAAATAATTAACAAATCTAAATCAACTTTTATGTATTAATGTATAAAAAGTGAATATAAAAATGATACAAATTAACGTATATATTTGATAAAAACCAACAATTTTGGTCGCAAAGTTATGCATAAACATTGTAATTAGGAATCAAAGAATTCGATATATAAATGAATGAAAATAAACTTCGATTTTTCAATTAAATCAATGAAAAACGTGTCATAAATATTTTTTCTAAGAAATTGACGATGCTTTATTAAATAATGTTTTATAAAATTTGGCACAAAAAATATAAGAATATATTATTTTTTTTCATATTTATATAAACAACATGAACGATCATTATTGTAATAAACTTTTATTTATAAATTTGTCAAAAATATTATGTTTGTGTCGTCGAACTTTTTTTTTTAAGTATTGTAACTTTTTTTTTTCAAATTGTTTATCACTAATAAAGTTGGAATAAATATAAATTAAAAAAACTAAAAAAAAATAAAGTATATGTGTTTATTTAGGCTAGAAGATGTCTGAAAATGTTAGAAGACTCTGGTCCACATCTGCGCCAAGAAGAGGCGCGTAGACATTTTTAGGTCTGCAATCTTCAAAAAAAACAAATAGTCTGCGAAGGCTAATGTCTGCGCATGGTCTACGCCACGCAGAAAGAAGATGCCGGGAAGATCTGCGGACAAAAAACAAACACTGTCTAAGTCTCAAGGACTCAGTGTCGTCATCAACAAAGGAACACGTCTCCTCATAGGAAAGGATTCCTTGGTCGATGAAGTCATATTCGAGAAGAGCAAGGATATTTTCGCAAGAAACGACCATCTTCTACCCATGATAGAAGAAGTAAAAATATAGAAGAAAAAGAGATAATTACCTTCTAATAAATCACCGGTAGTCGAAAGATAGCAAGGAAGAGTAAAGAAACTCGTGAGACAAATCATATCTATTTATACTGAATATTCTCGAAACTAACTCATTTATTTTTTTATTTTCTTTAAGTTATTCCTTCAATATTCTCGAAACTAACTCATTTATTTTTCAGGAATAACTTGGGGGCAATTGTTAGGGCTAGGATCCGGGAACTACTTTGAGATCCTCATGTCTAAGGATCCTTAAAGGCTCAGGATCCTCGAACCTCAGGATCCCGAATATATTCCAGGATCCTGACTAATATTATTTATAATAGCTATATGATCTTTTGTCTTTCTCACATGTGCAGAAATAACCAGTTAAAGTCACATTCTCAACGTGTAGTTGTCACAACCATGCAAAAGACCCAGAGAACAAAATCAAGCAACGACTATAAGTAATCTCGGAGGATCCCATAATTTTTGTAGTTCTATTTGTTAGATTTTGACTATATAAAACACTTGTGTTCATTACACTACACACGATTTACTGGCAGAATACTAGCACTTGTACTTGTACTTATTATATTTTCTCTGTAATCATTCATTTCAATCAATAATATAATCAAGGCAGGTGATCATTATCACCTCCCAAGGTTTTATGTCGGAGATCTTAACAAGGATCAAGGGCTTTCGTTGCAAACCATTTGTGTAACATTGTTCTAATTTCATTAATCAATTCATTAACAACACCACAACATCTCATACACTTTGGTTGATTTTCACTTAGTCGATTTTTGACCAAAACAATAACGTCCAGAGATAACATTGATTACCTTGGCGTCGGCAGGGAGGGATCCTGGTTTTTCTAGGATCTTATGAGGATCCTGATCCTTTTCTTTGGATCTTTCTTTTCTTCTTCCAAGGATCTCTTTGAGGTATCCCTTGCCTAGGAGGTAACTATTCTCCTTCCTAAGGGCAATACAATCTTCTCTAATGTAACCAAAGTCTTTGTGGTATGCACATCACATTGACTTATCTTTCCAGACATTAGACTTTTGACCATTTCTTGGGCATCTCGCTTTGTCGCCATTATCTTGCGTAGCGAATATTTAAACTAAAACATCCACAAATAAGCAATAGTTAATAATATTGGGAAATTCTTCTTCCTCTCATTCATCTTCAAGGGATTTAACCATATGATGATCAAGTTTTGAATATAGTTTCGACTTATATCATCTTTAGACCGAGGAGTCAGACTTCCTATTGGAGTTATAGTATGAGTTTGGTGGGATGCTCCTCTTTTGGATCTACTTGTCTCCTTCGAGCCTTATGAACCTTAGTGCTATGTTTTTTACTTCATCCATTCTTTTGCATGGAGTCATTACATGGTCTTCCTAGAAAGGATAGTCCTTCTTTAAGCATATTTTGAAGGATTCTATGGAAGTTTTCATATCGATGGTGGTGATACTCAGAGCCTCCCTACCAAACCTATTCAAACAAACACCCCATGCAAGCATTTCAAGTAGTCAATAAGCAATTGGGAACCCTAGGAGTTCTTGTTTAAGTCCATTTTGGACTAGCAATTTCTTATTGGGCCCAATGGACCAATAAGCTTTCAATTTGACCATCTTGGGCTTAGAACTCTTAAATGGGCTCTAATTGGACCCACTTTCATTTATTTCAATATTTTGGGCCATATTGGGCCAAGAATGAAATAAATTAATTATATGAACCATTTTGGGCCATAATTAACCTAATTTAGCCCTAATAGGTCATAAAAAACTACACTTTGATTTATTTGAGTCAAGCATCATCTAGCTTAACTATAATATGGGCTTAAGGGCAAAAAGCCCAAAAATCTCCTTTTTCCCTTCCAAATCTCGGCCCAAGCCCAAACCCAAAGAATGAAGAGTTGACTTGTGAGATTGCCACCTCATTTATACATCACATACCTCCATGCATGGACCAACATGCATCTAAGTTAGTCATCTCAACTCTCTCTCTCTCTCTCTCTCTTCTTCTTCTTCTTGATTCTCGGCCGAGAGCACCCAAACACACACACTTCATCCAATTTTTATTAAGCAAGCTCTCTCAAAGAACACCCTCACCTTTCTTCATCAAATTTTCGAGAATCAAGAGCTTTTCAAGGAGGTTATTTCATTCCATTCAAGAATCACCTCTTAATCCATTCAAACTTATGATTTAGCACCTTAGAAGCATCCAAGTTCGAAATCTTCCAAGGAAGGTTGCTAAGGCCGAATTTCTTCTCATTTTTCCTTCAAAAACCGAAACCACACCCAAGGTGAGCTTCATGCCCCCTCTTTTTTGGTTTTTATGAGTTTTTATGGGGGAGAATACAAGCAAATGTGTAGATCTATGAGTAAATGTATGCCTTGTGTGATTTTTATGCTTATATGTATGATTTTATGTGTTATGTGATGAATATGTTAGCTAAAAATACCTAAAATCTGAGATCTACAACATGACGAATGAAATAAACATAACTTATACCATTTTACAATAATCAAGTCTAGAAAAAAATAGTTTAGTTGATTAGAATGAACATTATTGGACTTAAAACCCATTTTTGGGCTCAAATTGTCAAAAATACAAAAGCTAAGGGCCCAAAACGACAAATGATAATTTCTGAAAGTTGAAAAGAGTCCAAACAGTTTTTAATATAATTTTTCTGAATAACAATACTTTTGAGGGGCTTAAAATGTAAATTTTGAACATAATGGGCTAAAAATGGGCTTTTCGGCCCAATAAGCCCCAAATTGCGAAAATTTTGAAATAGAGGGGCTGAAACTGCAAATTTCTGTAAAATAGGGGATTACTAGTGTAATAAAACTAATTCAAGGGTCAAAAATGTTTTCAAAGTCAAAAGGGATCAAAAATGCAAAAATTTTCCATTTTGGGCCAAAACTGTAAAGTTTGCGAAAATGGGGGTTCCAACCGTGAAAAATTCATTTTTGAAGGACTTAAGCTGTTTATCAAGTAAATCTGGGCTGAAAATGTCTTTTCAATAAGTTTTGATCCTAAAGTGTCAAGAAAAATGGTTTAAGGACTAAAATGGAAATTCTTTCATATAAAGGGTTAAAAGTGTAAATTTTATCCAAGAAGGGTCATAAAAAGGTAATCTCTTATTTTTTTAAGAACAATAAATTCCTTAAGATAAAATACGAGTACCACGACTACCGGCGAAACGTAATAACAAATACGCTTTCAACACCAATATCGTTACCAAACGAATTGATTCGGTCTCGAATCAATAACGAATCAAAAATCAATAAACAATAAGTACTTCAATAAACACGCGAAATTCACGAGAAGTCAATATTCAATCTTTGGGCTTGAAAGTTTCAAATCGTGCTTGTTGGGCCTAGCTAGCCCAATAACATGATCCTTGGGCCCGAAGGGAACGCGCTTACATGTTATTGGGCCTTCTATGACCTAATTCCATGTCAAAGGACTTTCAATAGCATTATTGTGCTATTGGGCCCCTAAGGCCCATTGGTACTGCTAGCGAAGTTGAGAAGTCAAATGCGAGTCAGGCCAGGTGCCTTTCGCATTCACGATAGCCTTGAACGACTTATGGAAATAACAGGGGCTTTGTACCCTCTTTTCTCCTCAGTTGTGGGGCTATGAGAAGTCAGGGTGGTTGGATTAAGTGAGTCTTACGGACGACGCCTAAAGGATCATTTGTAATTGGTAGTTATAAACTAGTCATTTTCGTTAATGCGTGATTATAACAACTCACAACCCATAATTAATCCAATGTCACCTGGAATTATCAGAAACAATCGTCGGATCGGTATAACAATAAACAAGACACGAAATTTTTATGTACGAGGAAAACATCGGGTTTTCCCGGGAAGTTCAACACTTTTATCTATGTGATGTATACAAGGTTTACCAATTACACACACTTACAAAATCGACAAGCATACTACGAATCTCCACACTTTTTATAAACAATACGCTTTTCAGAAAATATCGGATTTTCTGGATTTTCAAACTACACAAAAATCATTATTTTTCAAACATGACTTATGAACTCACCAACATTTCATATGTTGACGTTTTCCAAAATACTTGTATTCTCAGGTAACAGGTAAATTGAAGAATATGTATCCAGTGATGTCACGGTGTTTTGTTTAAATTAGTATCGAATGGTTTAAGTTATGGAAATGTAATGTTTAAAACAATGTACTGAATGTAAACAATATCAGTTGTATTATTTCAATGCTCGGTGATGAATGTGTTGGAATAGTGTCTAAGGCTACAACTATATTTGGCAAGTATTTGACCCGGTTGTGCATGGTCCTTTTGGGTTGCCTTCACCATAGCAACTTGACAGGATGATTTATAATGAGAGAAGGAATATTATTAATATATTATAAGTATAATATAAGGAATAATAATATTGTTTGATTGATATAAGTCATAAATTAATTAGGAATTAATTTGGTGACTTAAAGAGATTAATTAAACAAAGGGGTATAAACTGTTAATTGTTTGATAGTTACACTTTGGGCTGTAAATCCTTCTTGGATAGGGTTGGACGATTTCTAGGGCTTGGGATAAGCCACAAATCGTCCAAGGGCTTATCTTGGAAGGGATTTGGATTGCTTTGAGTAATAGTTATCCAGCTAGGGTTTTAGAGTGAAACTCTAGGAGCCTTACAAGTATAAATAGACCCCATGGGAAAGGGAAATCGACACCTCTGCTAAAGCAAAGAATCCCTGGCCGATTTCATCCCCTCTCCTCTCTCTCAAATCAACCTCTTGCTAGTTGGTGTTTGTAAGCCATTAGAGGAGTGACATTTGTGACTCTAAAGCTCCAAGAACAAGAAGATCAAACAAGTGTTTTGAGGTAAGCTTCTAACTCTGATTTTGTATTGTTCTTATACTCAATTAGCCATTAGAAGTCTTGGATTCAATGTATGTTCAATTAGAGAAACCTAGATTAGAGCATTAGGATTTGTATGTGCACATAGGAATGTTCATATGGCCAAAACCCATCAGTGGTATCAGAGCCTAGTCTAGTTTCTATTGAATTGATACTTTGATTGCTTGTTTGTTGCTGAAAAATTCGTTTTTTCTGTTCTCTGCCTGCTCTACTCGGCGAGTCCCATGGTGGTACTCGGCGAGTAGGCTCAACTCGGCGAGTCCATCTGGGTACTCGGCGAGTTCGAGCATCAGAATGTGATAACTTCGGGATTTATTGCTGCTTATCTTATGGAAACTTGCCTTTTTCATATTAGATCAACCCTAATCCGATTTTTTGATATATATGACTATAATCTTGATCTAATTAAAGATATTTATCAATTAATAAAATATTTAATTTCCTTACATGATAATTAATTAATTATTTTGTTTTAATTGGTAAATTGTTTTGCAAGAAATCATTAAATAAATCAAATATGGATAATTATGTGATTTTAGATTATTTGTTATTTGATCCTCTATGTTTTAAAAGTTTAAAACTTGCCCTCAAGTTTTGAAATTTATATTTTATGATTAAAAGTTTAATTTTAGGAAAATTTAAATTTCAAACCCTAGAATTTTACAAGCTTAAAGTTCAACCCTATACTAATATAATATTACAAGACTAATATATATATATATATATAATTAAAATGCTAGTCTTACCGTTAGTAGGCCTCATTCACGAAGCCGGTCTATAAGGTGGGTATAAGGTTGCTGCCTATAAAATGGCGCTTAATGGGTGAACACTCTCACCCACCGCTTGCTTGATCGGTGGAGGGTCGTTAGCCGAACGGGTAGGATAGGGCAACTCTCTCTCCTCATTAATAAGTATAATGAACCTATAAAGTAACTACATGTTTTCAAAAAATTTCCCAATCTTAGTTACTTTAGGAAAAGTGAATTGATGCAATCCCATGAAATTACACTTTGCAACCTTGCTAAGAAGTTAGTGGAGTGTGTGTGGTTTACCGGCACACTAATTGGTTCTAAGCAAAGGTGGCAAAGGGTGCTTCATTGTTTATCATAGTTCGATGGAGCGTGTGTGGTTTACCGGCACGTCGAATAGGTGATTGTTACAATGAAGGCACCATGTGAATTTGCATGGTAATTCACACCCACTTTGTGATCCTCGGTATCCCAGTCATAAACAAGAGGGGCATATCAAGATTTAAACATGCCATTGAAAAGTTTCAATGAATCTCATCTAAACCTAGGAATTCTCAATACATTTAGACTTAAAGTTAGGTTTTTTGGTGGAGAATTAGTGAATCGTCATTCACTTACCTTCAAAATGTTTGCATGTTAGATTATGGTATCCCTTTTCTAATGTGTAAATATTGTTGTTGGATCCTAGCCCTAATTTTCTTATTGGGTTATTATTAGGGATTCAAATTCTAATCTATCTTTGTCCTTTCTATTTGTAGATGTCGAACGCAAACAACGCTGCTGCTAGTTCATTCACATTGATGAGCCTTTGCCAAAAAATCACTTTCGATGGGACGAACTTTAGCAAATGGATAAGATACATTCGCACGATTGCTCGTTATGAGGACAAGGAGTATGTCCTCGATGAGAAGCTCGAGAAGATCAATCCAGAAATCGCTACTCCGGCTGAAATCACCTCTTTTGAAACTCATGAGCGTGACGCAACGAAGGTACATTGCATCATGATAGCCACCATGAACTCCGAATTCCAAAAGTCCTATGAGGACATGTACCCGTACGAGATGCACCAACACTTGTTGGAGCGATACCACCAAAACGCGAGACAAGAGCGTTATGAGATTTTCACTAACATGATTTCCGCTAAGATGAGTCATGGAGAGTCTCTTACCATGCACCTGCAAAAGATGCAAAGGTATGTCGACCGTCTTCGCAAGTTGAATGTTGACTTTGGGGAAGACTTGGCGATCGACATGGTGCTTCACTCTTTGCCTCCAAGTTACAATCAATTTATGATGACCTACCACATAAACAAAGAAGAGGTCACCCTAAGCAAGCTCCAAGGTCTCTTGCAGGTTGCTGAAAGCAACTTCAAGGACAAGTCTGTTGCACCAACTCCCAATCCACCGCATGCTCCTATTTTGGCCATTGGGCAAGGCAGGGGAAAGAAGAGGAAGGCTTCGTCTAAGAACCATCGCAAGGTTAAGCCCCGAGATGGTGCCTCTTCTAGTGGGACCAAAGTTGATCCTGCCAAACCCTGTCCTAACCCTAAGGAGGCAGAGTGCCATCATTGCCATAAAATAGGGCATTGGAAGAGAAGCTGCCCAGAGTACCTGCAAGCCATCAAGGAAGGAAAGATCAAGCCGTCTTTCGCAGGTATATACACAATCAAATCTAGCGATTCATCTCATGATATTTCTTAGGTTCTTGATACCGGTTGTGGTTACCACATTTGTTCTAATGTCCAGGGACTAAGAAGAAATAGAGACGTGGAGCATGGAAGAATAAATCTAATCATGGGGAACAGAAGATCGTCGCCTGTGACCAAGATTGGAGTGTATTCTTTAGTGCTTAGGAATGGTTTATCTTTAGATTTGAACAATTGTTGCTATTCGCCAGAAATGGCTAGAAACATCATTTCATTTCATGGTTTGTTTAGACAAGGTTTTAGATTTTCTTTTAATAATGAGAATGGTTCTATTTTGGCTTATCTAAATGGTGTCTTTTATTTTGAAGCTATACCATTTAATGGAATTTATGAAACCGTTATGATTGTAGATAACTTAGGAAATGATGTTTTATGTATGGATTCTTCCAATAGTATGGATAGAGCATCCTTGTGGAATTGTCGCCTTGGACATGTCAACAAGAAGCGCATAACCCAACTCCAAAAGGATGGAGTGTTGGAGTCATTCGACCTTAGGGAAGATGACACATGCGAGTCTTGTTTGCTTGGAAAGATGACTAAGTCACCTTTCACAAGTACGTGTGAAAGGGGTGAGGGTCTATTGGACTTAATACATACCGATGTATGTGGACCATTTAGATCAACCACGAAGGATGGGAACCGCTTCTATGTGACTTTTACCAATGACTATAGTAGATATGGGTATATCTACTTAATCAAGCAAAAGTCAGAAACTTTTGAAAAGTTCAAAGAGTTCAAGAATGAAGTGGAGAATCAATTGGGCAGGAAAATCAAGATGCTTCGATCCGATCGAGGAGGAGAGTACCTTAGTCTTGAATTCCACGATTATCTCAAGGAGTGTGGAATAGTTTCACAATTGACGCCACCTAGGACACCACAATTGAATGGTGTGGCAGAAAGGCGTAATCGAACCTTGTTGGACATGGTTCGCTCTATGATGAGTCGTGCTTCACTACCTATCTCTTTTTGGGGGTATGCCTTAGAGACTGCCGCCCATATCCTTAACCGAGTCCCTACAAAGAAGGTTGCCAAAACACCTCACGAGATGTGGACAGGGAAAGCTCCCTCGTTGGCACATATCAAGGTTTGGGGTTGTGAGGTTTTCGTAAGATGAGATACTCACGACAAGCTCGAACCTCGTAGTGAGCGATGTATTTTCATCGGCTACCCACAAAAATCCTTTGGATATCTCTTCTATAGAACGAAGGACAATGTAGTCTTCGTTGCGAGGAGAGGAGTTTTCCGAGAACGAGAACTCATAAGCCAAGAGGACAGTGGGAGGCAAATCAAGCTTGAAGAGATTCAAGAGTCGATAGATGAAGGAACCTCCACCGCTGGCACTCAACCTGAGGAGGAAACTCTAGTTGAGCCTATTGACCAGTCCTTACCTCTTAGACGTTCCGAAAGAGTTAGAGTTCAACCCCAGTTTTATGGATTTCATATTACTACCGAAAGGGACACATATATTAGTGATGGTACACTAATAAATCTAGATGAACCTAATAGCTTTAAGGAATCCATGGCAGGCCCGGAGTCTGCGAAATGGAAAGAGGCAATGGACAGCGAGATCCAGTCCATGAACGACAACTAAGTTTGGAATTTGGTTGATAATGTGCCCGGACGTAAGACCGTTGGGTGCAAATGGATCTTCAAGAAGAAGACCGACATGGATGGAAACGTACACACATATAAGGCGCGATTGGTTGCGAAGCGCTTTACTCAAACTCCCAGAGTTGACTATGATGAGACCTTCTCACCAGTTGCGAAGATAAAATCTATTAGAGTGATGCTAGCTATTGCCGCATTTCATAATTATGAGATTTGGCAAATGGATGTCAAAACAGCTTTCCTTAACGGGAAGTTGGCTGAGGATGTTTACATGGCTCAGCCAGAGGGTTTTGTTGATCCG
The DNA here is from genome assembly GCF_051521515.1 of Lactuca serriola. Lineage (NCBI taxonomy): Eukaryota > Viridiplantae > Streptophyta > Magnoliopsida > Asterales > Asteraceae > Lactuca > Lactuca serriola. The sequence continues at coordinate 47,770,434 of NC_136415.1, forward strand.
AAGCATCCAAATAGAGTGTGTAAGCTTGAGAAGTCCATTTATGGACTTAAGCAAGCATCTCGTAGATGGAATCTTTGCTTCGATGAGAAAGTCAAAGAGTTTGGATTTGTACGAAGCGAAGATGAATCATGTGTATATGTAAAAGCCAATGGGAGAATAGTTAGCTTTCTCGTTTTGTATGTTGATGACATACTGCTCATAGGAAACGACATCCCGACTCTGCAGGAGGTTAAGTCCTGGCTCGGGAAGTGCTTCGCTATGAAGGACCTCGGAGAGGCTTCCTATATTTTGGGAATAAGGATAGTAAGAGAGAGAAGTAAGAGACTAATAGGACTTAGTCAAAACACTTACTTAGATAAGGTACTAAAACGTTTTAGTATGCAAAAACTCGAAGAAGGGAGAATTACCGATACAAAGTAATGCCAAGTTGAGTAAGACTCAAAGTCCGAGTACCGAAGCTGAAATAGCAGAAATGAGCCGAGTACCATACGCTTCCGCAGTTGGCTCAATTATGTATGCTATGACTTGTACTCGCCCTGATGTAGCCTTTGCTTTGAGCATGGTTAACAGATATCAACGGAATCCTGGCGGAGCTCATTGGATTGCAGTGAAGAATATCCTTAAGTACCTTCGGAGGACGAAGGAATGGTTTTTAGTCCTCGGAGGGAGTGATGACTTGAAGGTGCGAGGGTATAGTGACGCCAGCTTCCAAACCGACCGAGACAACTATCGTTCGCAATCGGGCTGGGTCTTTACCCCGAATGGAAGAGCAGTGACTTGGAAAAGTTCCAAGCAGGAAACCGTAGCTGATTCAACATGCGAATCAGAGTACATTGCAGTGAGCGAAGCGTTAAAGGAGGCAATATGGTTGAAGAACTTCATTGGTGATCTTGGAGTTGTACCCGCCATAAAGGAGCCCATGGAGATTTTCTGTGATAATGAAGGAGCGGTTGCCTTAACCAAGGAACCGAGAGATCATGGTAGATCGCGACATATCGACAAAAAATATCACTTTATTAGACATCGTGTAGAAGAAGGACAACTCGTAGTGAAGAGGATATCATCAGAAGATAACCCAGCAGATCCGCTTAGAAGGGACTGAGTAGGGTTAAGCACTTGCAACATGCTAGGAGTATTGGGCTGAAGGATGATATTAGTATAGAATAGATAGTAGTAGAAACATGTAATAGATAAATGTAATTAACATTTGACAATTAAATAAAATAGTATTATTTATGAGTAATGTTACTGTCTTATGTAAATTGTTTAACTATTGTTTCATTTTGCATGTTTTGACTTCCAGAATAATTGAGTTTATTAAGAATAGTCGAATTATTCGAATTATCCACAATCGTTCATATGTTGGAAGTAGATATGAATGAAGATTGTCATGAATTGGTGTGTAGATTGTCTAAATGGTATTACACATAGCAAAGGGTTGCTGCAACGTTCATGAGTGCTTATGAACTGGTTTTGAGCATTGGAACAAACCCGTGCTTGCTGGAATCACCTTATGGAATATGTTATAGAAGGGTGATCGCAAGACGATAATATCATATAGTCTTAAAACCTAGATATATGGTTTGTTATTTGTTAATTGGTTGTACATTGATAATGCGAAAACGCATCAGTAACTCGGTGTTATAAAACGCATTGTTGTGTATAGTTGATTAATGAATAAGTAAATGCATATAAGTCGAAGTTTATATGTTACTTTTTTCCTAAGAGGTTAAAATCGATATCTCGGCCGCTCGATGATTTGATTTGAATTATGTGCCGGGCTCGGTCAGAACTGAATTGATGTGTTCGATTAAGTTCTATGTCAAATGAATCGGAGATCGAGAAACCAAATGCTTGACAAAATTGATTCCATAAAATTGTCAGCATGATATCTAACAGAGGACTGTACGATCCCTTATCTAAAGGACAAGATTGATTAGATCAGAGTTTGACAGCGTCTTTGAGAGCTACGATTGCGAATCGAATTGTACTTGTGCATATAGTTACTAGACTTATCCAAGTGGGAGACTGTTGGAATAGTGTCTAAGGCTACAACTATATTTGACAAGTATTTGACCCGGTTGTGCATGGTCCTTTTGGGTTGCCTTCACCATAGCAATTTGACATGATGATTTATAATGAGAGAAGGAATATTATTAATATATTATAAGTATAATATAAGGAATAATAATATTGTTTGATTGATATAAGTCATAAATTAATTAGGAATTAATTTGGTGACTTAAAGAGATTAATTAAACAAAGGGGTATAAACTGTTAATTGTTTGATAGTTACACTTTGGGCTGTAAATCCTTCTTGGATAGGGTTGGACGATTTCTAGGGCTTGGGATAAGCCACAAATCGTCCAAGGGCTTATCTTGGAAGGGATTTGGATTGCTTTGAGTAATAGTTATCCAACTAGGGTTTTAGAGTGAAACTCTAGGAGCCTTACAAGTATAAATAGACCCCATGGGCAAGGGAAATCGGCACCTCTGCTAAAGCAAAGAAACCCTGGCCGATTTCATCCCCTCTCCTCTCTCTCAAATCATCCTCTTGCTAGTTGGTGTTTGTAAGCCATTAGAGGAGTGACGTTTGTGACTCTAAAGCTCCAAGAACAAGAAGATCAAACAAGTGTTTTGAGGTAAGCTTCTAACTCTGATTTTGTATTGTTCTTATACTCAATTAGCCATTAGAAGTCTTGGATTCAATGTATGTTCAATTAGAGAAACCTGGATCCAAGCATTAGGGTTTGTATGTGCACATAGGAATGTTCATATGGCCAAAACCCATCAGAATGATGTTATGATTCATGTATAATCATTGTGATGGTATTCAATTGAGTCACAATAGCCCTCGGACGTTCCCACCGTCTGGTTCGGGGGTGTGACACTGCACTACCCGTTAAAGATAACTAGTGATTTTTTCGAATGTTCTACTATAAGAAAATTGATTGCTAAAAAGATTAACTAAGTGAGCAAATGAAGTAATAGAGTAAGGAGGAACGTTAAGAAGCCATTTTAAGGTTGATCTTATGAAGGTCAAACCGAAACCCTTGCATAGGCAAGCTTCCTTCAAATGTGTGGGAATGGGGATGATCTCCATTCTTTCCTTGTATTGTGTCACATGCTCTTCAGGGTCTGTAGTTCCATCATAAGGCTTCATGTTGTGAATTTGGAAGCACTTTTGGATTTCATTATCAGCTATCGCAAGAGAAAATCTTCAGATCCTGTGGCTCGTAGGGATACCTCTGGTATAGGTTGGGCTACTCTGGGCACACTTGAGATCATCTGACTTAACTGTTGAAGTTTATTGGCCATGATCGGGCTCATTTTTGCATTGAGGTCCATAGAGTTAGTATTAAAAATATTTTTATTCACGAAGTTAATCCTTGTTATTAGGAGTGATGAAGGTTTCTTCGGGATCTTGGATCATATTAGCTCGCTCATTCGGGGTTGCACCATAAGTGGGAGCAGGTGTCGGTGTTGAGGATCCTATCTCCTGGAGGTTTCCTAAGGATCCTATATTGTCAAAGTTCAGGATTTTGGGCTATAAGATCGAGGGTGCTAATTTTTGTGGTTTATAGATCTACGCCCTCAATCTCTCCGTTTCCTTAAGCACCGTCCTGTTGTCCTCTTGCTGCTGAGTAACTTGTCGTTCCAGTCTCTTCATTATATCAAAGAGCTCGTTGTTGTAAATCGTTACAGGAGGATCCTAAAATCGTTGGAGTCTTCTTCGGCGCCTCAGAAGTCTTCTTAGGTGCTCCACTAGGAGGTGGTGGAAGGTTTTTAGAGGAAATGGGAGGAATAGAGGAAGAGGATAAATTTGGTTAGGTATACATTATTCTTGAACGATTTTGAACACCACGACCACACAGTGGGCGCCAAATTATTTTGGTCAAAATATGAGTAAGCATTATTCAACCAAATTGTAAAAAAGGCTTTGGTGTTTAAGGTAAATAATGATTAAAGTGAGACAAGTGAGTTACATGGAAATTCGTTGCTCTTTATAGGATCTCCGACATAAAACCTTGTGAGGTGAATGATCACATGCCTTGTTGTTTTATTGATATGAATGTGAGATTATAGAAATGATGATGATAATACGAATACAAATGTAGTAGTAAGTTAATCGTGTACATAGTGTGTGAATTATAGGTGTATTTATAGTCAAGACTAAACAACAATAAGTCCAATATTTTCGGGATCCTCTTAAATGAGTATTTGCACGTTGTTTGATTGGTATTCCCGGGTCTTAAGTCTGGTTGAGCGATTCTTCATTGAGAATGAGTCTTATGTTGACCATTTCTACACATATGAGAAAAAGAAATAGAAATATATTTGTTAAAAGTGTTAGGAAATTATAACGATAGTGATCGGGATCCTGAGGAAAGAAAGTTCTAATTAGGGCTCTAGACGGTGAATTGCTATTCAATTCAATCTTACTATTTAGTAATCATTAAGGATCATATGTTTTTTCTTTGTGATTTGAATTAGGGTTTATTTGATTTCCATGAACTTGGCAAACCAGATTATGTAAGAGATGCTTATGTGATGATTCTCACTATGTAGTGATTTGTTATCCATTGATTCTCACATTTGCAGTTTATATGAATCGTTTTCTGGGATATTATTGGGACACGTGTCATCTTCCTCAGTTTATTCATATTTATCACTCTACCGTAAGACATGGTCTTCCCCTATCTCAATTCTTAGGTAACCTGTTTACATTTGACCAGTTAAAAATGTTAATAAGCTCAACTGGATCATATAATTGCATCTTATATGGTTTTATGTGTTTCACTAGATTATATAATTACCTTTTATACGCTTGCACAATCTATTCAATCGATTTTGATTTGTCGCCATCATGGAGTGATATTCTTTACACCAATTTTTAAAAACAATCTTTTATCAGAGGAATCGAAGACTGTGATTAAAGGCAAGCCTGATCTTGTAATGTGAATGCTTGGATCCATTGTTTTGAAGTCAGTCTAATTTAATGTATATGCTAGGTTTTGATTCATATACATTTTGGATTGATAAAATTTGATTTTATAGAGGCTATATCGATGAAAAAAAAACATTGTTCATTAAAGTTAAGAAAAATGATGTATATATTGTGGTGCATTTGTGTGCTCTCACTTTTAATGTCATTTTATATATTGATTGATTCCACTTATAGTTACTTCCAAAAAGCAATGCATGAGTAAAGTTTCACTCCTAAAATTGATTTTCACTTTATGTATGCTTTTTTTTATTTGGTGTCATTACCATTGTTTGCCTCCCGATAGTGAAGTTTATCATAAATCATTTGAAGAGGTTGCAAATGTACATTGTTGTTCTTTTCAGCCAAATGATATATTATTTGTTTTTTTATCATAATTGTAATTAAATTGCAATGTTCCATTTTTTTTTCAAGTTTTTATAACTTACAAAACTCTCTTCAATCACTAATACATATTTTATATTAAGGTTGTAATGTTAGGTCTGCCAATCAAATGGGTTAAATGATATATTATTTGTTTTTTCAGAATTCTAATGAAAATTGTAATGTTTCAATTTGTTTTCAAGTTGTAACTTACAAAACTATCTTCATATTTTATATTAAGGTTGTAATGTTAGGCCTCACAATCAAATGGGTTAAAAATCTACAAATAAAAATGTATTTATTTGCTCATTTTTAGAGATAAAGTTGTCAACTTGTAGCCTAAAAACTTGGGGGAAACTCACATTCTAAATACGGTTATGTTTTTCTTGATAAATTATGATTTAAATAACATTATTTAATTTTCATTACAATTTCGCATATATATATATATATATATATATATATATATATATATATATATATATATATATATATATATATATATATATAATGCTTCCTCTTTTGTCTCATATCACCCTTCTATTTTCCTGGTTTTGTCTTTACTTTCTTCATTTTATTAATTTGTCTCTTGTTCCCCTTCTATTTCCATATATATATATATATATATATATATATATATATATATATATATATATATATATATATATATTATGGAAATGAAAGTTAGGAACAGTACCTGACCCCAGGTACTGTTCATCAGGTTTACTTAATCAACCATGGTCACCGCCTCCACCCCCATCCAGTTTATTCCAAACTCACAAAGCCTGATCTCGATCATTCCTCAACCCTGTATCATTGTTCTATTGAGTACCATCATCATCGTCGTCTCGGCTTTAGGTCACCGTTCTAAATACGCCACCGCCGCCGATTTCATAGATCGTTTCTTCTTACTCTCAGCTTCTTATCTTGCTCGCTCCAATCCGGTCGACTCTTCCTCTGCCTTCCAGTTCATTCCATCTTTCCAATTGATTGTTCGCCACAGTCTCCTATAGTCTCATATTTCAGTCCAGTTCATCGACTCCCACAATATCGATTCCTCTCACTACATACATCTCCGTCATCTACCACTAATTGAAAAAGATTGACGCGTTTCCAATCATTCAACAACCGACGACGGCTTCACGATTTTGAGGTTTTTGGCTTCGATTTTTAAGGTATGTGAAGTTCTATAGCCACGATTTTCATCTTTCTTGATCGATTTTGTCTGCAACTGCTCCACCACCTCGCCACCGCCGGTGATGCAACATCGGAAGCTTCTTTCAAGAAAACCATTGCTACTAAAAAAACCCTAAATTCAAGAACGAGGATGTTTGCCACTGCTCAATCAAATCCTAAATCACGTCTCTTCCTACTTTGCTTCACTAAAGTCACGTTTGTCAGATTCGTCAAATCCGAAAACGATCCGGTGTTTACGGTAGACGAAGGTCTTTCTCCAGAAATCTGTCGGAATTATCAGGGATTCAAAATAAGTTAACTGTGATTTCATTCACAATTTTAGGAGTTTATTACAATTTTGTTACCTTTGACAATGATGAATATATCGAAGGTCAATACTATATTGCCAGAAATTTGTTTTTTTTTTTTTGTTTGTGTTCATCATATTATTCTACAATATTTCAACTATAACAACAATAATATTTACGCTTTTGTTATTCATGTGCTAAAATTTTGTTGATGTCAACCGTATGAAAGCGTATCTTAAAGTTTTGAAAACAAGAATGCAAAACAAATAACCAAAATAACTCTTTGATTAATTGGAAAATCACTCAAAACCAATGTTTTTACAATCTGTTCTCATAATCATAAACTCGATTATAGATAGGTATATATAGCCTAACAAACCAACTTGTATTAGACTAGGAAACTTATGACCAACTTGCCATAAACTAAACTTTCCATAAATTAGATTGCTTGGTCTCCAAGTCCTCTTCGACTTAGGATTCCAACAATCACCCCCGAATCTCTAAGTCCTTCTAGAGAATTCTTCAACCCCGATCAACATCCTATTATCTCTTTTAACCATCCCGACCTCTTTATCAAGCTTGTTCTGAGAGCAACTTTCCACCTAACAACAAGACTAGGTCACGACCACATTTACCGTCTTCCGTCACCCGCAAAACGAGCCGAATCAAAGTTACCCGCTTTGATGTCTTCTCGTCCGTTTATTCTGCGCTTCCGTTAGCCGCTCTACCTTAGAACAAGATCGATCAAGAAAAATTGAGGCTGTTGTTGAGATGCTTCAACTTGCACTCAAAAACAATCCACACCCCTTAAACCAAACTCAGTTCCCGTTGTGTTTGCCCCACAGCGAAAGGCTACGGTATTCTTGAAACCGACTCTCAAACTGGCACCGTCTTCACCTCTCTCTGATACTAATTAATGTTTTGAAAACAAGAATGCAAAACAAAATAACCAAAATAACTCTTTGATTAATCGGAAACTAACTCAAAACCGATGTTTTTACAATCTGTTCTCATAATCATAAACTCGATTATAGATAGGTATATATAGCCTAACAAACCAACTTGTATTAGACTAGGAAACTTATGACCAACTTTCCATAAACTAAACTTTCCATAAATTAGATTGCTTGGTCTCCAAGTCCTCATCCACTTAGGATTCCAACATATCTCATGTATTCTTTGGTTGCACAGATTCAAACAATTTTGTAGATGTTGCGTCTCACACTGATGGTCAAACCTCTGTTACTGAATTGGTTTGAATGACAGTTCTCAAATGGCTATGCCTTTATTACTGGTATGATTCATTTCCTGTGAAGATAAAATTCTGAGCCACTCATGATTGCAACTATATCTCATTAATGTGAGTATTGAATTCATTCAATTAAGGTAATTGAAATTATGTATATTGTAATTTTTTTTGTGGATAAAATCAGGTGCAAGGAAGTTGATGAATTCGCAGTTATGGCACATGTGTGCTGGCCCTTTAGTCTTTTTACCTCAAATTGGAAGCCTCATGGTCTATTTTCCACAAGCCCACAACGAGCAAGTAAGCTTCTTTCAGAATATCTTTGTAAAAAAAAATACATGTATTCTATCTCCTAATAGAATTCTTCCTTTTTTTATTGTTTTATGCAAGCTTGCAGCATGATGCGAACCTGATGAAGTTTATGCATAGATGACTCTTCAACCCGTAACTAAACTAGGTCAGCCGATGTATCATGTTTTATTTGTGATTTTTTTTTTGAGTTTTTAGAAATAGATTCTGACATGATGTAGATTTTTGTAGTATGATCAACAAGCATTACTTATGTGTGAAATGGTTTTGAAGTAAAACAAGCACCCAGCTGCAAAAACACATGTTCCGAATACTCACTTGAAGCGCAAGGTCGGATTAAATTTTTCGTTAATTTTTCTGTTTTTTTTTCAAGATCTATTGGAAATGAATTAGGATTGACAAATTTATATTTTTTTATGTGTTTCATCCTCTTTTCACCGGAGAAGCTGCTACATGGCAGGCTTGGCTATATATTGGCTTATCCAGATTTAGTAACATGGTTCGTTTTGGAGTGGCTGGCCTTAAATTAAGGCGTGGGTATGCTCGATCACAATCAGGAGAGCCAATCCATGTATTATTTTCAGCAACTCTTTTATATCAATGAGTTATTGATCATATGGATTATCATATGATAGAGGATTTTGAAATAGAATATCCAGTATTCATTGCTTTATATGTTCAACACAAATAATATGAGAAATGAATTCGAGTTTCAACAAATGTATTACAACAATCTTTCTTCCATTTTCTTTTTTATTACAGCGTTAACTTACACGATATTTATATTCATTTTTTTAGCACTGCAACATTGGAGCTTGCCATGCCATTAAGAGACGGTTCGATAAATCTTTCAAATTCTCAGAATTGTCAACTCTCTACAAGATGAAACGCAAGTGTAAGAATAATAAGCTCTTTTCATTTTAAAATAAAAAAGAACCATTATTTTTTAGATATTTTATGTTATCTTTTTCTACTTAAATTACTTGATCATAATCTCGAATGTTGCTATTTTATCTTTTTTCTAAGTTATATTTTATTTTTTGATTGTCTTCCAGGTAAAGAGAAGTTTAGGCTAGAGGCTTCAGTTGTTGTTGGATGGAGAAAGAAACACCAAAAAATGGCTCCAAAAGGAGAGATTATGGTACTTTATTTTAGAAATAATTTATTACATTTGATATCTACAAGCATGAATTAAAAGCACAGAGGGAGAGAATCTTTCAAATTGATGACTACAATGTTTAAAGCTAGATACTTTTTCCAACAACTTATGTCGGGAGTTCAGTACTACCATTTCCTGGAGATTGGTTGAGTGGTCTCAATTGCTATACTAACCATATAAATCGAAGTACATTGCTAATTTCTGCATGTAACCTTCATATGGATATCTCTCTCATCTATCTCATTCTTTTGATGAATTTTCTGTAGATATTAACATGTGATCAATTGGAAATTTCGGCAACAAGGGCAGATTGCCAGATTGTTACAACTGAAAAAAGAGAAAGCCAAATCATTATCAGGTACATATGTAATAAATAAATGATAAGTATCAAGGGTATTCTTGGTATTTTAGCAGCTACTACTACATGATCAAACAAAGTGCATTCATTTATAAAATCAAAGACAATACATAATTTATTGTGGGCGATTGTTTAATTTTAATCCAAAAGTTGAAGGTATCAAGATTCAATATATGGAGTTTTTTTGTTTCGAAAAATACGTTCATATATAACATTGTACTTTTAAAGCTAAAAGTATGATGTCAGAAGTGATAAGTGGATAATTGGATGATATTGCTATAATACCATAGATTTTGCAAATTAATCCTCTAAAATGTTGAATTACTACAAACAATAACTAAATTAATAAAATTTCGTAGATTTGATTTTGCAAGATTAGTATTCAAATGCAAAAATCATAATTTTTATCATGAAAACATTATTATTATTTTGGTAGGTGGTAGGAACCTTGAAATACTATATTTACAAGAAAATAAAGCTTTTATGTTGTTTAGATGAAGTCTTACTTGGAGCATCTTTTTGCAAAAAATAGGGTTCTTTTTTATTTTTACTCAAATCGTGTTCTTTTTTTTTTTTTTTTTTTTTTTTGTTAACATTTTATAGATTTAACATGTGAAAGGCGGTACTCTAATTTCTTATGATGGGAAGTGCAGCTTCTAGAAATTTCACAAGTTCCTGAAGAGCATGTGAGTTTTGTTTCTTTTTTAGGGAGAGAAATAGCAACATGCTTTTATTGAAATGTCTATTATAACATCCTACTTTCAATTTGTAATTAGATATTTGTTAATTGTTATCCATGAATTATAATTTTATTTTCTTTGCTGCCAATAGCTTATATTCACACCAAAACCAAACTTCCATGCAGCCTGAACACAGGAATTATGATCTAAAAAAATAACTTCTATGACATAGTTCAAAAATGGCGTAGTCGCGTCCCCTTTCTAATTTATAATAACGATGATAAACTTATTAGTATACATCAATCATTATATACAAATTTTGTGAGCATTTGTATTATTAAATACGGAGTAATTATTTTTTTACTATATAAATTATTTTTTATCGTTAAACTAATAGATCACTAGAAACAACATAGTGTTTTTATGACGGGTAGGAACCGAACGTTCACCGTAATCTCCACTCTTCTAGTCTTGATACATGGACTTAGTCAGATACATATCATGCCGTTAAAAATATAAAATCAAATAAAATAAAAGTCATGATAACGACTACACTACTTTTCATGAATTTTATTTATTTATATACCATTCAATTTCTTTATGAAAAGTCAAGTCCTAGTCTCCTACCCGATTAAACAAGTTTGATTGGCTTATAAAATACGGCAAGTTGACTCCGTAAATTTCTCATATAAAACGCGCAATAAATTTTTCTTTATTTTATATACCATATTTAATAAAAGCTAGTTGTATTTTTTAAGTAAACGTGTAGGATTACAATTTGTGTTACATGCTCACAACTGTCATATATTTTAATTCAATACACCTAGTTAACATCTCAAAGCTTTTGGTTTTCATTAAGCCTAAAACTAAATCAACAAAACCTTAAAAAAAAACATAAAAAAATGTCTACATACTATAAGAAACAATACTACAATGTATGGGGCTGTTTTTAGGTGTTGTGGTTGGCATGGAAGTGTCTCAATGACGTTATAATACGAGGAACACCCTCTCCTTTCATGTTAAAGGATATTATGTTCATGTTAAAGGATATTATGGTATGAAATGTTATAACAACCACAAGGAGCAACTTAGAAATGTTGATGTGGATTAATTTGCCGGTAGCAAACACCACCTCTTGACTATATATATATATATATATATATATATATATATATATATATATATATATATATATATATATATATATATATATATATATATATATATATATATATTTTTTTTTTTTTGCATTGATAAATTTCAATGATGAACTTTCACCGATGTCAAATGGGTGTTGTTTGAAGGTTTTGTTTTCATTCTAAATATTGATTGGTCATTGCAAATTTAGTTTTATTATTATTATTATTATTATTATTTCAAAGGTAAAAATAACACCACATCCCACTCATAGAAAAATTGTGACAAAAATGATAAAATCCTACGTGGCACATATATGTCACATTTTTATCATTAACAAAACAACCACCACATCATTTAGTCTGAACACCATTTCCTATATAAATGACATGTTGTTAAGGATGACATGACATGTAAGATTGACTTTTTAGTATAATAACCAATGTTTTAAAAATTGGTTTTAATCGGCCGGTCGAACCAGTTGGACCGGGAACTGGAGGAGAGAGCGATTCAACTATCATTGGTTTTATGTCGATTTCTGAACCGGATTGAGCTGGCCGGTTCTTAGGAAAAACCCGGTTAAACCGAAAAAAAAAACACATGGAAAAGAACTATTTGCATAATAAACTTTGATGATTCGTTTTCAAATCTATTCAGTTTTTCTCTAAATAAAAAACATACGGTAAATGTTATAATGTTTTTTTGATGTGTTTGTCTTCATATAAAACTATATTTTGTTTCGATATTATATATATATATATATATATATATATATATATATATATATATATATATATATATATATATATATTTACGTATATGGATTCATGTAAAATACTATAACTTATAATTATGCGTTATTTTAATGTATTTAGATTGATCTATAACTTATTTTTATGTATATTTTTAATGTTTAAACTAGTAAAAGTCAAATTCATGATATATATATATATATATATATATATATATATATATATATATATATATATATATATATATAGAAAAATAGGAAAAATAATGAAAATTATAGAAACCGGTTGAGCCGATGGTCGAACCAGTTAAACCGGTTAAACCAGGAATAAAACATTGATAATAACATGTATACACGTATAAGACCTTCATTTTTGGAAACGACAAACGAATTAAGTGGAGCCTACTCGCAATATTTCAACGAGCACCCCGGGTTCGAGCTTTTTTACAGGACAAACCCAGCTTCCATAGGGATTTCAGAAAAAAATTTCCCACATATCGCACACAAGTAGTTTAAGGGAATAGAATATTTTTTCCTATAAAACCGGGCGAATGATAGGTTTTACTTCAATAAATGGCGAGTTCTAGTTCACATGTAGCCAGCTTTATTCCCTTTGTCTTCACCGTTTTCCTTATCTTCAATATAGCAAAAGCCCAATCCAATATAACACGAGGTTCTTCTTTGAGGCCTACAGGTGCCACCACCTCATGGTTATCGCCGTCGGGACTATACGCCTTCGGTTTCTACCCACAGACTGGTGGCTACGCCGTCGGTATTTATATTGCCGGAATTGCAGAAAGAACTGTGGTATGGACGGCCAGCCGCGACACCCTTCCACTCTCCAGTAATGCTACTTTGACTTTCACAACCGATGGAAGGCTCGTCCTGGACCAAACTCAAAGCCAACAGATCAGTATCTCTGGTACCGACGGTGCGTCGGTCGCTTCCATGCAAGACTCCGGCAACTTTGTGCTCTATGATTCCGACCGAAGAAGAACGATACTGTGGCAAAGCTTTGACCACCCTACTGATACCCTTTTGGTTGGACAGCGTCTTGTAGCCGGTCAAGATTTACTTTCCTGTGTCTCGGAGACTGACCACTCGATTGGGATTTTCAAGCTCAGTATGCAATCCGATGGGAACCTTGTCCAATACCCAAATTTAGGGTTTCCAAATGGACCGAGCACTGCCTACTGGGCATCCGGAACCTTCGACAAGGGACCTAACGTGACACTGAATCTTGATTCCGATGGCTTTCTGTACTTGTTGCAAAACTCAACTTTTTATATCAGGAATCTAACACAAGGAGGCTATCCTAGAGAAGATGCAATCTATCGCATGAAGATCGACGTGGACGGAATCTTTCGACTTTATTTTCATAATTTAAGTAACACAAGCCAGAATGAATTAGTCGTATGGGCATCTTCTAATGACAAGTGTACAGGGCGGGGTCTGTGTGGTGTAAACGGGTATTGTGATGTCATTAACGACGCTGCGAGATGCAGATGCTTACCTGGGTTTGATTTTGTGAATCCGAATTCTTGGTCTTCAGGTTGCAAAAGAAATTACACAGCAGAAACTTGCAAAATTCAGGAAGGAGATGAAGGTACCTCATCCCAGATGACAAGGTTGCTTAATACTTTTTGGGAAGATGATGCATATGCTCTCGCAGAAGCGTCAAACCAAGTAGAGTGTTCACTTGCTTGCAAGAATGACTGCAACTGCGAGGCGGTATTGTTCACAGAAGGGAGTTGCAGGTTGCAGAAGCTCCCTTTAAGATACATGCAAGTAAGAGACAGTGATTCAAATGTCGGATTCATCAAAGTCTATGTATCGTCTGTAAATAATGGGTCAGATCCAACTAATTCATCGGTTCAGGTCAAGAGAGTGCGACAAGTGAAGTTCTTAGTTATGGTGGTTTCACTTTTCTCATTTTCAGTACTCATTTTGCTACTTTCTGGAGTAATCATGTGGAGATCTCACGTTTGCGCATACAAAAAGATTTCTGAGCATGTAAATGTTCAGTTGTTCGAGGATGTTGGGCTCCGGGCATTTTCATATGCTGAGCTAGAGAAAATCACAGATGGTTTTAAAGAAGAATTGGGTAGAGGATCATTTGGGATAGTTTATAAAGGAATTATAGAGAGCTCGATGAAGATTGTGGCAGTGAAGAAATTAAAACAAGAGTTGGCACAAGAAGGGGAAAGAGAGTTTCAAACTGAAATGAAAGTGATTGGGAGAACTCATCATCGTAACCTAACAAGGCTACTTGGTTATTGTTGTGATGGTCCCGAAAGGCTCCTGGTTTTTGAGTATATGACCAAAGGATCACTTGCAGATATATTATTCGACCCCAAAAGCAAGCCATCTTGGTCAGAGAGAATAAGAATTGCACTTGACATTGCCCATGGGATCTTCTACCTACATGAAGAATGTGAAACACCCATAATTCATTGTGACATCAAGCCTCAAAATATCCTCATGGACGAGTATGGATGTGCCAAGATTTCAGACTTTGGATTGGCAAAACTACTGGAACATGACCAAACTAGAACGTCCACTTTGATAAGAGGAACAAGGGGTTATGTTGCTCCTGAATGGCACAAGAAGCTGCCTATAACAGTTAAAGTGGATGTGTATAGTTTTGGGATTGTTCTATTTGAGATTTTATGTTGCCGAAGGAAGCTTGACAACAACCTTCCATCTGATGAAGCTATTCTCGAAGAATGGGTCTATGGATGTTATGAAACAGATGAATTATTCAAACTAGTGAATGATGCAGATGTAGATAGAAGAACACTAGAACGGATGATCAAGATAGGCCTTTGGTGCACTCAAGAGGATCCGTCCCTCCGCCCCTCGATGAAAAAAGTAGTGTTGATGCTTGAAGGGACTGTCAAAATCCCAGTACCTCCAAATCCTACTTCATTCTTGAGTGCCGTTTAGTTTTGCAAGTATTAGTTCAAGAGTAACCCTCGTCATCTTATTTTCCCTCCGTCCTAAAATTATAATCTATCTTTGCTTTTTGGTTTTCCTTTTTGGTTTGACCCAAAATAATAATAATTCATTTTTAAAAATAAATAATATTTTTACCAAAATATTCTATCATTATTACTTAACCAACTAAACATTTAATGAAACATTAAATACGAAGTAGCGACAAAACTGTCATTTTATTAAATAAAGTTAATAATAATTAATATTTTTTTTCTTAATCTGTGTGTTTTTTGTTTGTCTGTGGACGGAAGGAGTATTTAATTAGTCATTTGTAACACACATGCAATTTTTTCATAAACACATGGCGCCCCATTCTTGAGACAAGTTGTAAAATAACACTACAACATTAACAACCTATGGCGACGAAGAATTCGGACTCTATGGCGACAATATGTCGTCGGCATAGGGTATAGCGACGACATGTCGTCGCAATAGAGTCGTCGGGATAGTTGTGTCGGCATAGGTCAAAAGTTTCGTCAGTATAGATGTCGTCGGCATTGGTGAATCTATAGCGGCGACGTGTCGTCGGGATAGGTTCTTGTCAATCATATTTTCAGGGATAAAATATAAAGTTTTATTAATTACCTATAGCGACGACTTGTCGTCGGTAAACCTATTGCGACAACTTGTCGTCGCCACAGGGTTTGCCTATCCCAACGACAGGTCGTCGCTATAGGGTTTTAACAGGAGCCAATGCATACCGATAGCGACGACATGTCGTCGGGATAGGTACTGTTTGTTATTTTTTTTTCCAATTTTACAGATTTAGTACATTGCCATTCCTACATTTTTAACAAATCCAAAACACATTCCAACATATATCAATTGAAATACATTAACTAAGTACCATTGTTCAAATTCAAAACATCAAATTCAATTAGTTAACTAACATTGTTCAAAATACTAAAAACATCAAACATCATTATCATAATCATATCCTTCTCCTTCTTCTCCTTCTCCTTCTTCTTCTTTTCCTTCTCCTTCTCCTTCTTCTTCCATCCTTTCGTCAACTTGTTGAGAGGTAGTTGCTTGTGTGTTAGAGTTGAATAGAAAGTTAGGAAGTGGTGGTGGTTGGAAGCCCGTAATACATGCCGCCAATGATGCATTATATTGTTGCAAGTATTCTTGCATTTGTTGTGCATCAAATTGGGATTGAGATTGGGAAGATTTTGAAGTGGAAGGTCGTTTATTTGGAATTAAACCGAAGTTGGCGGTTGGTCTCCTAACCACCCCGCGAGCATGCCCGCGTCTCGTCCCAAGGGCACGTTCTAAACATTCTTCCTCGTCTACTATTCCGCCTTCCCCAACCTCGCTTTGCATTTTCTTATATTCTTCTTGAATTTTTTCCTAAAATAAAGAAAACAATAAACATACGTTAATTAAAACAAACAACTAAACTTAAACATTAAAATAATAATAATAATAATCCTAAACAATATCAATTTCATACAATTTCATATACCAGCATAAACAATATCAACATAAACAATATCAATTTCATATAACAACCTAAACAATATCAATTTTTTACAGTTAGTTTGTTTAAAGTTTAAACCTAAACAAACAACACAATTACATATATATATATATATATATATATATATATATATATACACACACAAACAAACAATACAATAGAAAAAAAATTAGAAAAAAACAACAAACAACAACACAATCATATATATATATATATATATATATATATATATATATATATATATATATATACAACACAATCACATATATATACAAACAACAAACAATTTCAACACAATTCTTGTAATGTAATGTTCCGTAATGTTACGTATTTTTGGCTAGTCAAAGAAGCAAGTAATACTCCGGTGGTGGCTGGTGGTGATTTCAGGCGTCAACACTAGGCGGTGGAAGGGTGAGGCAGTCACTAGATCGGTGGAGCTTCACCACCGGTTGCTACATACAAAAAAACCCTAAATTAGGGGTAAAAATCAATACCAAATAACAATAAAAAACAAATTAGGGGTAGAAACAACCTTGGATTGGGTTAATCGCCGGAAATTGTCGTTGGGTAGCCGATTTCGTCGCTTGGGGAGGAGAGAATGCAGAAACAATGGCTGTGTGCAAATGAAAGAAAGCTACGTAATTGTTTTAGGGTATACCCTTATGCCAACAACATGTCGTCGGCATAGGGTCGACATAAACGACGACGTATTATTTAACCCTGAAATAAAAATATATATGTAAATTAAAAACCCTGTGCCGACGACTTGTCGTCGGCATAGGGTGTCCAAAAACTATGTTGTTTCTTTTTTCTGACACTTGAAATAAAAATGAATGAAAAATACTTTTTTTTCTTACCTATACCGACGAAAAGTCGTCGGTATATATTTTCATATTACCGCCAACATTTTCGTCGTTCCAGACCTATGGCGACGACATGTCGTCGACACAGATATAGCGGTCAAAGAAAATTGGTCAAAAGTTCCAAAAGCTATGGCGACAACATGTCGTCGGGATAGGTGTCGTCGCCTTAGCTTTGTATTCTTGTAGTGTAACTCGTAGTAAAAGTAGTTACGTTTTATTAATGATCATTCATGGTTTAATTAAGTAAGTAATTTACGCATTCATGGTTCAAGTAAGTAATCTACGTAGTAAAAAAAGATTTTATTAATTCAACACTTATAAGATTTTACACACTACAAAAAGGTATGGGTTGTCGCCGCTAATACCTTTAGCGGCGACATGTCGCTGCAAATGAGTCGCCGGTAATACTTCGTTGCTAATGAGAACCTAGTCGCCGCTAATAGTGTATCGTCGCTGTTATGGGTGTGTCACCGCGAAAGACTAGATGTCGCCGCAAATAGTATGTCGCCGCCGCTAATACTGTTTGCATGTGTCATTATCTACCACTTTCTTACTCATGTTAGATCCAAACCCATCGGGCAATTTAACATCTCTTATAAATTGGCAAAAGATTTTGCAGTCAGATTTCTTGAATGAGTAGTTTGCATATGGTCTAGTGAACTTGTTACCTTTTTTTGCAACCATTGATTACGCTGGATATTCAGATTTTTCAAGTCCTCACGTGCATTTGATGACCAATACTCGAGCTCGAAAAATATGCTACATTTCGACCAGTTCAACTCGAATCCTTTGTCGATCCATGTTTGCATTGAGAGTGTTAGGATGTTTAACCGGTTTACCAAGTAGTAGACGACCTAGTTGTTCTTGTATGTCTTCATTAGTAAAGTGTCTTGGAGCGAGTCTTGTCTCGGGTTGCTTGTTAAATTTCAAACTCATCCTTAATGGATCATCAACATCAAAGAACCAACGATGGCCAATATAAACAACTTTATTTATTGCACGGTACGAGGGAGTGTCTTCATTGCAAGTTGGGCATGCTCTATACCCTTGTCCGCTCCAGCCCGATAAACTACTACAAGCTGGAAATTCATTTATTGTCCATAACAATATAGCTTTCATCATGAAGAATGTGTTTGTCGCTGCGTCTTTAATATGTACGCCTAATTGCCACAAAAAATTAACCTCTTCCACTAATGGCCTAAGAAAAACATTTATGTCCTTTCCAAGTGCTTTAGGGTCGGGAATCAACAATGCCAACATAAATGATGACTCTTTCATACAAAGCCATGGTGGTAGATTCTATGTAGTGAGTACAACCAGCCACACACTATGTGGATTACACATGTTACCAAATGGATTAAAGCCATCAGCTGCCAGCCCTAGGCGTACGTTGCGAGGTTTACTCGAGAAGTCAAGGTAATCTACATCAAAATTTTACCAAGACTCTCCATCAACGGGATGACGCATCACACCATCTTCTGATCTCCCGATACTATGTCGTATCATATTTTTGGAAGTGTACCGTGAACGATACAAACGACGTAGTCTAGGGTCACTGGAAAGTACCGTAACACCTTATGAGCCACTTTCTTACCCTTGGTGTTTTTATCAATCCACCGACTCTCTTTACAAACTGAACAAGAAAACAATCGCTTTTGCAGACATGTATTGACTCGTACCCCAAACCTAACTTCTTAAGTTTCTTTTTTGTTAAATAATATAAACGGGGAACCTTGTTGTCTGGTGGAAATGTCGAATGCAACAACGAAATGAACTATCAGTCTATTTGTTGTTGACCTTGATATGCATTAGCTTTGCTAAAAAATCAAGGAATGAAAACATGCGACCAGGATATAACTTGGTTTCGAATGCCTCTAACAACTGTTCAAAATCATCATCGACATTGCTACCCCCTGTATTCGAGGTTTGTATCATTTTCTCTCGACTCCCATATAACATCGTCAATAACTTTAACCATCTCGTTACTTGGGGATATGACATCTACAACTGGAGGGATTAAAGGTTCTGATGGGTTTTAGCTATAAGAACATCCTATGTGCTCATACAAACCCTAATGCTTGGATCTAGGTTTCTCTATTGTACATGCAATTCATCCAAGACTTTAAACCCTAGATCTAGCATCTGATAAACAATATAATATATGAATTAGGGTTTAGATCATACCTTGATTGTTATATAGCAATAACAATCTCAAATCCTTCTTGTAATGACTTTAGAAAGCTTAGAGTCACAAATGTCACTCCTCTAATGGTTCACAAACACCAAGAGTAAGAGGATGAAGAAGAGAAGAGAAGGAGGCTTCCCAAAACGTGTGTAAACCCTAAGGATCTTGTTCACCACGTTTTTGGGGCTTAAGGGTCCTTTAAATAGATGTAGGCTATTAGGGTTTTGAACTAGGAAACCCTAAACTGACTACTTAAGCCCTAAGCAGCCCATGAACCCTTCTTTAATAAGCCTTGGACGATTTCTAATGGGCTTCCCCATAGAATTCGTCCAACCTTATATTATAAGGTAATCCATAGCCCAATTGCGATTATCTTATAATTACAATTCCAGTCCCTTAAGTTTAATTAATCTCTTTTAGCCACAAACTTAATTCTTATTAATTCTTTACTAATATTAATTAAACAATATGATTTCTCCTTTAATATATTATTCTCATAATATATTAATAAATCATAATTAATCCTTTCTCTCCATAATTCATCCTATCAAGTTGCTTTGATGAAGGCAACCCAAAAGGACCATGCAACATCGGGTCAAGTACATACCAAAATAGTTATGGACTTAAACACTAATCCAACAGGTTCACCATGATATATTCGCGTTTTGTATGACTGACTGAAACCACATATACGAACATGACGTCTCATTGCTTTCGGATCCATGAAGTAAAGATTATCACATTTCTCACATGGACATCTGGTTTTTACGTTTACAATCTAGGTGTAACATGGATCTCTTGACAAAAGAGTCGAGTCCTAACTGGAACTCGGGAGATTGATGATGTGGATTAGTAGTCCAACTTTTATCAATAGACATGATGCAGCTGAAACATAATTTAGTATTTAAGGTTTACTCTACAGGAAACAAAAATCAAGTAGAGTGTTCATAAAGTCGATGATTAAAAAAGTATCCCAACGCGAGAACACATGAACAAATAATCAAAAATGGATAGAGTATTTAAAATGCATATATATATATATATATATATATATATATATATATATATATATATATATATACACCCAAGGAGCAAAGAGAAAGTGACAAATTTAAATCACTAGAAGTACATTGCTATTAATAACTTAATTACGCTAAAGTTGTAATGACCAACATTAAGTCACTAAAAGTATGTTGCTATTAATTTTGTTTTATAATTAATTTAATATGATTTTATAAAGGTAACTTAATTTGATTGTAAAGGTAAATTAATTTGATTTTCTAATTAATTTAATATTTTTTTTGCTATTAGTTTAATTTTTTAAACTAATTTTATTTTATTTTAATATGAATATTAACTTGATTTTAAAACTAATTTAGTTTGATTTTACAATTAATTTATTATTTTTTTGTTGATTTTTTTTTAAAATTAATTGAGTTTTATTCTATAATTAAATTAAAACTACTAGAAGTACGTTGCTATTAATAACCTAATTAAGCTAAAGTTGTAATGACCAACATTAACTCACTAAAAGTATGTTGCTATTAAGTTGTAATGACCAACAATAAGAACTTTACAATACAAATAATAGCATCTAAATACAAAACACGATAACTTATCAACTAAGAACTTTAACACTTCATCTTATATACACCAAACTATTAAACCTAAATATCACATAATCATACATATATACAGTAGATTCAATTCCAATTTTCATTTCATTTTAGACATACAATACAACTTTCATATTCCAGTTTCATACAATTAAGCAATACATCCAATTTCATACAATACATCCAATTCAAATTTCAATTTCAAACAATTAAGCAATACATCCATTTTTATACAATCCTACCATTTTAGACATCCAATTCCATTTTCATAGAAAAAATATACACCTAAATACAAAATCACACAAACCATGTCTAATTCCATTTTCATGCCAATACACTACAATGAGCATAAACACAAATCAATTACATAGGTTGCATAAAATACGAGAAAACATACATAATCACTCAAAAATCATCAATTTACAGCCAAACAAGAGGCTTGGTCGACCCTTAAAATCACTAACCAAAAAAAATATTAGAAAACATAGAAATCAATGATACAATCAGGTTTGGATGGTAAAACGAACCTCACACACAACAAGATTAGAAATTAGGGAAAGAATTCGACCTTAGAATGCTCAATTTCGCTGAAATGTAGCCATGGTCTGAATCGCACCAAGCTTGCCCTCAATTAAGTCGATGGTTGCCGGTAATGAGGGTGGGTCACCGGTAAACAAGGTAGGTCGCCGGTAAAGTGTGGCTTGGTGGTTAGAATCGTAATGGAGTGCAGATGGTGAAGGCAGTCAGAGTGGGTTGAGAGAAAGTATACAGCGATAGAAGGAAAGAACGTCGACCGGGGGTTATCTGATGCAACTCAATAGCGACGACAGGCAACAACGGCGACACGAGGGTATTAGCGGCGACACGGGGTATTAGCGACGACACCCTGGAGGGAAAAGTCAGAGCATTTTTAGGATGTTTACGACCGTCGGATTGAATACAGATCGAACGGATGGTGATTGTTTCACGCGGATCGCCACTGTGTTAGCAATAGCGGCGACGCCAAGCAATAGCGGTGATATGTAACGTGTCTATTACAGGTCGTCGCTATTGCTAAAATTTCTTGTAGTGAAACAGGTCGAGTCAATTTATTCATGGAGCTTCACACGGGTCATGTACATCCTAGTCGTGTCCTTCTAGTACATGCCGACACAGGGTTGTGTCCAGGGTCGGTCCATTGGTTTTCCATGCCCCGGGCGAAAAGACTAAAAAATGCCTTTGTCTATATATACATTACACATATTATCTATATACAACATCATTTCTACACTACAAAAAATGCCAATCAGTGACCAAAATGAAATAGTCACTAACAACAGAACAAGTCGTCACAAAATGATTTTGTGACCAAAATTCCGATCGTCACTTTTCGTCATTATAGGTCCATCACAAAACAAGTTTAGTGACAAAAAGAACACACAAATGCTATAAATCTTTACAATACAACAAGAACCTCCAAATAAATCTTCACATTTATAATATGAAATATTAATTGTCATTTTTAAAAAACAAAATCCATACATTTTATCCAATATTTGAAAAATCAAACATATAAATATCAATGCGCATTAAAAGTAAATTCAATTGAATTTTCTTCCGGATAATGTGGAGCGAGTTTTAGGAGCATGCTCCATAAAGTTCCAACCTAACTGCATATGTCACACCCCCAAACCTGAACGATGGAAACGTTCGGGGGCGAACGACTTCATGTGGTAACGTAACAAATGAATACATAGTAAAGAAAGCAATACAACCATCATATATATAATTGAAAGTTTACATTTGTCAAAAGTTACATGTTCAAAACCAATTAAAATATGATGTCAAAATATGAGATTAAACTGGCATCGCAACATCCCTTCATCAAAAGCATAATGATACCTGAAATTACTGATTCCCTGGGACATACAAGTAATTTTGAAAGAGTAGATCAGCATTTAAGCTGGTGAGTTTCATAAGTATTTAAATGACAATGTTTGTATGAAATGAAATGTTTTGTCCTTGTTTTTTTGTGTTTAGAAAATCCTATATTTTCTACTAGTATAAAAGTAGCCTTCTCTCAAGACCAATGTTTGTTTCTAAAATGTATGTAAGTGTAAAATAACCAATGTGTTTGAAAACCTTGTAAATCAATGCATTTTTAATACCCCATGTGAGTTTTATAACCATACTATTGACTCGGAATGCCTATACACAACGTTCTTCAGGCGTTGGAATGTTATGACGTTTGTCACCCCAAATGGTGGACTGTAGCTAACAGTCAGGGCGCGGGTTGTCAAGCCCATATA
Organism: Lactuca serriola; assembly: GCF_051521515.1. Lineage (NCBI taxonomy): Eukaryota > Viridiplantae > Streptophyta > Magnoliopsida > Asterales > Asteraceae > Lactuca > Lactuca serriola. The sequence goes on from NC_136415.1 coordinate 47,794,352, forward strand.
GATCTATACACAAACACCATGCTCCCCCTCCAAGGGATTCTGGTATATAATACAGGAATTGAAATGTGTACTCGAACGTACGTGAAGTTAGTGTCTCACAAAAACCGTGGTATAAAAACAGATCTACTTGTTAAAATGTTTCGTTTGTTCTTGTATATGAAAGTGACTTCTTGAAATTCGTGTTTCTAGTACGTAGGAGTTAGAAATTTGTTCGTAAAACTATACCTATTATAGTTTTCTAAAAGTGTGTCTCGTTTGTTTAGAAATACCTAGAAAAGGAATCATTTGTTATGAAAGCATAGATTTTTGTAGAGCCTAAGATAGACAAGTATACATATAATCTAAGAAAATGTTTAGTTTATACATGCATTACAACAATTTTTATTTCAAAAGATAGAATTCTATTGTAACATATTTTATATACCAAAGTTTCCTATAAAGTTTATAAATCACATGTGATTTGGATATATAAAAGCATATAAAATAATTCTTTATGTAACACACGATAATACTCGTGTGTTTTACTTGTATTCCCCCCCTTGAAAGCATATAAAAGCATTTAGAATATTTAAAAAGGGTTAATTAAGGGGTATGAACTCACTTGAAAGTTTGAAGATAGCGAGATGGAAAACCGGGCAGAGTTTCGTCTCGGGAAACGGATTTTTCTCAGGATTCTCGGGAATCTCGGGAGTAAAATCGACCTTCGGGACATGAGCAAAAAGACAAGGGCTTCGGGGTAGTGCGGGCATGGAAGTGAGCAAATTTTCCGGAAACCCTCGCATCCCTTTTATAGGGGCTGAGAGGCCTTGGTACGCGGGGCGTACGCTCGTACGCAGCGCGTACTCGTGCGTCACCCGTGACCGAGTCCTCGACTGCTTCACTTCGGATGGGACGGGTCGGGTAGGTTCGTATAGGGGCGACGTGGACGGTCCGAGACCAAGGCCCTCGGGTACGCGGGGCGTACGGGGTTACGCAGCGCGTAACTCGGATGAGGACGCTGACTCCTCCTTCGGATATTACCGGATTTTTGATTTATTTTTATATATATAATTTATTTAATAAACTTCAAAAAATCATATCTTTTTCATACGAACTCCGTTTTCGAAGGTTTTTATATCCACGCGTAGGTGAGACTACGCTCTACAACTTTCGTTTAGATTCCGTTGGCAAATTCCGAAATTATTTTTATTATTTATTTATAAAATGTCGTGATTAAGGAATTTCTTTAAAAATTCATAACTTCTTTATCTAACGTCGGTTTTTGCCAGAATTTTCACCGCTGAAATACCATTGTCGAGACCTTCGATTCTTGTTTAGGTCATTCCGGCCAAAAGTCGCTCGATCTCCGATTCGAGTTTTTAGTTGTTTGTTGCTAAGCCGAACTTTTGAAAAATCATAACTTCAATATACGAAGTCGGATTTGGGCGTTCTTTTTACGTACGATCATGGTTTAATGAAATTTAAACATAGAAGGAATTTAAATAGAAACTTTTTGGACATTTTATTATCAAAGTTAATTTTATCAACTCAAAAGTGGTTACAACACTTGACTTTTTACATCATTACAAAGAGTTGAAATATCGGGTTGTCACATCATCCCCCCGTTAGAGGGAATTTCGTCCTGAAATTTAAAGTAGTAAAGATACTAGTGAACATGAAAGAGATGAGGGTACTTTTGCTTCATCTGATCTTCGCGTTCCCATGTGAATTCAGGTCCCCGCTTGGCATTCCAGCGAACCTTCACGATGGGTATGCGACTTTGTTTTGTTTGTTTGACCTCTCGGTCCATGATTTCTACTGGTTCTTCCACAAAGTTGAGGCTCTCGTTGATCTCGATCTCGTCGAGTGGAATAACAAGAGTCTTATCGGACAGACACTTTTTCAAGTTTGAGACGTGGAAGGTTGGATGTATGTTACTAAGTTCACGCGGTAGGTTAAGCTTGTAAGCCACAAGGCCGATTCTGGCAATAATCTCAAAAGGCCCTACGTATCTTGGATTTAGTTTCCCACGCTTTCCAAAGCGTATTAAACCCTTCCACGGTGAGACCTTTAATAAAACGTGGTCTCCTACCTGGAATTTCAAAGGTTTCCTCCTTTGGTCAGCGTAGCTTTTCTGTCGGTCTCTAGAGGCTTTCAATTGTTCACGAATCTGAACGATCTTCTTTGTCATTTCTCGTATGATTTCCGGACCGGTGAGAGTGCTTTCAGGAACTCTTCCTCTAGCTAACTGGGTATCGCCAACTTCAGTCCAGCACAGAGGGGATCTGCACTTTTGACCATAGAGGGCTTCAAACGGAGCAACCTTTATGCTTGTATGATAACTATTGTTGTATGAAAATTCGACAAGGGGTAAATGGATATCCCATGCCTTTCCAAAGTCAATCACACAGGCTCTCAGCATATCTTCTAAAGTTTATATTGTTCTCTCACTTTGCCCGTCTGTTTGTGGGTGGTAGGTTGTACTCATGTCTAGCCTAGTCCCTAGGGAACTTTGTAGTGACTGCCAGAATCTTGAAGTGAATCTACTATCTCGATCGGAGATAATGGATATCGGAACGCCATGCAGTCGCACTACTTCCCTTAAGTAAGTTCTCATAAGCTTTTCCATTTTGTCAGTCTCCTTGATGGGTAGGAAATGTGCGGATTTGGTCAATCTGTCGACGATGACCCATATGGTATCGAGTCCACTCGTCGTCTTGGGTAACTTGGTTATGAAGTCCATAGTAATCCGCTCCCATTTCCATTCTGGTATCTCCGGTTGTTGTAGTAATCCTGACGGTTTCTGATACTCGACCTTAACCTTAGCGCAAGTAAGGCATTTACTTACGAAGGTAGCAATTTTTGCTTTCATGTTAGGCCACCAGTATAGTTTCTTAAGATCCAGATACATTTTATCTGAACCTGGGTGAACGGAATATCTTGAGTTGTGTGCTTCGGTCATGACTACGTTTCTGAAACCACCATGTTTCGGGGTCCAGATTCGGTCCATGAGATAGTAGGCTCCGCCACCCTTGACTTCTAGATTCTTTTCCATTCCTCGCAGGGATTCACCCGCCACATTTTCAGGTTGCAAAGCTTCCATTTGTGCCTCCTTAATTTGTGTGGATAAGTGGGAATGGATAGTCATAGTCAGAGATTTGACCCTCCGACCAGTGTATTCCTTTCGACTGAGGGCGTCAGCTACCACGTTGGCCTTGCCAGGATGATAACGAATTTTGCATTCGTAGTCATTTAGTAACTCAACCCATCGTCATTGTCGCATGTTGAGTTCCTTCTGATCGAAAATGTGTTGAAGGCTCTTGTGATCGGTGAAAATAGTACTTTTTGTTCCATATAAGTAGTGTCTCCAGATCTTCAGAGCAAATACCACTGCTCCTAACTCAAGATCGTGTGTCGTATAGTTCACTTCGTGTGTCTTAAGCTATCGAGAGGTATAAGCAATAACCTTCCTTCTCTGCATAAGAACACAACCAAGTCCTTGATTTGACGCATCGCAATACACTACGAAGTCTTCTATCCCTTCGGGGAGGGATAGTATCTGTGCGGTGCATAAGGATTGTTTTAGCGTTTGGAACGCCTTCTCTTGTTTCGCTTCCCAGTCAAAGGCCACGCCTTTCTGGGTTAATGTAGTAAGAGGTTTCGCAATGCTAGAGAAGTTCTTTATGAATCTGCGAGAGTAGCCAGCGAGACCTAGAAATTGACGAATTTCTGTAGGTGTCTTTGGTGCCGACCAATTCTCAATGGCCTTAATTTTGGAGGGGTCCACGTGTATCCCTTTCTCGCTAACAACGTGGCCTAAAAATTCGACTCTTCGAATCCAAAATTCGCATTTAGAGAACTTTGCATAGAGTTTCTCCGTTCGCAGTGTTTCTAGGACTTTTCGTAGGTGCTGACTATGCTCTTCCTCACTTCGGGAGTAGATAAGTATATCATCGATAAAGACGATGACGAACTGATCCAAGTAAGAACGGCATACCCTATTCATTAGGTCCATAAATACTGCTGGTGCATTGGTTAATCCGAACGGCATCACTACAAATTCGTAGTGTCCATAACGAATTCGGAAAGCTGTCTTTGGAATATCCCCCTCTAGAACTCGTAATTGGTGATATTCGGATCGTAGATCTATTTTGGAGAAGTAGTTTCCTCCTTGAAGTTGATCGAATAGGTCGTTAATACGGGGTAGAGGATAACGGTTCTTGACAGTAAGTTTGTTCAGCTCTCTGTAGTCGATGCACATACGGAACGATCCGTCTTTCTTCTTTACAAACAAGACCGGTGCTCCCCAAGGTGAGAAACTTGGTCTTATGAATCCTTTTTGAAGGAGTTCATTAAGTTGACTGGAAAGTTCCTGCATCTCTGCTGGTGCGAGACGATAAGGCGACTTCGCTACTGGGGTAGCCCCTGGAACTAAGTCGATTCTGAATTCGACTTGGCGTTGTGGTGGTAATCTTGGTAGTTCTTCTGGAAAGATATCGGGAAAGTCGCGTACTACTGAAATGTTCTTGATGTCCTTCAGTTCTTGACTTGTATCAACGATGTGCGCTAGGAATGCTCGACAATCCTTCCGCAAGAACTTTCGAGCTTGGATGCACGAAATGATGCGAAGGTTTGTACTTGATTTGTCGTCGTAGATAACTAATGTTTCGTTGTTAGGGAGATTAAGACGGACTGCTTTCTCAAAGCACATGATGTCGGCGCGAAGTAGACTCAACCAATCCATGCCGACTATGACGTCGAAACTTTTAATTTGGACCGGCATGAGATTGATTGGAAAAGAATGGCCGTCTAAAGTTAACGTACAGCCCATGAATATGCAGTTAGTGTTTTCGGTTTTTCCATTGGCTATCTCTACAGTGAATGATTTTTCTAACTTGCTAGGTTTAGGTTTAAGTAAATGAATAAAGTTTTGACTCACGAAGCTTCTCTCCGCTCCACTATCGAATAATATGCATGCATATGAATTATCGAGAAGGAACGTACCAGCAACTACAGTTGGCTCAGCTACAGCTTCGTCGTGGCCTATAGCCAAAACTCGTCCCACACCGCCGGTGCCTGCTGCCTTAGGGCAGTTCCTCTTGTAGTGGCCCACCTCGCCACAACCGTAGCAAGGCTAGCCTACACCCGCACTGGGAACTTGAGTGATCAGCTTTGCGGGGTCCTTGCAGAAACGGGCCGTGTGTCCCTTTCTGTTGCAGTTGGCGCACTGCATTTCCCGACAAGGTCCATGGTGGTGGTAAGTGCATTTGGTGCACTTTGGAAGGTTACCTACATAAGGCTTTGTTAGGTAGGTATTTGTAGGAGCTGTAGTAGATACAGTGGCAGCATTCACTGAAACCAGTTGTTTCTTTGCGGGCTCTTGGGAAGACCCACCCTTCCCTTTATTCCATACCCTCTTCTTGCTATTGTTGTTGTTGTTGTTGTTGTAGTTGTTGTTGTTGTTTCCTTTCTGTGGTTCTGGTGCAGAAGTGGTTGAGTTCTGATGACCTCCGTAGTCAATCAGAGATTGTGCCAGTTCCTTAGCACTTTCAAAGGTGTCAGGTTTGGAAGCTAATACGCTTGATCGTATTTGGGGCGTCAGTCCCCAGATGTACCTTTCTATTTTCTTGCTCTCGGCAGCAATCATATCTGGGCAAAGGATTGCCAGATCGCAGAATCTGTTGGTATAAGTTGCAATGTCGGTACCAACCATTCCAAGAGTCCATAGTTCGTGTTCGAGCTTTTGAATCTCTCCCCGTGGGCAGTATTCTCTCATCATCATGGCTTTTAGGCTCTCCCAACTTATGGAGTTTGCCACTATCAGGGTAAGTACTTTAACGTGGCATTCCACCAAGTTAAAGCTCTATCAATAAGGGTGAAAGTTGCAAATTTGACTTTGCTGTGCTCGGGACAAGAGCAGATTTCAAAGACTGACTCCGTCCTTTCAATCTACTGCCTCAGGGCTATCACACCACCAGTTCCATAAAACATCCGGGGCTTGGCATTAGTAAAGTCCTTATAGGTGCATTCTCGGGGTGGTCCATGACTCTCGCCATGGTTGGATGGGTGTGTGCCAGATCCCGAGCCATTAGTACTCGAGTTATTGATCTGTGACATGGCAGCTGCCACCGTTGCGGTGACTGCTGTTTGGAACATAACAACATCAAATTGAGGTGGTGGTACAGGTGCTTCCCCACCGTTGTTTCGCCTTGGATTCCTACGCGGAGGCATCCTTCAACTATAGGTTGAAAAGGTAAAGATAAGAATTCCATAGAATAGAAAATGTATGTGTCTCATGAACTAAATTGCTATAGTTCAACAACAGATGATAGTATGAGTCTTAAAATAGAAGAATGAAAGTTATTTGTAAGACTGAAAGTATGAAACAAGTATTGGGTTTCTCAAAGACTTTTCAAGGTTTGAACGAAATACTCAACGTAGTAATAATAATGTCACTTATATTAATATAAAAGTGGATACAACGATCATGAAAATTTGACCCCTATAAGGGTCTCCGATTACAAAGTTCGAGAAATTTAAAGACTTTTATCCGAGGTCCTAAGCTATAACAAAATTTGAGTCTTTGACAAGCACTACTTGCGACGTAGGTTGCGCTTGGAGCTTGACTCTACATCTGATTGCTTCGACTCCATTAGACGCCTATCAAAAGCGGCTTGTTGTTCCCTCAGTTCAGCGAGGGCTGCAATCATTTGTGCTTGGAATGCCTCGGTTTGGAGTTGAGCATTGTCTTGTATCTTGTCCAGCCTACGGATGTCAGAAGTGTGAACCTGTACTTCCACGTTGACATCCCAGAGTCGGCTAGCTTGAACTCCGGACTGATAGGACTGATTGGCTAACTTACCCACCATTACCGAGAGTGCCCAATCAGCCGAACCTCCACTACGGACATCATAGAAGTCCCGGCACATGCCGTAGGGAGGGCGTATGCCTTGTTGTTGGCTCCAATGATGGAGGTGACTTCCCCAGACGGGAGTCGGTCCTTGAAAGTTCCTTACGAAGATGGGAGGTTGAACGGGTGGTGGATCGATCACTTCCGGCTTTGAGTCGGTACCGGAGTCATCATCCACTTCTATGGGTTCCTTGTCCTCTTCGGGATCATCTTCGACCCATCCTCCGTTGCCTTGGTTGGGAAAGTAGGGGTCGCTGGGGTGGTGAAATCTAGCCATTTGACTGTACGAGAAATAGGGTTATAAGAATTGAATAAAGTTGAAACATGCAAAACATGTAAGTTAAACTTGTTTAGGTAGTAAATACTCTTATAGTATTTAAATTCTTGTGTTTGATTCTTGTAATGGTTTGGTAAGTTTTGACTTGTTGCTTACTACGAGCAATCCTCGATATATATTAGTCCGATCTCGGGCAAATATAGGTGATCACGTTATATTTGTCAAAAATCTGATTACATATATCGAGTCTAAATCGTAGTGTCAACTTGTCTAAATACTTGTTGTATAGTGAGATATCATGAAAATAATTTGTTGTATGCACGTAATTGTACTTAAATGAACTATCAATTTAAGTTAAACGTAACGCTGCTCAAGCGTAAAAAGAAAAATGTTTTGTCAGAGAGTATTAGTCCCTTAAGCATTTATAGTTTGTATATCTTATGTGGTTCGATATACTTAGTTCACTATAAACATTGCTCTGATACCAATCTGTCACACCCCAAACCTGAACGGCGGAAACGTTCGGGGGCGGATGACTTCATGTGGTAACGTAACAAATGAATACATAGTAAAGAAAGCAATACAACCATCATATATATATATATATATATATATATATATATATATATATATATATATATATATATATATATATATAATTGAAAGTTTACATTTGTCAAAAGTTACATGTTCAAAACCAATTACAATATGATGTCAAAATATGAGATTAAACTGGCGCCGCAACATCCCTTCATCAAAAGCATAATGATACCTAAAATTACTGATTCCCTGGGACATACAAGTAATTTTGAAAGAGTAGATCAGCATTTAAGCTGGTGAGTTTCATAAGTATTTAAATGACAATGTTTGTATGAAATGAAATGTTTTGTCCTTGTTTGTTTGTGTTTAGAAAATCCTATATTTTCTACTAGTATAAAAGTAGCCTTCTCTCAAGACCAATGTTTGTTTCTAAAATGTATGTAAGTGTAAAATAACCAATGTGTTTGAAAACCTTGTAATCAATGCATTTTTAATACCCCATGTGAGTTTTATAACCATACTATTGACTCAGAATGCCTATACACAACGTTCTTCAGGCGTTGGAATGTTATGACGTTTGTCACCCCAAATGGTGGACTGTAGCTAACAGTCAGGGCGCGGGTTGTCAAGCCCGTATAGATCTATACACAAACACCATGCTCCCCCTCCAACGGATTCTGGTATATAATACAGGACTTGAAATGTGTACTCGAACGTACGTGAAGTTAGTGTCTCACAAAAATCGTGGTATAAAAACAGATCTACTTGTTAAAATGTTTCGTTTGTTCTTGTATATGAAAGTGACTTCTTGAAATTCGTGTTTCTAGTACGTAGGAGTTATAAATTTGTTTGTAAAACTATACCTATTATAGTTTTCTAAAAGTGTGTCTCGTTTGTTTAGAAATACCTAGAAAAGGAATCATTTGTTATGAAAGCATAGTTTTTTGTAGAGCCTAAGATAGACAAGTATACATATAATCTAAGAAAATGTTTAGTTTATACATGCATTACAACAATTTTTATTTCAAAAGATAGAATTATATTGTAACATATTTTATATACCAAAGTTTCCTATAAAGTTTATAAATCACATGTGATTTGGATATATAAAAGCATATAAAATAATTCTTTATGTAACACACGATAATACTCGTGTGTTTTACTTGTATTCCCCCCCCCCCCCCTTGAAAGCATATAAAAGCATTTAGAATATTTAAAAAGGGTTAATTAAGGGGTATGAACTCACTTGAAAGTTTGAAGATAGCGAGATGGAAAACCGGGCAGAGTTTCGTCTCGGGAAACGGATTTTTCTCAGGATTCTCGGGAATCTCGGGAGTAAAATCGACCTTCGGGACATGAGCAAAAAGACCAGGGCTTCAGGGTAGTGCGGGCACGGAAAACGAGGCAAAACGCGAGAGAAATGAGAGGAAATGAGCAAATTTTCCGGAAACCCTCGCATCCCTTTTATAGGGGCTGAGAGGCCTCGGTACGCAGGGCGTACGCTCGTGCGCTGCGCGTACTCGTGCGTCACCCGTGACCGAGTCCTCGACTGCTTCGCTTCGGATGGGACGGGTCAGGTAGGTTCGTATAGGGGCGCCGTGGACGGTCCGAGACCAAGACCCTCGGGTACGCGGGGTGTACGGGGTTACGCAGCACGTAACTCGAATGAGGACGCTGACTCCTCCTTCGGATATTACCGGATTTTTGATTTATTTTTATATATAATTTATTTAATAAACTTCAAAAAATCATATCTTCTTCATACGAACTCCGTTTTCGAAGGTCTTTATATCCACGCGTAGGTGAGACTACGCTCTACAACTTTCGTTTAGATTCCGTTGGCAAATTCCGAAATTATTTTTATTATTTATTTATAAAATGTCGTGATTAAGGAATTTCTTTAAAAATTCTTAACTTTTTTTATCTGACGTCGGTTTTTGCCAGACTTTTCACCGCTGAAATACCATTGTCGAGACCTTCGATTCTTGTTTAGGTCATTCCGGCCAAAAGTCGCTCGATCTCCGATTCGAGTTTTTAGTTGTCTGTTGCTAAGCCGAACTTTGGAAAAATCATAACTTCAATATACGAAGTCGGATTTGGGCGTTCTTTTTACGTACGATCATGGTTTAATGACATTTAAACATAGAAGGAATTTAAATAGAAACTTTTTGGACATTTTATTATCAAAGTTAATATTATCAACTCAAAAGTTGTTACAATAGTTGACTTTTTAGGTCATTACAAATAGTTGAAATATCGGGTTGTCATAGCATAGGAGCATAAAAACAGATTAATCATGGAAGAACATCGGAAGTGTTTATCATTCTGAGTTAATCGAGACGCAAAACTACTCTGCCATGAAAGCGATGGACAAAACTGCTCTCTCAGGCAGGAATAAGCTCTTGAAAGCATAAACTGAAAAGGAAATACTGCAATCTCCTAAAATGAATCTTGCTACAAATTTCCGTCCCGATTTTACTACTTCTTAACATTTTTCGCCTCGTAAAAGTTACCGGTCATTTCGTTAAATCCAGTACCATTTTACACTTATCTTCTTTATAAAAACTGAAATCAAACCTAATTATGAATCTAGAAGCTAATGATATCAAAAAAATAATTAATAAATTATTAGCCACCAACCTACTACATGTGCACTCTAAAGAATATTCAGAAATCGGATGGGGTTGGCAGAATAATTTTTTATTAAAATATAAATATGAGGTCAAAATGGTCATTTCATAAAATTAACGAAATGACTGTTTACATGGACAATTCATGGCCAAAAAACATTTAAAAAACAGTAAATAGGATTGAAAAATGCAAGAAGACTCTTTTTTTTTCGAACCATATAAAAAAGTGATATAACAGATAGGCAAAAACTATAAATGTTAGAGTTAATTTAGAGATAGCTTACCTAAATAAGCTGCTTTCGGATATTTGTGCCAATTTCAATTTGATTGATGTCATTACCAGTGCCTTAAGGTACCTCCCAAGAGCTATTGGGAACAAAATCTTCAAGGCACAATGACAACTGCATTTGTATGTAAAAAGCTAGAGATTAACTTTAAGTATAAGATTATAGATAGAAATATGCAGTCATCATTGAGATGAAAAAAAATGAAATCAAACTAAAGATCAAATCAATACATACTTATTATTATCTTTTTATCACACAAATAAAATGCTACCTTTCCACCAGATAAAATTATCTTTCGACTGCTACAACTCTAAAGATGCTAAAAGAACAAATACATAAATGAAGTAGTTAATAAATGTGTTTTATCATACATCACCGGGGTATGAAGAAAGAACATAAAAAAATGAAATCAAACTAAAGATCAAATAAATACATACTTATATTATAGATAAATTGAATTAATATGAAAAGGAAAGTTGTTGTTATTCTAATCTTGAAAATAACACAAAGGATGAACTTTTTTTACACTTGAAAAATAGCAAAAAGTCTTAACTTTTATATTGAACTTTTATTCTTTTTCAACCATTTTATTTATGCCTTCCATTGCACCTCTTTCAGTAATTATCAAATCTATGAGCAAAAATATTTTAATCATATTCCATCATTTTGTTGGACAATTGTCAAACCCCCAAACCAAGGATGGTGGAAACGTCCGGGGGTGGAGGACTTCATGTACAGTATCATAACAACGAGTATAATAGTGACCATAGCAAACACAACCAACATAAATATAATTGAAAAAGTTACATCATAGTATATACGTTTACATGTTTCTAAATCAATTACATTATGTTGAAAAAAATGTAATGTTTAACGCCTTAACGTTCCATCCTCAAAAGTAGCTGTTTACCTGCTTACTGATTTCGTGAGAATATAAGTACTTTTGAAAAAAGTGTCAACAATTAAGTTGGTGAGGTGATAAGCTTTTGAATGAAATGTTGAAATCCTTTCGTTATAGAAGTAACGTTTGTTTTAGAAAATCCAATATTTTCCTTTTAAAAATATAATGTAGCCTTAAATGCCAAGACTAATAATGTACTAGTGTTTTCCATATAAGTTGTGAATTATGCAAGTTTAAATCGTCATAAACCCGTTTAATTGAAGTAAGATCCCGTAAATCTTATGTTTTGTTAATACCCCATGTGAGTTATTATAACCATGCTATGAATTAGTCGGCCTTGCATACGACGTTCTTCAGGCGTCGGAATGTTAATGATATTTGTCACTCTAGACCCGTCGGTCTAGCTGTTGCATGCAGCTAAGGTGTGGGTTTGTCAGACCCAATATAGATCAATATACAACTATCACACTCTCCCTACAAGAGACTCTGGTTACAATTACAGGACTTTTGATTTTGTGACTTTAGAAGTAACGCGAAGCGAATGTCTCCCAAATTTATTCATTAACAGATTTATATAAAGTGAACTGAAAACCCCTTTTTGCCGAGATATACTCTTTCGTGGTGTGATGTAAATGAAACATAAACTATGATTTGTTAGAATTTATCCTAATTGTTTGTAATGTATATGAAACGTAAACTATACCTATTATAGTTTATCAGAATGTTGGTAATGTATAGAAACCTTTACTGTGTAAGTAAAATGTATAGCGAAAACATACTATGTCTATTAGGCCTCATCTTGTAATAATTGGAATACTAACTGATTTTTACAATTTAGTGAACATTTTTCTGTTATATAATTATATCACAACAGAAAACACATGCAAAATATGAAGTCATCAAAGATTAACACTTGCTCCACATGTTACAAAGTGTTATGAAAGTTGTAAACTGTAAATTCGTTTTTACCATTTCTACACTGATTTAGAAAAATCATAGAAAAGTCATACGAAGTCAAAAACTAGATCCGTCAACTCTGAGAGTTTAGAAATGTGTCTAGTTTGTTCATAACTTTTATTACGATTTACAAAAACCTCTAACTGATGTGAAAATGTTCATACTCACAGACTGGTCCGAATTCGTAGCTACAGTGATAGGCAGTTTTGTAAAAATCACCATAAATAGTAGAAAATTCGTGTGAGTATGTGCAAGTAGTCATTTTAAAGGTATAAACCTGAAATATTTGCATCTAATACAGTTTTGAAAACTAAAAAGTTTAAGATGTTCAAAATAGTCTGTGAATGGAACAAAACTTTCCTGTGGAAAGCTAATGCTTGAGTGTTGTTAAGTTCTTGGTGATTTAACTTGTATTCTCCACCCTAAAACTTGAAGAAAACATGAAACGGTGGGGGTATGAACTCACCTTGACTGATTTTAGTAGATAGATGATGAAGAAAAGGAGTTTCCAATTCAAGATCACTTGGGAAATACTTGAGGATTTGAAGATCTAACAACAAATATGATGATATTTGTGTAAGGAACCCATGATTTGAGTGAAACGATGCAAGATGATCAAGTGTAGGATGAAGTTACTTACCAAAATTGGAGGGGAAAGCTCAAGAACAACCTTCAAACTTAAGTTTAGAGATAGAAAGTGAGAGAGAGAAATGGGGTTGCTTCTTGGTGATAGTGTGAAGAATGTGGGAGAAGGAGTAAAGATTTCCAGCCCTTGATCTCCCTCATATGCTGGAGGAAGAGGGTGAAAGGACAATTAATTGACTAAGTAGTGATGAATAGTGACTGGCTACGGCCTTGGAGTGGGTGTGGAGGGTTGCTTGTGTCATACATTAAGGTAAAGTCAACACTCCACCTCAAAATCTTACCCACTAGATTTTATTCTTAGGCAATGATTTTCCTCCAAAAATGATTAAAATATGATTATATAGGGTCTCATATGCCAAAACATGAGTTCGGGTGAAAATCCCGCATCAAAATCATTAAAAATAGGCTTAAAAGGAAGTTGCGGTCAAAAATCGAGAAGAAGCTGCGGACATCCGAAGTCAGGAGGCGAGGTTCGGTCCATGGTGCTGAGAACCGAAAGCAGGTTTGGTCCGAGAAGGGTTCGGTTGCGAGGCTAGGACCGAAGGTGGTGGGAAGCAAAATAGACCAAAGTCTGAAGGAGCGAAATGAACCGAAAGGCGCGCAAGGAGCCGAACCCGAAGGTGACTTCGGTTCTAATGGGGACTTCGGCTCTTATATGAGGTTTGATTCTAATAGAGACTTCGGTCCTTAAGGGCTGTTTTTCAAGAAATCTTCGCGTCTTGAGTGATTTTTGACCAAGTTAAGGGTCTGGATCCCCCGAATGATTATAAAAAGTTGAAAGAGATTTTGAGAGATTTTTGGGAGAGAGAGAGATTGATAAAGAGAGATTGAGAGAGGCTTCATTTTTGACCTTTTTGGATATCTGGCTTCGTAACGCAAGGTTCATACACCCCGTTAAGCCTCGTTATGATCGTTATATGCTCCCGAGGGATATGGAATAATGTTTTATCGAATAGCTTCATCACTTATCCCGATTAGGGTTTAGAGTTTCTGAACATACGAACTTTCCAAGTGATAACTACTTATTAAAATAGCGAGTTGTACAACTTTTAACATAATGCAAACCCATATATACCAGGGTTAGTTGAGTTGACCGGTTTGACTTGTTGATTTTATTTGACTTTAACTCCACTAGAAATCGACGGTTGTCACATCATCCCCCCGTTAGAAGGAATTCCGTCCATAAATTAATGTTTTGGCTATGATTTCAAGAATTTGGGAAGAGGTGTGGGTATTTTCGTTTCATTTGATCTTGCGTTCCCAGGTGAATTCGGGTCCTCGTTTAGCGTTCCAACGAACCTTAACAATGGGAATACAACTTTGCTTTGTTCTTTTGATCTCCCGATCCATGATTTCAACTGGTTGCTCTACGAAGTGGAGACTCTCGTCAACTTCAATTTCGTTGAGTGGTATCACGTGGGTCTCGTCGGATAAACATTTCTTTAAGTTAGATACGTGGAAGGTAGGATGTACGTTATTAAGTTCCTGTGGTAGTCGGAGTTTATATGCTATGGGGCCAATCCTGGCATGGATTTCGAATGGCCCAATATACCTAGGGTTTAGTTTCCCACGCTTACCAAAACATATCATACCCTTCCAGGGTGAGACCTTCAGTTGCACACAGTCTCCAACCTGGAATTCCAAAGGTTTGTGTCGCTTATCAGCGTAACTCTTTTGTCAGTCACGAGATGCTTTCAGTCTTTCTCGTATTTGGATGACGTTTTCTGTGGTTTCCCTTATGATTTGAGGACCGGTGAGGGCGCTATTTAGGACTTATCCCTTTTCTAGCTGAGTGTCCCTCACTTCGGCCTAACACAGGGGTGATCTACACTTTGTCACATCCGGCCATATAGAGGTTCAAACAGAGCGACCTTGATGCTAGTATGATAGCTATTATTGTAAGAGAATTCGATGAGTGGTAAGTGGGTATCCCATGCTTTACCAAACTCTATTACACAAGCTCTCAGCATGTCTTCAAGTTTCTGAATGGTTCTTTTGCTCTGTCCGTCGGTTTGTGGGTGGTAGGTTGTACTCATGTCTAGCCTAGTCCCCAGATATTTTTTGTAAAGACTGCCAAAATCATGAAGTGAATCTACTATCTCTATCGGATATAATCGATATTGACACTCCATGCAGTCGTACAATCTCTTTAATGTAGGTCCTGGTTAGTTTCTTCATCTTGTCAATCTCCTTGATAGGCAGGAAGTGCGTGGATTTGGTCAGCCTGTTGATGATTACCCAAATGGTATCCAGTCTACTCGTTGTCTTGGGTAACTTGGTTATGAAGTCCATGGTTATCCATTCCTACTTCCACTCAGGTATTTTTGGTTGTTGAAGTAAGCCCGATGGCTTTTGGTATTCTACTTTCACATTGGTGCAAGTCAAACACTTGCCCATGTAAGTAGAAATTTCTGCTTTCATGTTCGGCCACCAGTAAATCTTCTTGAGGTCTAGATACATTTTGTATGCACCTGATTGGACGGAGTATTGAGTTTTGTGACATCCCCAATTTCACGGCCAGAAAAGACCGATTTGTTTATGCTTTGTTTTATAAATCAGAGTGATCGTTTAAAGAAAACGGTTGCGGAATTTATTCCCAAAATAAAATATGATAACCATTTTATCAAAACATTTCTCGAAAAGAATGTATTTTCATTAAATAATAAAACCTCGGGATGTCATGTTCGTTACAGACCAAAAGCATAAACAATATAAAATAGACCTTACAATAGTTATTCAACTACTGATCTATAATCCAAAATCTCTCGTCAAGTCCGCCGACTTATACTCTTGTGTCATTACCTGTAATGAAAAGAAAATTGAGTGGGTCAGACTTGGGAGCCTGGTGAGCATATAGGGTTTTCAACCCACAATAATACATTTATTATATTCAATTATCAAAAAATCAACCCAAATACCCATCCCCATTATCTTCTTAAGGTTTTACCCTAAGAATCCACTATCCTTCATTCATTCATTCCTAAGGATTTACCTAAGGAATTGGCACGAAGTCCATTGCTGCGAAAGTTTATAGATCAGGTACTAAATCCATAGTTATCAGACGCTAACTCCATAGTCGTCGGGGTTTACTCAAGCAGCGCTAACTCCATAGTCACCAAGGTTCACTTAACAGGCACGAAGTCACATCGTCACCAAGGTTTACTCAATAGGTGCTAACTCCATAGTCACCAAGGTTCACTTAACAAGCGCTAACTCCATAGTCGCCAAGGTTTACTCAACAAGCGCTAACTCCATAGTCGCCAAGGTTCATCAAATAGGCACGAAGTCACATCGTCGCCAAGGTTTATACAATAGGCGCTAACTCCATAGCCACCAAGGTTTATCTAATAATAGGCACTAACTCCATAGTCACCAAGGTTTATCTAACAGCAGGCGCTAACTCCATAGTCACCAACTATCCCATCTACCCATGTTCTACCCAACAATTTTGTAGATATAAATACTTACACAGTTTAAATCATTTAACACCTGTATAAAACTCCAAATTCCATGCCCATCTCAAATAGACAAATAACATATAAACACATAGCACGTATTTCATAGCAAATACTTCATATTTATGTGTTAGAAGAAAGTAACTACACACTCGCGCATATAAACAACAATATACTTAATACACTCAAACCATACTTGTATTATTATCGTGTTTACGAAAGCTAGTATACACTCACTTGATCAGAAGATGATCGGACGGCACTACGACATGCAGAAGTAGTAATCCACCGCAGATCTGGAAGATCTCCACAAAAATCGAACTTCTCGCGGGCAGAGCTTTGGCTGGGGAACCGCACTTCTCGGAATCTTTGGGATCTTGGGACTTGCCTCGGGGCTAGAGAATAATACCGGAGCTTCGGGGTATTTATGGCATGCAAAACGATGCAAAACGGGAGAGAGAGAAGAGAAGAAATTGGCAATTGGGTCGGCTGCCTTCGCATCCTATTTGTAGGAGGCTGGAGCCTCGGAGTACGCGGGGCATACTGGTCCGAATGCGTCATGGCGTTCGTCATCCGAAGCCACTTGCTGCGAATGTCGACACTTCGGAGTACGCAGGGCGTACTCGAGTACGCGGCGCGTACCTCGGATCAGACCGGTGACTCCTTCGGATAATGCTTACGAATTTCCTTTTAAATTTAAATACAAAATTATTAATAAACTTCGGAAATTCATATCTTCTTCATACGAACTCCGTTTTTGACGTTCTTTATATCCACGCGAAGGTGAGACTACGCTCTACAACTTTCGTTTAGACTCCGTCGGCTAATTTTGACTTTTATTTTTATTATTTATTTTTAATAGGCCGCGACAGAAAACTTCGTTATAAATTCATAACTTCTTCGTTTGACGTCCGTTCTCGCCTAACTTTTTATCGCTTCGATACCAACAACGAGATCTTCGATTCTCGTTTAGATTGCTAAGGCTAAATATCGCTCTAACGTAAATTCACTTTTTACGTCGCGCTGTGTCGCGCCGGTTCTGTCGCGAAACTTCGACAAGTCATAACTTCTTTGTTATAACTCGGATTTTGGCGTTCTTTATATGCACGGAAACCTTGTAACATATACTACAACTTAGTTAGGATTATTCATCCTAAATAATCTTCTATAAAAAAGTCATTTTTGACTCTTATTGTCTCTAAATTGACTAGCCCTGATCTACGGGCGTTACAATTATCTCCCCCTTAGGATGATTACGTCCCGAAATCATCAACGAAATAGGATTCACATACTGAATCCATAAGTTATCTCTCCATTCTAAGTAATAACCTTGATGGGTCGTGTCCCGATGACCTCTCATCATAGTCGGACTCAATTGATATGACCCCTAGGGTCGGAATAACAACTATCTTACTAGACATTACCGAAACAATGGTAATGACATACTTGAATAAAACGGAATCAATTACTAGCTTCTTGATAACCTTGTGACTTCCCCTGATCCAAGCGTGAGTCCTGTGCTTCCGGTAGTATAGATCTCTACTACCATTCACACCTACTCATACTCGTCCCAAGTATTGTCTCGCAGTTAACCAAGTCACCATACATAAATCATATAATCATTCAACACATCAGATAACAAAACCAGGATTTATATTAATTCTTGAAACTATTACATAAAAGTTCAGGTTCACCCTATACCATGCCTCTAACAGGCTATGCTTCCTGATACAGACTTTACCGACTTTATATATTAATATGAAGTCTTCATCCTTTAACCCTCTCATCCCTTTCTGCTTCGTTGAGGAACATGTTGAATGCCCTTGGCTGTGGAGGTGTGTTTTTCTGTGGGCAGTCTTTAGAAATATGACCTTCTTCATTACACCTATAGCACATCTTCTTGTTAGGTGCGCACTTGTTGGCATAGTGCCCTGTCTTCCCACATTTGTAGCAAGTCATCTCCTCGCTACATTTCCCGAAGTGTTTCTTCTTACACTTCTCACACCACTTAGCCTCATCTCTTCCCCCAGATTTCGAGAATTTACTTTCTTTGTCGATTATTGAAGATCCTTCACGCTTCCTTTTCTCTCCAACTTCAGCCCTTTCCAGACCCTTTTCTTTTATTTGGGTCTCAACATTTTTGGCTGCCTAGATGGCGGCTTTCAGAGTGGTTGCTTGTTTGACTATCGGACCAAAGTCCGCTGGTAATCCATTGGCAAACTTGTTGACCTTGGAAAGTTCAGTCGGAATTAGGTATGGAATAAGCTTCATCTTCTCCGTAAAGCTCGTAGCGTATTCAGTAACGCTCAATTTTCCTTTCTTCAGATTCTGGAACTCATTGTTGATTTCCAGAAGATCCTGCTCAGAGCAGTATTGCATTTTCATTTGCTCCACGAACTCTTCCCAAGACATCTTGCTAGCTTCTCCCTTAGGCATTGAACCAGCCAGTAACTTCCACCAGCTCAATACTCCAGATTTTAACAGAGGGATTGCAAGGGCGGTCTTCTGTCTGTTGCTACGCTCGCAACTTTCAAACATTGTCTCCATTTCGGAGATCCAGTCCATGAATTGCACCGGTGTCGGGCTCCCAGAAAGACATGGTGGTTTGGATGCCATGAAATCCTTGTACTTGCATCCACGTCCATCATTTCCTCTATCCTGGTTGTTTTGGCGAACTATTGGTGGGTTGGCTTGACCAACGGTCCCACTATAGTTTCCTCCTTCAGACTGCCCTCCATTTACTTCGGGCTCTTCAACTCGAATTGACAATTCCTCGCGATTTTGTCTGATCAGACGTCTAGTTTCTTCCATCTGATTATTCAACATTGCCTGGATCATCACTTGAACTCCGGCCATTGTCATTGGTTCAGGCGCTGCTGCCACAACAGGAATTTGTTTAATTACTGGTATTTGATTCCTGTTCTCATCAGCATTTCCAACTCCACTCCTCGTTCTCACCATTTTTGATCTATACACCGAATATGGTGAAATTAGATCCTTAATCACGATAGATATTCAAATCATCCTTATCACTCCGAAACGTTTATATGCTAGTTCTAATATCGTAGACGTACGCTTAGAATCCTATACACATAAGGTTTCCAGATCCGGTCGGCAACAGACCATAGATCCGAACAAATAATGTCATATATGGCAAACATATAACAATTAACACATAATAGCATTTTAGGCAATTTTCCTAAAATATACTAGTGCTCGTGTCTTAAAATATGGTAGACACTCATCTCACAATCATCACTTAGCATTCTAAGTTTAAGTCTAGAAATCCTACAAATTCCTAGTTTGCTTAAACTAATGCTCTGATACCAACTGTGACATCCCCAATTTCACGGCCAGAAAAGACCGATTTGTTTATGCTTTGTTTTATAAATCAGAGTGATCGTTTAAAGAAAACGGTTGCGGAATTTGTTCCCAAAATAAAATATGATAACCATTTTATCAAAACATTTCTCGAAAAGAATGTATTTTCATTAAATAATAAAACCTCGGGATGTCATGTTCGTTACAGACCAAAAGCATAAACAATATAAAATAGACCTTACAATAGTTATTCAACTACTGATCTATAATCCAAAATCTCTCGTCAAGTCCACCGACTTATACTCTTGTGTCATTACCTGTAATGAAAAGAAAACTGAGTGGGTCAGGCTTGGGAGCCTGGTGAGCATATAGGGTTTTCAACCCACAATAATACATTTATTATATTCAATTATCAAAAAATCAACCCAAATACCCATCCCCATTATCTTCTTAAGGTTTTACCCTAAGAATCCACTATCCTTCATTCATTCATTCCTAAGGATTTACCTAAGGAATTGGCACGAAGTCCATTGCTGCGAAAGTTTATAGATCAGGTACTAAATCCATAGTTATCAGACGCTAACTCCATAGTCGTCGGGGTTTACTCAAGCGGCGCTAACTCCATAGTCACCAAGGTTCACTTAACAGGCACGAAGTCACATCGTCACCAAGGTTTACTCAATAGGTGCTAACTCCATAGTCACCAAGGTTCACTTAACAAGCGCTAACTCCATAGTCGCCAAGGTTTACTCAACAAGCGCTAACTCCATAGTCGCCAAGGTTCATCAAATAGGCACGAAGTCACATCGTCGCCAAGGTTTATACAATAGGCGCTAACTCCATAGCCACCAAGGTTTATCTAATAATAGGCGCTAACTCCATAGTCACCAAGGTTTATCTAACAGTAGGCGCTAACTCCATAGTCACCAACTATCCCATCTACCCATGTTCTACCCAACAATTTTGTAGATATAAATACTTACACAGTTTAAATCATTTAACACCTGTATAAAACTCCAAATTCCATACCCATCTCAAATAGACAAATAACATATAAACACATAGCACATATTTCATAGCAAATACTTCATATTTATGTGTTAGAAGAAAGTAACTACACACTCGCGCATATAAACAACAATATACTTAATACACTCAAACCATACTTGTATTATTATCGTGTTTACGAAAGCTAGTATACACTCACTTGATCAGAAGATGATCGGACGGCACTACGACATGCAGAAGTAGTAATCCACCGCAGATCTGGAAGATCTCCACAAAAATCGAACTTCTCGCGGGCAGAGCTTTGGCTGGGGAACCGCACTTCTCGGAATCTTCGGGATCTTGGGACTTGCCTCGGGGCTAGAGAATAATACCGGAGCTTCGGGGTATTTATGGCATGCAAAACGATGCAAAACGGGAGAGAGAGAAGAGAAGAAATTGGCAATTGGGTCGGCTGCCTTCGCATCCTATTTACAGGAGGCTGGAGCCTCGGAGTACGCGGGGCGTACTGGTCCGAATGCGTCATGGCGTTCGTCATCCGAAGCCACTTGCTGCGAATGTCGACACTTCGGAGTACGCGGCGCGTACCTCGGATCAGACCGGCGACTCCTTCGGATAATGCTTCCGAATTTCCTTTTAAATTTAAATACAAAATTATTAATAAACTTCGGAAATTCATATCTTCTTCATACGAACTCCATTTTCGACGTTCTTTATATCCACGCGAAGGTGAGACTACGCTCTACAACTTTCGTTTAGACTCCGTCGGCTAATTTTGACTTTTATTTTTATTATTTATTTTTAATAGGCCGCGACAGAAAACTTCGTTATAAATTCATAACTTCTTCGTTTGACGTCCGTTCTCGCCTAACTTTTTATCGCTTCGATACCAACAACGAGATCTTCGATTCTCGTTTAGATTGCTAAGGCTAAATATCGCTCTAACGTAAATTCACTTTTTACGTCGCGCTGTGTCGCGCCGGTTCTGTTGCGAAACTTCGACAGGTCATAACTTCTTTGTTATAACTCGGATTTTGGCGTTCTTTATATGCACAGAAACCTTGTAACATATACTACAACTTAGTTAGGATTATTCATCCTAAATAATATTATATCAAAAAGTCATTTTTGACTCTTATTGTCTCTAAATTGACTAGCCCTGATCTACGGGCGTTACAAGTTTTATGTGCTTCACTCATGACAATGTCTTGGAACCCACCGAACTTCGGGGTCCAAATTCGATTTATGAGATAACAAGCTCCGTCGTCTTTGACTTCAAGGTTCTTATCCATTCCCCGCAATGCCTCTCCCATCACGTTTTCTGGTTTTAAGGCCTCTGGTTGGGCCTCTTTGATTTGTGTGGACAGGTGTGAATGGATTGTCATTTTTAGTGACTTTACTCGACATCCCGAGTATTCTTTTCTGCTTATCACATCTGCTACCACGTTAGCCTTGCCTGGATGATAGCGAATCTCGCACTCGTAATCATTCAGAAGTTCTATCCATCGTCTCTGTCTCATGTTGAGCTCTTTTTGGTTTAGAATATGCTGGAGACTCTTATGATCAGTGAAGATAATGCACTTTGTACCGTAGAGGTAGTGCCTCCAGATCTTCAGGGCAAACACTAATGCTCCTAATTAGAGGTCGTGGGTAGTGTAGTTAACTTTGTGTGTTTTAAGTTGTCTCGAGGCGTAGGCGATGACCTTTCCTCTTTGCATGAGTACACATCCAAGACCTTGATTTGAATCATTGTAATAGACCATGAACTCCGCAGTCCCTTTTGGGAGATATAAGATCGGTGCGCTGCACATGGCTTGTTTCAACGTTTGGAAGCCAACCTCTTGTTTAGCCTCCCAATTAAACATTACACCCTTTTGAGTCAGGGTGGTGAGTGGTTTTGTGATCTTGGAGAATTTTTGAATGAATCTTTAGTAATATCGCGTAAGCCCTAAGAATTGTCGGATTTCTGTCGGTGTTTTCGGTCTCGTCCAGTTTTCGATCGCCTTTATTTTAGAGGGATCCACATGTATATCTTTTTCGTTAACCATATTGGCCAAGGAAATCGACTTCTCGGATCCAAAATTCGCACTTCAAGAGTTTAGCATAAAGCTTCTCGGCTCTTAGCGTCTCCAATATTAGTCGTAGATGCTGGTTGTGTTCTTCTTTGCTCTGTGAATACACTAAAATATCGTCGATGAATACGATTACGAATTTGTCTAAATAAGGCCAGCACACTCATTTCATTAGGTCTATGAACACCGTAGGCACGTGTGTTAGACCGAAGGGCATCACCACGAATTCGTAATGACCGTAGCGCGTTATGAAAGCTGTTTTGGGAATATCATCCTCTTGAACTCGTAGTTGATGGTATCCCGACCTCAAGTCGATTTTCGAAAAATAACTCGCTCCTTGAAGTTGGTCAAAGAGGTCGTCGATTTGGGGTAGAGGGTATCGATTATTGATGGTGAGTTTGTTTAATACCCGATAGTCGATGCACATGCGAAAAGATCCGTCCTTCTTCTTCACAAAGAGGACTAGTGCACCCCAGGGTGAAGAGATCGGTCTAATAAACCCTTTGCTTAACAGTTTATTCAGTTGACTAGATAGTTCTTGCATTTTTGCCAGCGCTAGGCGATATGGAGCTTTGGCTATGTGGGTAGCTCTGGGGACAAAGTTGATTCGGAATTCGACTTGTCGTGCAAGTAGTACACCTGGAAGGTCTTCTGGGAACACGTCGAGAAATTTACGGACCTCCGGGATGTCTTTGATGTCCTTCGTTTCTTGTTTCTTGTCTACTACATGGGCTAAGAAGGCATCATATTCCTTTCGGAGGTACTTTTGAGCATTGACGCAAGACATGATCTATAAGTTTGTACTGGGTTTATCGCCGTAGATGAGAAGGGTTTTGCCATTCGGCAGATTAAGGCGGACGGCCCTTTCGTAACACAAAATGTTGGCACGATGAGAACTTAACCAATCCATACCAACGATGATGTCGAAACTTTTTATTATGACCGACATTAGGTCGATTTTGAACGAATGATTGTCCAGAGTGAGGGTACACCCTGTGTATATGTCACTAGTGCGCTCTGCCTTCCCGTTAGTCATTTCTACGACGTATGTATCTTTTATTGACTAGGGATTTTGTTTAAGTAGTTGTTTGTATTCATGGCTCACGAAACTCCTCTCTGCCCCGCTATCGAAAAGTATGCTTGCATATGAGTTATTGAGAAGGAACGTACCGGTAACCACCGTGGGATCCTTGACTGCTTCTCTGTGTCCTATAGCCAGGACTCTTCCTACACCCCCAGAATTGGCGTTTCGTGCCTTTGGGCAATCTCATTTGAAGTGCCCCGTTTCCCCACAACCATAGCAGGCTCAACTTGCTCCGATGTTGGTGACTTGAGTAATGGGTTGGGTTGGCGCTTTACAGACTCGAGCAGTGTGTCCCTTCTTTTTTCAATTGCTGCAATGCATTTCCCGAGAAGCACCGGTGTGGTAGAAGTTGCACTTAGGGAGGGTTCCAGCATATTCCCTTAATGGTGTTGGAGTGGCAGCACAAACAGAAACTGTCTATTGCTTCTTGGCGGAGTCTGGTACCGACTGTTTCTTTTTGTTACTCCTGAATTTTCTTCTATTGTTTCCCCCTCTTGCTTGATCAGGGGTGGTGGTCACAGTACCATGGCTGGCCCTATGGTCGATAAGTTGTTGTGCCAATTCCTTGGCACTGTCAAAAGTAGTGGGTTTGGAGGCCAGCACACTATCTTGAATCTAGGATGATAGACCCTAGAGGTATCATTCCACCTTCTTTTCTGGAGTGACCATTGCTAGGCAAATAAGTGCTAGGTCATTGAATCGGGCAGTATAAGTTTCAAGGTCAGAGACTGACATCTTGAGACTCCAGAGTTCTTATTCAAGTTTTTGCACCTCGCCCCTCAAGCAATACTCCTTCAGCATCATTGCCTTCAAGTCCTCCCAGCTCATGGAGTTAGTCACTGCGAGAGTAAGTGACTTAACTCGACCATTCCAACAAGTGAGGGCCCTGCCGGTGAAAGTGAATGTCGCATACTTGACCTTGCTCATTTCGGGGAAAGCACAAACTTCACAGACTGCTTTGGTCCTCTTGAACCATTGCATCAGTGTGATGACACCCCCGCTTCCATTGAAAGAATTTGGATTGCCATTGGCAAAGTCTTTGTAAGAACACTCTTTTGTACGCCCCGTACTGTCCCCATGATTCGAGTGTGTAGCACCAGATCCAGAACCGCCGGCACCATTGGTACCCATATGTGACATTACGACCGCCACGACCGCTGTTACCGCAGCTTGAAACATTGTGGAATCAAACTGTGGCGGCAGTGGTGGAGGTGGTGCTGCAATGTTGGACGGTCTGGGATTTTTCCTTGGCGGCATAGTTCTGTCATAAGTTTTAAAGATGAAAAGTCGGTGAGTCTTCAATAGTAAGGATGAGTCGGGTGTTATTTGAGCTACATTATCAGTATTATGCCCCAACTTTATTGTATTTGCAAGAAATTCATAAATAAAGTCTATACAAATAAACTTATGAATTTAGTAATAGTGACTCAACCGAAAACTTGTGTTCTGCTCTGTGCCTGATCCACTCCTAAAATTCACTCGACGTATGCCAGTTGCATGTAATTAAGTTTTGATAAACCGTTGAACCTAATGAGTCTGTCCTAAATCCACAACCAAACAAGGAACAGGTCCTAAGGCGGACTCACCATTTCTAAGTCGACCGCCCCTTAATTACACAAACTTCGAGGTACACCTTATGAATTTTAAAGTTATCATTTGCAAATCGTTTGTATTATCAAGTTATGAGATCCAATGCCAAACATCCAACAAAATAAAATGGAAGTCAATTTAATTGATGTAAATTTGGTACGTAATGCTTAGGAAAATTTGAACTCATAGGAGGTCTACGTTACATCAATGTAGAAGAAATTTTTTGACAACATAACGACCCATCAAGTAGTGTAATCACTTAGACGTAGGGTCGAACCTACTTGTAAGAAAGAGTAGCACGAACGCATACTCGAAATCGTAGTTTTATAACAAAATGTGAGTAGTGTAAGCACTACTCGCGGCGGGTGGCATCTAGTCCATTGTGGCCTTGAGACGAGGTCGAGGCTCCCTGAAGCTCTACAATCCGGCGTTCGGCCGTGATCACTCTCTCCTCGAGAGCTGCGTGCCTCACCTGGTACTACCTTACCTCCGCTCGAGTGACTGTAAGGTCCTCGATAAGTTGGTCCACGGGATAGAAGTCCCTTTCCAACTCCTTGGTGTGTGCATTGGTGGCTTCTACAACCGCGTTGAGATCCCGAACTTGATCTGTCATTTCCTTATTCTGGTTTCACAAGTTTGCGATTTGCTGGACCATGATGGGGAGGGCTCTGTCAGCCGGTTCCACGTGGCTGAGGTCGTAGTAACCCCGTTGATCGCCATATGGTGATCGCTATCATTGTTGACGGCTCCACCTCTCGATCACTGTTGCCCAACGGGGCTCATGCCTGTTGTAGCCGAAACGGTTCGCAGGCACACTGGCGATGTAAGGAGGGTTGATGACTTCCTCCTACGGTTCCTTCTCTTCCTCTTCATCCTCCATTTCTTCTTCGTCATCGGGTTCTTCTTCTTCTTTGTCCTCTTCGGGGTCTTCCTCAGGATCCTCCTCGATCATTTCCTCGGGTTCTGCCTCAAGCCATCCAGCGTTTCCCTCATTAGGGAAGTAAGGGTCTCTAGGTACATGGAGTCCCGCCATGTCATCTGTACGAGAATAGGGGGGGGGGGTAAGAGGCACATAATGAATTAAAAAAAATATTGTACTTTTAGTAACATAAAATACTCCTATAGTATTTTAAATATTTGTTTGACTCTAATTGTAGTTCTTGTATGAGTGTTGGTAGGTTAATAGACTTGTTGCCCACTACCACTATCCCCCGACATATGCTAGTCACATCTTGGACAAATACAGTTGATCAGGCTATATTACTCATAAACATGATTGCATAACCCAAGGCATAATGTTAGAGTACAACTCATCCACTTTTATTTTTCGTGATTTCTCCTAGGTGTGCCACTATACCGGCATGCATGCATGTACTTATACCTTTATTTTTTAAATATATATATATATATATATATATATATATATATATATATTATAAAAGTATAATTGTATGGGAAATGGTTTAATCAGAGAGTCTTAGTCCCATTGTGTTTATAGTTTGTATATCCTATATGGTTTGATATACTAAGTTCACTATAAACAATGCTCTGATACAAATCTGTCACACCCCCAAACCAAGGAAGTTGTAAGGTTTAATAACTCTTTCATGTTATACATGTAATTATTTATTGAGGCCATCATAGATTTCACGACTTTTAAATAAAGTAAGATTACTTACAGCATATGAGGAAATCATGAAAAAAAATCTCAAGAAGTAACAGAGCTTGAAGAGATAATGTCTTTTTAGAATGCTTTGCTCTATATCAGCCAAAAAGACAAAATAAAAAAGCTTGATAACTTTTCTAATGTAGATGTTTTGAGAATGAATGGAATTTGGATTTGTGACTGATGAAAGAGAAGTATGGAGACAACCTTAGAGTATGATTCAAATTCAACACTTTGGTAGAATGGCAGAATAAACAAAAAGGCAGTTAACTGTAACTATGTGCTAATTTAATCAAGTAGTTCTGTTTGTTGAGAAAGTCATGTTTCTAGTTGTTATGTTTTTAGCTACTATTTGGTAGAATGGAATCAGGGACCCGATCGATTAGCAACTGAAAAATTGATTAATAGGAAAGTAATGTATACCACATGAGAGCAGAAGATGTAGCTACATTGATGGTCGGAGCAGAGAGAAGAGTAAATGTTTGACTTCTAGCAGAGAACAAAGGTGCGTTGAAGGAAGGGTGTGGTCCGGAGACGACTGACGATGATTTCCCGAAGACGATGGACCGGCGAAGATTGACCAGAGACGATGGACCGACGACAATTCACCGGTAACGCTGGTCCGAACTGCTAATGGTTGCTATGTCGATTTAGGGAAATGAGGAAAGATGTGTTGACGAGAAAGGCGGGGTGACTTTAAATTTAAACATTACAATGAAAATAGAAATATGGCATCTCAACTTTTTCCTCAAGTTGGTATAAAATGGCCCAAGAAAAGTTTTAGGTCTGAGAAAGGTAGTATAGTAAATATGTTTGATAAAAAGGTTTTGGTTAGCTGTGCATGAGTGCACAGGGACTAAGATAAGGACTTGTCAAATAAAATGAGCCTCTTCCATTTGAATGAAACTAAAGATTTGGTCATTTTCAAAAATAAAAAATATTAATTTATGACTGTAACTGATAGCGACTAATTTTTCTTCAATTTGTAAATCAGTGACTACTATTAAGTCGTAATTGCATAAATTTTAGAATAACAAAAAATGGTTAGTGTTGAGCTGTCAAAGCCATCAAATAAAGGGGTAAAAGTAATTCCTTAAACACTACTACTTTGTACTAAAAATGTAATACAAGGTAAGTAGGGTCGATCCATAGGAACACGAGATAAATGCTTATACCCTTTTTGCATAAGGTACAAATGATATCACAAAAGAGGGGGGGGGGGATTTTAATTCAAATAAAAGACTGAAAATTTTAGTAAACAATTGATCAAATAAAATGAAATCAAGGTTTATAAAATACTCCAACTCAATGTAAGACTAATTAGAAATGTGATTCAAAGTATGAAAGGATATTTCTTTAATTATATATAAGTTGGTACTTAGAATTGCTAAGAAGCTCTAGCCATTCACATTCACCATTTTAATTAATCAAAATAAGTTCTTTGATTAATTCTAATCTAACCAATCTAATCTAAACAAGTTCTTAGAATTAGATGGAAAGATTGCATTATGCTTTGTGTGAATTTTACCAACAACATTCAATACTCCTCATAAGCTTGGGAATATAAGAATGTGTGAATTTGATTTACACCAGATTTATTCTAAGAAAGTTCAGTCTAGTGTTTGTTACTTGTTCTATATGACAAAACAATTACGGATTTTGCATATTAATTAACTTGAATGAATCAACCCTAACTCAATTAGCCAAAAAGAACTAGAATTGAAATCAAACCTTCAATTAAAACAAAATCAACATCACTAGATAGCATTTAAAACAAACACCAAGTCAAATGATTGAATTCAAATCACGCACAATACCTAATACATGAAGTTGGAGAATTAAGTTTCTAGCCACTCATGACTAGAACAAAACACAAACCTAGAAATTGAAATTAAAGTCTTACAAATTGAAATCCAACTAAAATCCAATTGTTTCCAAGTGACAATTGCCTTCAAAATGCTCCCCTAAATTGCCTCCAGAATTCACAAAATCGACTTCCTTTCTAATGGAACCGGTTGCACCTTTTTAGAAAGAAGATAAATTGTTTAAAACTTACAACCTCGTTTACACGACCCGTGTAAATTAACACTACCATTTACAAGGTCGTGTAAACACAAAAACTATACTGCTTAATTTTTTCATGCCTTCAAAGTACACTACTCGTGAGTATGCATTTACACGACCTGTGTAAACACAAGGCTTCCATTTACACGGCCGTGTAAATCTCTGAATATTCAAAACCTTATTGTCATTGATATCTTCCTCCTCGGTACTCTGCAAGTCCCGAAACTCCATCTACATCCTTAATTCATCTCTCCAAGTAAGATCCTACCTCCAAAAATCTATGAAATATCATAAAAGTGTGTGAATGAAATTGCCTCATGAAAAATCCCGAAAAACATGCAAAATACATGAGCATAGTTGAGAATGTACATGTCATGCCTTGAGTCAACTTGGCTTTAGTCTCAAAATATTATACAACAATAGAAATAACACTTTTAGCCACTCCCTAATGCAACTCAACAGAATCAAAGATCACAACAGTTGTTCCCTCTCAAAAGCATCAAGTCAATTCATGGAACAAATTGTGGTCTTACTCTCGTGAAATTGTATGTGACAGAACATGCTCAATCATCTTTGTTTTACAAAATATGACAATGACCAAATCTAACTATTTGTTGACTAACAACAATCTTTTTCTAAAAAATATCTTCTAAAAATTCCCTAGTATTTACCCAGATTGGTTACAAATTTCAAACCACTTACACTAGTCAAAGTAATTAACATTCAGTCCTAATGTCATAAGTTCAAATCCAAGTCCAAAGGAATCTTTTGGCAGCTAAACATTTTTCCTAAACATATTACTCAATTAAACTATAATTACAAATATATACAAACTTTATAATTACATTTTCCTACAAATAAAGCGCATGATTTTCTTTGAAATCCGTGTAACGAGCTTTCAACCAACACATCCAGATCAAATGACCTTAGTGTGCTAGATTTAAAACGATCCATCGGGTTTACTTGCCCGAACCTCAAAGGCCACAAATTAGATTTTTTTGGGTTCCTATATATATATATATATATATATATATATATATATATATACATATTGTTATTATTAAGTTCATGAATTTCTATGGAACCTGTGTAGCGAACTTTCAACCCAATCAGTTTCAAACTATTCAGATTTAGGTGATTAGGTGTAGAACACCTCTCGGAGTTTACTCATTCAAGTTCCAAAGGTCAAATTAAAATAATAATATTTTTTTTTAAACAAAGATAACACAGAACACTCTTATAAACTAATATGCTAGGCCTATTTCTTTATATTTTCGTCCTTGAATTTTCTATTGTGGGATACCTCAAGGTCTATTACCGTGAGGGACTTCTAGACATTTTTTCGGGGGACTGAAGTCAGCATATGAAGATCCGTAAGTATAGTTGGATACTATGTCCCCAAGCAGGGTATATAAAAGGGAATGAGTAGAAAGGACTTTTTAGAGCGCTGGAAGGCTCGGGACACTGAAATTTTTTTATTCTTTTTATGATTTCTTGAATTTGACATTTTAAGTTCAATTGAGCACTTACTATTCATAAGACCAGTCATTCGTCCCAAAGATCGACTCATACCTGCTGTTATGCTCCAATGTTGACAATCTTCTCACTTTCTGTTTTGCACAAGTAACTTTGGGCTTCGGGAGGTGTGTTCGTGTGTGAATAGATTGATTTTAGATTTTCAATAAAAAGAGCAAATATAATCTCAAGGCATACGATTCACTTACCAGCTCGACTGTTTTGAGAAGATTCGATTGCTTGGGATTGAATCAACATTTTTTTTAAACATGAATAGAATGCAAAAATTAAGATGCAAAATGCAAAAAATAATAAAAATAGAATAGAAAGAAAATACTTGTAGTTTTTGAAAAATTTAATATGCTGAAAACGAGAGAAGAATAAAAATAAAAATAAAAATGAGAAAGAAAAACAGAATTATGCAATATGTACACAACTGCAACCTACATGCCACAAGATCTATGCATGGATGTATACCTCTCCCCAAGCTTAAAATATAACATCGTCCTCGATGCTTGTAGAGAGGCATAGTCGTCCTATTGAGGGCCGGGCGGTGCTGGATGTGGTGGGAACTATGGAGGGTAGTAGGGCTGATAACCAGTAGGATAATATGGGGGCCACTAGGGTTGAGATGTTGATGGTTGTTGGTGTGGTGGAAGGACAAGTACTCGGTGGAGGTCGCTCATCAAATAGGGAATATTGTGGTTGTGTTGCTCTTGAGTTGCCCATCTCTAATCAAACTCAGCCCACCGCAACTCCTGTTGGGCCCAACGCTCCTCCTGAAGATTACGGTAGTCCTGAAATTCCGAAGTATGTTCAACAACACCCGTTTAAATCTATCCCACCTCCTGCAGTTGGCTCATGTAATGGTGGTCTAAGCGTGCAAACTCGCCCATGTAGATGTTGTGTTCGGGAAAAGGAATGGGGCGAGGTGAGCTAGAAGCACCTGCAGTTGAAGCAGGAGTTTGAGGAATGGTGGTTGGAGGTCTACGGGCTACAATAACACCCAAGTTGGACTGGAGGTGACAATTGGTAGATGAGATGTCATTGGCCAAGGCTAATATCTTCTTATTTTGGTTGTCAATGCATAGATATTCTTTACCATCGACGGTCCAATGAACATCCCCATTGAAATTGCGGTGAAAGAGGTGCATGGTCTCCATAACATCAATAGACAGACGAGTGCGGCCGGGAATAATATCGGCTGGGTTGTTTGGTAGGTGGAGGCCAAGATGTTCAGCTCGAATAGAAACCATTCCGCCACAATAAAGCTGGCCACCATTACTCATGGAATTTCTGAGCATTTTTTGAATTACCCAACACCCGAAGTGAGGAACTTCCTCAGGCTTGTGAATCATGCATCACAGGACTTCCAATTCTTTCTTGTTTGCCTTGCTAATCTCTTCTTAAGGAAACAGGAGAGAAGTAATGATCTAGTGTGTGACCTTAAGAACCGGATGAATGATACTGGAAGCCTTTTTCGTGCCCGACTGAAACTCGTATTCACAAGAGATGGTCTCCAAAATCTTCCACAGCTTTGTGTTGAGTCCATTTGTGTTGCGACTTGGGCCATATATTTTGTTTCCGGATTGGGCCTGTCCATCAGTGTCTATCTAGATTAGTTTCGTTGTTATCTAGATTAGCTGTTAGGCTTATAGTATATATATGCATGCATGTATGCGTATATTAAAGAGAGTGTGGTTAATCACGTTGATTCTTGTAACCCTAAACACCTCTACAGATTGAAGTTCTTTGTCGAGCTCTTCTGAGGTGTTATCACATTAATCATACGACATATTCAGTGCCATACTTGTGTTCTTTATTACGTTCTTATTTAATATTCTGCTTAGAATCATACGATCCTAAAAGAACTTTGTTCTAACAATTGGTATCAGAGCAGGAGACTGTGTGATCAATACACATTCCTTCTGTATTCATAATACTTTAGGGTTTCCGCTTTTATCGTATAAATAGAAGCCGTCGTCTTCATATCGACGACAACTCTGTTTTTGATAAAACCCTAATCTCAAGTTTACAGGTTTGATTCTAGCAGCTCACCATGTCTCACGATGATTCGCATACAAACCCCATTAACATCTCAAACAGCATCGGATCAACAACCAGAGTACCCATACTCTATACTCAAGACTACGAAGTATGGGCTCATCACTTTGAAGATTATGTGGTTGGATATGAAGACAATGGCTATCTCATCTGGGAAGCTATCACTCTTGGACCGTTTGTACATTTGGGAACAAACACAACTGTTAAGTCACAAACGGATTACAACAAGTTGGTGACGGATGTTGAGAAGATGCCACAGGATGAGAAGGAAAAGCTCTTGTGTAACGTTAAAGCCATGCAAATGATAAGATTCGCCCTGCAATCTGACACCTTTCGGCTAGTAGGTTCATGCACAACTGCTAAAGAGATCTGGGATAGGTTGAAGGAACTTTACTCAACTGATGAAGATCTGGAACACTCCCTTCAAACTCTGTTACTGTCAGAATTTGGAGTTTTCGAACAAAAACCTGAAGAGAAGCTTGTACAGACATTTGATCGGTTAAATCATCTCCTCAGTAAGATGATCAAGCATGGGATATAGAGAAAGCTAATCAAACAGAAAGTAACGTTCATGAACGGGCTGAGACCAGAATGGATGGCTGTGGTTTCCACTATGAAGGTGCATGAACAGTTCAAATCGTACTCGCTGGCGAAACTAGTAGGTATACTAAAGTCTCATGAAAGTGTTGTAACCAAGGAAGCGAAAGTGGTCTCTGGTGTGGGATCGTTGGCTCTTGTTTCTAAAGGAAAAAGTACTGCAGAAGAAGAAGAAGAGCCAGACATTTCAGAGTGCGACCTTACAAGTGAGGAATATGCCTTGATGGTCACAAATCCAAAGAAATTTGCAAGGAGAAAATTTCCCGTCAGCAAGAACCGAAACTGGCAGTGAAGTTATAGTTCTGAAAAAAATGAAGGATGAACCGAAAGTCTCCTCTCAAAAGGATGAAGAGAAAAAGGAGAGCAAGCTTGTTGGAGACTCTGGATACGACTGCAACTATTGTCACGGCAGGAACCATTTCTCCAAAGATTGCATGTTGAGAAAGATGGCTGAGAAAAGAGAGGGGGAAGATGATGAGGCGTATTATATGTGAAAATTAGAAGTAAAGAAGAAAAAGGCGTCCAACAACTCGATAAATGCCTTAATCGTACAGGAGAATGTTGGGGAAGATGAGTTCGGTGGCGTAGAAGTCTGGTCAACCGACTCTGAAGACGAAGAGGTTAGAAGGCCCACTCATGGAAAGTGTGTGTGGAAAAGAATGAAGGTTCGGGTGGAAAGTGCTTTATCGTCACTGTTGGTCCATCAACTGAAAATGCAGATACGAAACCGAACCTGACAGAAAACAAGTGTTTTGCGGCTAAGCCGGTGAGTGAGAAGATCAATGACTGCGATCGATTGATCAAAAAGGTACATTCTATTCTTGAGTCTCTTAAAATTTCAAAAACTGATTATCAAGAAGAATTAAATGAATTAAACTTTAAATTTTCTAACCTAAGTAGTAGCCTCATGCAAACCCGCTTAGCGAATTCTAACCTAACTGACCAACTCGGCAGAGTGTATTCAAAAAGTGAGGAAAGGAGAATGTGGATTGAGCTGAAGGAAGCGGAGTTAGTTAGAGATAGGGATGAAAGTATTTATTTGCAAAGAGACAATTTAAAGTTATTAAAACAAAGAAATGTTTTCTGTTTAATTGCTAAGCGTCTTTATACTAATATTACTCAATTACATTTAAGCTGTGAAATTGGAAAGAAAATTCATAAAATGATTTTGCCCTTTCTTGAATTTAAGGAAGATGAAGTTATAGCAGAATGTGAATCAGAAGTGTCCTCTAAAGAGACATCAAGTTCGTATAGGCTAGATTTGGATAAGACAGAAACCTTCATCGATTCTAAGGAACATAAGAGTATGTTAAAAATATCTTAGATGGAAATGATAGGCAAAAGATTAAAACTGAAACT
Source organism: Lactuca serriola (assembly GCF_051521515.1). NCBI lineage: Eukaryota > Viridiplantae > Streptophyta > Magnoliopsida > Asterales > Asteraceae > Lactuca > Lactuca serriola. The sequence goes on from NC_136415.1 coordinate 47,829,270, forward strand.
ATACAAACATTCGATCGGTCAAATGCCAAAATTGTTAAAGATAATAAAATAAACTTAGATAATTTGTCTGAATTTGATGCGGAAAGCGAGACGAGTGAAATCTCAGTAGAGGATGAAGTTGATTGCTCTAAGTTTATGAAAAATGAAACCAAGAATGAAAAACCTCTTATATCAGAAAACTCCGTTGAGTTTGCTCGTCTGTCAAAAGAACAAAAACCAAAACTCAAGGAAAAGGCCTTGGTCTATCAAAAAGTTCAGACCGTGCCAAATCAGGTTTATGCTGTGACTGGGGTCACTCAAAGGCAAACGGCAGAATTAAGAATCATAGTTGACGAAGATAACGCTGAAGGATGCGAAGACTATTTCTGGTCTGCTCCTGTTGACAACGCAGAAGAGACTGTGGGACTATCTGAGAAAACCACATGGAGAGTCAAAGGTAGATACATACCAGAACCCATCAACAAACCCTCCTGTTTCGACATTCCAAGCTCAAGTGGATCCAAAGATGTTCCTGAGGAACCAATGGTTGAACCTGTTGTTCCAATCAAGAGGGAAGAACCGAAAGTTCAAACTGAGAAAAGTACAGAATCTAAAATGAAAGGTAAGACAACTGTAACTCAGAAGGAGAAACCAAAGGCCAGCTTCAATGTTCACAAATCTAAGAAGGAGTTAGCTGAACAGAAACGCTTGAGAAATCAGAGATATGCCACGAATCTGAATGAAAGGAAAAGGCATTGGAATTCTCAAAATCCCAACTATGAGCCTCCCAGGAAAGGATCCCTGGACAAGGGAAAGGAAAAGTTGAAGGAAAATTTCAGTCCAAATTCCTACTATTCCAAATCCCAGAACCGAAAGTCATGTCTCGGTCCTGAACCCATTTTTGGTTCTCGACCTAGATTCGGTCCTCAACCTAGATTCGGTCCTCGACCCAGATTCAGTTCTAATCCCAGATTCGGTCCCAATCCTAGTTATGGATCCTCCAAGTCCCAAGTTGAAACAAATTCTTTAAAGGACATCAAAGGAAAAGCAAAGCTGGTATCAGACTCTGAGAAGGAAAATAAGAAATCCTCCACTAAACCTAGGAATCAAACGAAATATCCTAAACCATCAAAAACAAACCCAACTAATACACCAAAATTTAAAGAAGATAAAACAAAAATCAATGTGTATACCATTAAAAGAAAAGATCAAACCACTCTTATTAAACGAACTTATTTAGTTGATGTTTCTGTAGTAATTCCTTTCTCTGTGAAAAACTCACCAGGACCCAAGAAGCTTTAGGTTCCTAAATCTGCTTGAATTTGTAGGTAATCAGTGACGAGCAGTTTGACGATGAATGGTATATAGATAGTGGCTGCTCACGTCACATGACAGGGAGGAAGGAGGAGCTGAGAGAGTTTTGGTCCCTGAAAGATGGCGGGTCTGTGAAGTTTGGAAACAATTCCTATGGAACAATCAAAGGATACGGCATGATATCTAATGGAGACTTCTCGATCAGAAAGGTGGCTTATGTAGAAGGATTGCAACACAATCTCATCAGCGTGTCGCAATTAGTTGTAGGCACAGGTTTGAAGGTATCATTCGATGATGAGGGGTCTGAGATAATGGAAAAACAATCCAAGAAGGTACTACTGAAATTTGCACGAAAGGGAGAGATGTACCCTTTGAATCTTAACCCAATTCGAGGGACACCAACTATCTGTTTGCTGTCAAAAGCAAACACTGATGAAAGCTGGTTATGGCATCGACGTCTATCACACCTAAATTTCAAAGACATCAACAAATTAGTGATTGGTGATCACGTTCAAGGCCTTCCTCTTCTCAAGTTCGAAAAGGAGCATTTATGTGCAGCATGTGAGATGGGTAAACAGAGCAGAAGAAGCCACCCTACACGCATTAATACTAAGATAGTGGAACCACTTGAACTGTTACACATTGATTTATGTGGACCTTCTGCTATAGAGAGTATCGGTGGAAGTAAGTACATTCATGTCATTGTAGATGATTTTTCATGCTTCACTTGGGTTTTCTTTCTTAAGCAGAAATCAGATGCTATTCCTAAGCTGAAGGCATTCATCAAGCAAGTGGAAGTACAACTAAAGAAAACGGTGAGAAACATCATAAGTGACAATGGTCTGGAACTCAAGAACAAGGATTTTGAGGACTTTTTGGCTGATAAGGGGATAACTCACAATTTTTTGGCCCCTTATACACCACAGCAGAATGGGATTGTTGAAAGACGAAACCGCTCGTTATGTTAAGCAGCCAGAACCATGCTAAGTTTCGCTTCCCTACCTTTATACTTCTGGGCTGATGCAATTGCCGTTGCATGCTATACTCATAATCGGTCCTTGCTCAACAAGAGATTCTCCATAACTCCTTATGAGATCTTAAACAATAGGAAGCCGAATGTCAAATTTTTCCATATCTTTGGTTCAAGGTGCTTTATTCTTAATTCTAAAGAGAACCGAAATAAGTTTGATGTTAAAGCCGATGAGGGCATATTTCTGGGTTACTCTCTGTCATCAAAAGCATACAGGGTGTTGAATAAGTATTCCAAAAAAATTGAAGAGACTTATTATGTCACCTTTGATGACAATTATATGCCGAAGGTTCAAAGGACCGACAGTGCCCTAGGAGATATATTCCCAGAATCTGGACAGGTCTCGGTTCCAATATCGAACCTGTTTGAGGAATACATTCGGCTATTCGATGAACTAGAAAAAGCAATTCATTCAGAGGCAACGGCAGCAGATAACAAACTCGACAATCTCAAGAAGGTCATAGACGAAGCTACTAAAGAGATGAAAAGTGAACAACCAAGTACTAAGTCATCAACACGCTCTCCAAACAAAGATTCAATGTTCCAGGGGGAGAGCTCTACAACTTCAAAGACAACCGAAGTTTCTGTTGAGGGGGAGAATCCAAGTTCATCCCCAACAACTAAAGGTTCAGATGATAGGGAAAATACCGATCCAAAACAAACAAGTGATAGTCAAATCGAGGGGGAGAAACCAACCTCCACAAGAAATGCAGACTCTAATGCTGACAGAGATTTCACTTCGCCAGTCGAGGGGGAGAAGGAGAAAGAAAGTGATAGTTCTACTGATGAAGGTGAGGGTGATCTGTCAGATGTTGAAATAGAAGTAGAAGCTGAATTGAATCCAGAATATGATCCAAACTATCCTCCATTAGTGAAATGGACAAAGGACCATCCCAAAGAGCAAATTATTGGTGAAACCTCAGAAAGTGTTCTTACTCGATCTCAACTGAAGGCGAAACAAACTGCATTATTCTCTAAAGTGGAATTTTGTATGTTTAATTCGTTTATTTCCAAAATTGAGTCGAAAACTATAAATGCTGCACTTGATCATTCAGATTGGGTTCAAGCAATGCAGGATGAGCTCCATGAGTTCGAACGCAACAGAGTTTGGAGGTTGATTCCTACACTGAAAGATGCTTCTGTTGTCGGCCTGAAATGGGTGTTTAGAAATAAGCTGGACAAAGAAGGGAATGTCATTCGTAACAAGGCTCGGTTGGTGGTAAAAGGTTATTGTCAAGAAGAAGGGTTAGATTATGAAGAAACCTTTGCTCCAGTAGCAAGGTTAGAATCTGTCAGAATCTTTCTTGCATATGCTACTCACAAGAACTTCAAAGTTTTCCAAATGGATGTCAAATGCGCTTTCTTCAATGGAGAATTAGAAGAAACCGTTTATGTTGAGCAACCGCCTGGTTTTGTGAATGAAAAATACCCTGATCATTGCTATGTGCTGGATAAAGCTGTCTATGGGCTAAAACAACCACCGAGAGCCTGGTATGAAATGCTAACTCGCTTCTTGAAAATGTCCAAATTTAAACAAGGTTCGGTTGACCCAACCTTCTTTCGTAAGAAGGAAGGCGAACATTTGATGATTGTTCAGATTTATGTTGATGATATCATCTTCGGCTCCACGAATCCTAGCTTAACAGCTGAATTCAGGAAGTTGATGGAGACTAAATTTGAAGAGAGCACAATGGGTCCAATTAACTTTTTCCTTGGTTTGGATATTAGACAGGGACCAGAAGGTATCTTTATAAACCAGGAAGCATACACCAAGAACTTACTGACAAAATTTGGAATGAAGGGTGATTCAAAAGTGAAGGTTCCTATGGCATTTGGCACTAAGCTAACCCCATCTTTGGAGAAACCTGTTGTGGATATAACACTTTATCATCAAATGATCGGGTCCCTTATGTATCTAACAACTAGTAGACCAGATATTATGTTTTCTGTTTGTTACTGTGCCAGGTTTCAAGCCAATCCAAGAGAACCTCACATGCTTGCTGTGAAGAACATTTTTCGATATCTAAAGAAAACTTCATCTCTCGGTCTCTGGTATCCTGCAAGATTTGGATTCTTCATCCAAGCCTTCTCTGATGCTGATGTAGGAGGATGTGGACTGGACAGAAAGAGTACTACAAGTGGATGCCAATTTTTTGACGGGAAACTTGTTAGTTGGCAGTCCAAGAAACAAACCTGTGTTTCGTTATCCACAGCCGAAGCTGAATATATTGTTGCAGCATCTTGCACCTCTCAAGTGGTTTGGATTCAAAGTCAACTAAGAGATTATGGGCTAAGTATGAAGAAGATTCCTCTCTATTGCGACTCTGAAAGTGCAATTAGGATTTGTCATAATCCAGTGCAACACTCAAAAACCAAGCACATTTCACTTAGGTATCATTTCATCAAGGATCATGTAGAAGATGGGAACGTGGAAGTACACTTTGTTCGATCTGCTGATCAACTGGCCGACATCTTTACTAAAGCCTTACCAGAGGCAACCTTTAACAAAATCTTACAAGGCTTGGGCATGATGGAAGGAGAGTCGGTACCAAATCCTCAAATCTCTCATTAAAAAAAATTAGACAACCGAAATGGACAGACCGCTCGGTCTATTTCGGCTCTAGACTTTTAGGGAACCGAAATGGACAGACCGCTCGGTCTATCTCGGCTCCGTAATTTTCTGGAACCGAAATGAACCGAACGCTCGGTCTATTTCGCTTCACTCATTTAAAGATAAGGTTTCGGTTGTATATTCTGTGCATATCTTTCTTTTGATTTGAACTTAATTATTTTATCATTCTGTTTTTTATTCTTTTTCAGAAAATTTCAAAAATCCAAAAATATTCTATCTTTCTGTTTTTATTCTTTTTCAGAAAATTTCAAAAGTCCTTAATTATTTTATCTTTCTGTTTTTTATTCTTTTTCAGAAAATTTCAAAAATCCAAAATATTTTATCTTTCTATTTTTATTATTTTTCAGAGAAATTCAAAACTTTCACTAAGTTTTATTTGTCTCGTATGTTTGTCTGTTTGGTTTGTTTGGTGTGTTTCTTTACTTTTCATAGGTGATATGAATACCCGTATAACCGACTGTGGATCTAAGGAAGGTATGATTCAATTTCAAAATGAACTAGTTAAGGGTCCCTAGAAGCATGCTGCTGCATGTTGTCTTAAGCCTCTACGATCTTGAGCAGGCCTTAATGATTCGATCTACACCTATCGTTTCTTCCAAATTAGGATAATTTATATTGCTCGTTCTAGAGCTACCTTACTCTTCTCATATGAGTTAAGAGTTTCTCTGCTCTGTCAGGATTATCTAGCAGAAGGTAAATTTGGTTCTTTAGCCACCTCCTAATATTCTCCATCTACTTTCGGTTCACCAAAGTAACCCTTAAGACTCTCGGTCTTTACCACTGAGGTTTATGGTTACACAACATCTGTGTTTGTGATCTTAGATACGTTTACCACGTGCTGAGTGAAACCCAATATCCAACACCAAAAATGAATTGACGGTGAATTATATATTCAAGAACTTACTGGTTACCTAAGGAAATCTCTCTTTTTATTTTTGTGTGATCTTTTATGAAATTGTCTACTACCAAGGAATTTCTTCCTAAAGAGATCCAGTTTTTTTTTTTGAGATTTCTGATTTCTCCATAGTCACTAAAACAATAAATCCCACCTACCTGTTCTACAAACCACATCGGTCTCACAGGTACTTCTTCCAACGTTCGGTTTTATGTTAATACTCGAAGTTCGGATGAAGATAAGCTACCCTAAGCCTATGATTAAAAGAAGCCTTTCAATGTTTATTAACAAACAGTTGATCGTATTTTTCGGGAAACCACACAAGCACTTCAAGTCTCTCTTGACTTTGAAGGAAGTGATTCTTGCCCGGAATCCTCTGCTTTTTGTCTAATAATAACACATCATTCACATCCCATACACATTTGATTTGTTTCTTTATCTTTGTCACACTTATGCACGAAATTTTTTATTTTCCAACATTCTGGTTACTGTTTGGTTTGAGTTTTGGGTTATCTATTGCAACCAAACAAGGGGCTATTGTGGAATTTCAAATGCTGATTGAAGATAAGATTTAGGCGCATGAATTTGAACGGTTTCTCAAGCCATGCGTGTTGACGTATACCTGGGAGTAACCACACTGTCACATCGCGCTTTTTCAGGTGAAGTTTTAGTGATCTCATCATAATCATCACGTCTCTCTCCAGGCAATGGTATATAAAAGAGGTGAACATTTTATTTATCTTTTACCAGCATTCAATTCTCTCAAACTTAAACGACAAGTAAACACTATTCATCTTCTTCTTCATTCATCAATGGCGACTTCCTCTTCAGTACATGAACACACGGCATCATCATCCTTGCTCACCATTAAACCTAACCAAAATATGATCATCGAACTTAATCCGTTCTTGTATGACTCATATATGTTGCAGGTTGTGGAATGTTTAAAATATTCCCCTTGGTTTTAGCCCTAACCCAGGTTGAAGCAGTCTGATGAGATTTGTAATCGAGTTTAATGATCAAATCACGTAAGAATTAAGAAATAAGAAATACGATGAACACGAGAGTAAATATAATATTTGATCAGCTCATATTATGCTTTCGATTTTACAGAGTACAAAAGAATTCTCTGTAAAGAGTATGTGAAAAGTTGAGTTCTCACTCAGTACAGACTCCTATTTATAGGTGAACAAAAGCATAACAAAATACTAAGGACTAGACATTAAGACTTCAATACAATGCCTTAGTAAATATAACATTACATTCGAAGACTCTACTTACGAAGACTAGAGATCCTTCGTAACAACAAAACTAACACTTTGACTTATTACAACATTTATACCCTAACAATCTCCCCCTTTGGAATTAAGGTCGAAGTCTTCATGAAGTTAGTAGTTGAACAACATACATCAGCACTCTTCGGATTTCCATGTATCAAGAGATAACTTTCTTTATCTCCTTCTTGTCTCCTTCTGAATTCTTCTTGCAATGATTCATACAAACAATTAAGTTCGTATATTGCGAATTTGTATATCTTTCCACTTCAGAGGCTTGAAACAAGAATCTCTTGGCTCTTCCAGCTTTATCTTTTCCTGCGAAGACTATCCCCAATGGCTTTAAGCATATTTCTCTGTCTTCGTACTTTTTCAACTCAACCTGCTTCTTCGTAGGAGCCATTGGTGTTGTAATGTCGATGCCTTTAACAGTAGCAAGCTCGACATCAGTTTGAGCTAGGCATTCGAAATAATTCTCCAAGAAAATTTTTATATGCCTACACCCAAGACTGAAGACATCTGGTTCTGTTTCTTGGAGGAAAGAAAAGGACTTGTCTTTAAGGATCAGAGCAACATTGATGAGATCGTAAGTGTTTATCAATGGAAAGTCCGCCACAGTGAACTCTTGTATCTTTCCACTTGCTCTTGTCACAACATACTTCAAATTCTGAAACTTTCCTTCGAAAATAACATCCCTTTTTATGGATATCACCTTCTTAATCTTCTCCAAGAACCAAACTTCTTCTTGAGCCTTTGCTAACACTGCATGAAATCGAATTTTCATCTTCTTTCCCTCTTCGACATCCATGTACTTTGTCTCTGATTTAAACTGTGGCATGACGAACATCATCTCATTGATCGGAAAATCAAGTTGACCATAATCCGTATTTGTTACCACAAAACTCTTCTTTGGAATCTTTTCAGACGAGTACATATGATCGAACATCACCCTTGACTCAATAGTTTCGTAGTTGAACAATTTCGAAGGATCCCCCTTATCAACATTCGAACCTTCAAGAGCTCTTTGTCGCATAATACTTTCAACATGCCTCATTCTTTCAACTTCCGCTGCCACCTCAGCTTTTATCTCTTTGTTAGTCTTCTCAACCAAGACTCCTTTTCCTTTATCTTTAACATTCAAAGGAGCTGCATTATTTGACGAAGAAACATTTGTAGAAAGAACATTCCCAGTTAAAATACCTTTTGTAATAGGTCTTGAAATTGGAATAGTTGTAGTCACAATCCAAATGACTGGAGCAGCTGAAACTATTGTTGGTTTGACCACAACTTTCGAAGGATAAACTTTTCCTACCACCTTCGAATCTTCAGTTTCTTCTCATGTTCCCCAGCCTTTGCTTGAACAACCTTTTCTCCCCCTTGCACCTCTGTGACAGCAGGCGGGGCATCTGATACATTCGACAAAAGGCTTGAGATTCGAAGTAATGGAGTAAGATGTTTTTGAAGAATGGCTTCGAAATGAATGAATTTTTGGGAAAGAAATTCTTGAGAGATAATCGGAGAAAAGGATTTCGAAGAAATTTCTTTGAGTTCTTTCAGCAGCTTCACCAACTCTCCGAAATGTTGTTCTTCTGTGGCTGAAAGAGAGATCATCTGAGGATTCACTGGTTCGAACATCCTAACACATTGAACAACCGCATCACAAATGATATCGATCTTCTGATGTGCTGATTCATACCCCTGTTGAATATGCTGAACTTCCTTCGTCATTTCTTCACGAAGTTCACGAATCTGCATATTAACATCTTCTCGAACCTTCTTCACTTCCTGTACGAAGAGCACATGACGCTCCTTCGTAACCGTCTTTAAATCTTTCACCTCCTTCGTTACCGTCTGATCAGTCTTCTCAAGAATGCGGCTTTCAGAATCACTTATTAATCCTGACGCCTTCGAAATCACTCTACTTTCCATTTCCTTCATTAAGGAATCAACTTCCATGATATTGACTCCAGCACTTCCCGCATCCGCTTGAGATTGCAAGATAGAATTCAATTTTGAATTCAATATCTTGAACTGCTTCATCGTCATCAACATATGGTCAGGGAACTCTTCTTTAGCTTTATCAAAGGAAAGAGGTTCGAATGTTCCTCCAAACCCTTCGTTGTCAGTTTCCTCATCAATCGCCATTGTTTCAGCAACAGGTGATGATGGATTTGGTGGATCAGTTGATTGTGTTGAGAATATTGTAGTGAAGGGTTGATCCATAATAGATTGGAATGTAGGAGAATCAGTTGTTGAAGTAACCTATGGTAAAGACGTTGGTTCAAGAATCTTTATGTCAGCAGGCTTCGAAATCTCAGTAGACTGAAGGATTTCTACTTCTTTTGGAATATCATCTTCTGCAGTTTCAGGCACTTGATCCACTTCTTCGACACGTTGGGTTTTCTTTAAAAATTTGGCCATATCTTCAGCCCTTCGCTTCTTAGAAGATGGAGACACCGGAGCTGGAATTTCTCGAACGGTAACTCCTTGATGAGTAACCTGAGTTTTCTTCACCAATTGAGATTTGCGTTTGATCTTTATTCTTCGAAAAAACCCCGTCTTTGAAGGAATCGTTTCTTTAGATGGAGAGGCTTCGATAACCGGTGTATCAGCCACTGAGGTTAAAACCGGAGACACCTCTTCGACATTTTGAGATGTAACGATTAGCGCCTGATTCTTTTGTTCTTCTTTCACCCCTTTTTCCAAAGAGTCACCCTCGGTTTTCTTTGACTTCTTCAACTTCTTCTTCTCTTCTTGTTGTAATATCCCAGTCACAACGGTTGTGTCAATGGATAGTAAGTATGACACCAACACGTTATTCATGGGATCCACCTTCTTGAGCATAGCATCCGAAATGCGAGCAACTGTGGTAAAAATGGCCGGATCATCATGTACCTCCTTCGGACTCCCGTACATGTGGAAAACAGCTTTCTCTTCGTAATCAGGAACTTCGATCTTCTCCTTCTGATAGACATATTGGACTATCAGACTCCAATATCTTGCACAAGAAATTCCCTGCTTGGCACTGGTCTTCGAAATACTTGTGATGAACTCTATCCATAACTGCTCAGAATAATCCACCTGCAAATCGTAGTATAGCACAGCTACCATTGCATAGACCTCCATTCTTCCTTTATCCAAGCCCACAGTTCTTCCAGTAAGACATCTAAGAAAGATGCCAAACAAAAAGTTCCAAATGGTTGGTAACCCCGACTTCTTGAAATCACTAATACGTGTCAATGGAGGTTGGTGACCCATCTCATTGAACATATACACCACTTGCGAAGAAGTAAGTTCATCATACGGGCCAGAATTCGGAATTCCCAAAATCTTGCAAAACAACCTCTTTGAGACCCTAATTCTGGTATCTGTGACCATTGTGAATTCAACACATCCAGTCTCCTTGTTGTATGATGCCGTAGAACCTGCTTTTGACAACCAGGACATTGGAGCAGCAAATGAGTCGAACATTGCTTTAGACAGAACAGAATTCTATAAAGCAACCACCAGGATGTGTAGCTCTTCCAGATATTTTGACAAATCCGATTCGACTTGGTAGTTGGACCCTGGATCTTCATAATCGGAACACTGATGATCTCGTCTGTTGTTGGTGATGAAGTAGTCGCCATTGCAGATGATTTTGAGAAAAAGAACTTATGAAAAAGATGAATTGTACAGAGAGTTTTTGTGTTGCAGAAAGTTTGATCGCGTAAAGTGTTATGGAGTTCTGATTTGCCCTTTTATATGTAACCCTAGAATTTTGAATTTGAAGCGGGATGCATTAAATGCTTGCTGACATGGCACCTTGAAAAACGGAATGTACTCATCAAAAAGTAACAATTGTAACTGTCAACACGCCTTACACGCTTATCATACACCATGCATCATCAAGAGATAGGACTGTTTGGTATTCCCTAAAAGAATTGTAACCGTCGGATGCCTTCGGAATTGAGGTAAGGCTCTTTCACTTTGTGGTTTTTAAAAAAGCGAAGTCATTTGCCAGAATTTCGAAATCGTCAGTTTAAGTTGGTGTTACTCAAACCTCAAGGATTTCGTGTGTGCTGTGTTCCAAAAGAAATTAGATGAGAAACAAGGATAAAAAAAACTTTTGAAGACTTGTGATGTCAACAATTTCTTTTGACACGAAAACAATATTATCCCAGGCAAAGATATCTTCGAAAATTATCAAGAGAGATAATTAACAGCTTGTGTGGTTTCCCGTGAATTACAATCGATAACTTGTAAAGAAGTTTCGAAGGGTTTCTTTTATTGGACACATGGGGTGGCTTCGAAAATTTTGTTACATATCAACCTTAAAATAAAGTGAGGAATTGTAAAAAAAATTAATTGTATGACCAGTGTAGTCAGTGACAACTTGGTTGCGAATGATATTCAAAGTAACTAGTATTTTGAAAATATACTCACATGGAAATCATATTCATAAAAAAATATTTATGCTTGATCTTTTTGGGAACAAACATCGTAGTTTTCGAATGTTTGATTAAGATCACTCAAAAGAAATGAATATGATTTGGAGTATAAAAGGTACTGAAGCAAAAGCTTCGTAAGATCTGGAACATGGTTCCCCATCAATTCCTTAAGGTTTATGATATTTTGGGTTTCACTTCTATCACGGATTCATGATATTAGATCATAAACACAGATTTGTAATTTGTCTAGATTTAGATTGGTTTGATCAAAAATCTCAAGGACAAATTTCTTCGAATATTTGGAATGAAGAATTGTTTGGTTTAAAAAGATTGGATAAGAATCGAAGGGTACCTCTGTTATATTGGACAAAACAGAAAACTCTTAACTCATTTGAGAAGAGTAAGGTAGCTCTTGTTGATTTATGCAAATACAAGCCTTGTTGGGAAGAAATTTTCATGAGATAATTTCGTCAAGGCTTTCATTTCCCATACATAGAATCATACGAGGCTTGAGACAACATGCAACAACATGCTTCTAGGGACATCCTAACTAATCCAAAATGAATAGAGATCATACCTTTCCTTCAAATCCAAACGCATGAATCCTTCGTATTTGAGACTTGACAAAACTCACAATACACATGTTAAAACTAAAAAATGAAAAATATTTTTGGTATTTTTGTAATTTTTCAAAAAAAATTAAAGACAAACTTAAACACAATCTTTTTGGATTTTTAATTTTTTCAATAAAAGAAAATATTTTTGATTTTTTCAGGTTTTTCAAAAAAAAAATTAACAAAATAAAAATCTAACCTTAGTTGAAATGTGTACAAATACGAAGCATTCGAACCGTTGACTTTAACAGTAACCTCTGATTATCTATTTCAAAACTTCTGAATGAGAAGCGTTCGAAGCGTTGACCATGAACAGTAACCTCTTAATATCTTTTTCAAAACTTCCGAATGCGAAGCGTTCGAAGCGTTGACCATGAACAGTAACCTCTGAATACACCAAATTATTCAGATCCATCACTCTTTGCTTTTATCAGTTTGAAGAGAATTTCCATCAATCATTCCCAAACCATCTAAGATTCGAAGAAACGATTTTTCATCCAAAGCCTTTGTAAAAATATCTGCCAATTGGTCCGTTGTTTTTACAAAATGAACTTCAACATTTCCTTCTTCAATATGATCTTTGATGAAATGATATCGAAGAGCAATGTGCTTGGTCTTCGAATGCTGCACAGGATTATGACAAATTCTTATTGCACTTTGTGAATCACAATATAAAGGAATCTTTTTTCATATTAATTACATAATCTCTTAATTGACTTTGAATCCAAATTATTTGTGATGTACACACAGCTGCAGCAACATATTCAGCTTCAACGGTTGATATTGAAACACATGTTTGCTTCTTCGATTGCCAGCTGACCAGCTTTCCATCTAGCAATTGACACCCACCAGTTGTGCTTTTACGATCAAGACTGCATCCTCCAAGATCCGCATCCGAATAAGCTTGTACAAAGAACCCTGTTTTCGAAGGATACCACAATCCTAACGAAGTAGTACCTTTCAAATATCGAAAAATATTCTTTACTGCTGTGAGATGTGGTTCACTTGGATTTGATTGATACCTTGCACAATTACAAACATAATACATAATATCAGGTCTACTTGCAGTTAAATACAATAAAGACCCAATCATGCTTCGATATAAAGTAATATCAATAGCAGATTTATCTAACGAAGGAGTTAGCTTTATGCCCGTTGCCATTGGTATTCGTAACCGTGTGCTATTTGTCATTCCAAAATTTTCCAACAAATTCTTCGTATATTTCTCTTGATTAATGAATATGCATTCCCTGTTTTGTCTAATATTCAAACCCAAAAAGTTATTAATTTTGCCCATCATACTCATTTCAAATTTGCTTTTCATCAAATCTTCGAATTCTTTAGATAAAGCAGGGTCAGTTGAGCCAAAAATTATATCATCAACATAAATTTGAACAAGCATCAGATGATTTCCAATTTTCTTTCGAAATAAAGTGGGATCAACTGAACCTTGTTTAAATTTAGATTGTTTCTAAAATGATGTTAGAGTTGCATACCATGCTCTTGGTGCTTGTTTTAACCCATATACAGCTTTATCTAAAATATAAACATGATCAGGATGCTCTGAGTTTATAAAACCTGGAGGTTGTTCAACATATACCGTTTCTTCGAGTTCACCATTTAAGAATGCACATTTGACATCCATTTGATAGACATCAAAATCTTTATGAGCTGCAAAAGCCAGAAAAATACGAACAACCTCGAGTCTTGCGACAGGGGCAAATGTTTCTTCGTAATCAATTCCTTCTTGTTGAGAATATCCTTTAACAACAAGTCTGGCCTTATTTCGAATAATATTTCCATCTTTGTCAGTTTTGTTTTTATAAATCCATTTAAGTCCAACAAGTGACACATCATCAGGTTTTGGAATTAATCTCCAAACCTTGTTTCTTTCAAATTCAGACAATTCAGCTTGCATAGCAACAACCCAATCAGAGTGTTCCATTGCAATCTTAACTATCTTTGGTTCAATTTTGGAAATAAAAACATTAAACATGCAGAACTCTTGATGATTGTTCACTACCTCATTTCGTGCATGAAGTTGTGCTCTTGTCATGATTCCTGCTTGTGGATCACCAAGAATTTGATCTTTTGGATGATTTCTTGTCCATTTATCCAATTGTGGATAATTAGGATCAAAATCCAAAATTGCATCTTCGAACCTTTCATCTGTTTCTGATCCATTTATAGAAATAGAATCATCAGCATCATCAAAATGTTCTTCTTTAAGAATTGGATCATTCTCTAGTATGAGCTCCCCCTCGATGATTGACTTCGGTTCGACGTTTTGCTCTGGTTCACTGATCGGTTCTTCTTCAAGATTTTGCTCCTCTTCGACACTAACATTTGTTGACATGTTATCTCTTTCACTATAATGCTCCCCCTCAACAAAAGTATTTGAATCCAAGTACTCCCCCTCCACTGGATCATCAGCTTGTTCATTTGGGTTTTGATTCAAATTCGAAGTTGAATCATTGTTATACTTCAAATTTTCTGATCTTTGATTATCAGTTACATTTCTTTCTGCATCAATTGCTTGATCTAAAATACCAAAAATCGAATCATAATCAACATCATTCATTTCAATTGAATCATCTATATGTGAAGAATTTTGCAAAATAGGATAATTCACAAATTTATGATTAGACTTTTTAATGTAATGATCATCAAATGTCAAATTAAAAGTTTCTTCCACTTTGCGAGTTCGCTTATTTAACACTCTATAAGCAACTGAATTGTGTGAATATCCCAAGAAAATTCCTTCATCTGCTTTTGTTTGAAACTTCGAAAGATTATCCTTGAGATTCATTATGAAACACCTGCATCCAAAAACATGGAAAAAATTTACATTAGGTTTTCGATTATTGATGATTTCATAAGGAGTAACATTAAACCGTCTATGAATAAATGATCGATTTTGAGTAAAACACGCAGTTGAAACAGCTTCAGCCCAAAGATATTGAGGTAAATTCGAAAATGCCAACATTGTTCTTGCAGCTTCACATAATGACCGATTTCTTCTCTCAACTACACCATTTTTTTGTGGTGTATAAGGAGATGAAAAATTATGCGAAATTCCTTTTTCCACCAGAAATGTATCGAAGACATGATTTTTGAATTCAGTTCCATGATCACTTTTAATTTTTCGAACTGTCTTCTTCAATGAAACTTCCATCTTTTTGATAAAATCAATCATCATTTGAGGAACTTTGGATTGTAACCTGAGAAAATAAACCCACGTGAATCTTGAAAAATTATCTACTATTACCAAAATGTATCTTTTCTTGTTAAGAGTAGCAACTGTTGAAGGACCACATAAATCTATATGCAGGAGTTCAAGAGGTTCAACAATCTTCGAATCTATTGTGATTGGATGACCTTGTTTGTGTTATTTCCCTACTTCGCAAGCTGCCCACAAACTGTCATTATCATATTTAAGAATGGTTAAACCTCTTACCAGATCTTGTATGACAAGTTTGTTGATGTTTCGAAAATTGAGATGTGATAATCTCCTGTTCCATAACCAGCTAACATCAGCAGCAGCCTTCGAAAGTAGACACACAGCAGGTTTGCCTACAATAGGAACAATATCCAATGTAAACATATCACCTTTTCTTTTTGACTTAAGTAAAACTTCCTTTGTCTTGACATTCGAAATGACACTTCCTTCTTCATTAAAAAGAACTTGATTGCCAGTGCCCACAACAAGTTGTGAAACACTTATCAAGTTGTGTTGTAAACCTTCAACAAATGCAACTCTGTTGATAGTGAAATTTCCATTCGTTAATTTCCCATAACCCTTGACTTTGCATTTGTGATTATTACCAAACTTAACCACTCCTCCTTTTTCTAGGCTTCGAAAATCACGCAAGTTTTCCTTCTTCCCAGTCATGTGACGTGAGCAACCACTATCAATATACCACTTGTTATCATATTGCTCGTCACAAAGTACCTGCAATCATTGGAAAAATTTAGGTACCCAAGCTTTGTTGGGTTCATTCAAATTAGGTTTGTGATTCAATTGTAAAGTACAACCATTAACCCAATCATAAACTTTGGTTTTGAAACTGTCAATAAATCTAACATTTTCATTCGAAAGGTCAGATATATGAGTTTTTATTATTTTCAAATGTTCACTAATTTCACCCTTCGCATCTTGAGTTTGTGATTTTTCACTTTTTGCTCTTGTTACCGGTTGCCAAACTTTAACTGATATAATTGACTATTTGGATGATAAACTACCATTCGTTGAAGGATTAGCATATTTGTCATATGCCTCATGTATTTGTTCTTTCGAAAACTTACTTGATTGGTATATCTTTCCTTTTCCTTCCAACCAATGATCAATATTTCTCTTTGTTGTTATTCCCTTTGCATATGAGACTTTGTCAGCTTGTTTCTTCAAAAGATTATAACATTTTGCTGAATTTGGAACATAATCAACTTTTGGTTTTGAAAGATATGATTCATGATAAGATGTCTTGTTTTGAAATTTTGAAGTTTGATTTCCAACCTTTTTCTGAAAAAAAATTTCTTGGTATTGTAGATTTTATTTCATTTGAAACTTTTGAATTTTTATTTGAAAACGAAGCACTTTTCTTTTCAAAAATTTGAGACTTTGATTTTTCTTTAAAAACTTTTCTTCTTTTTGAAAAATTTGTTGATCTCATTTTTGATGGTTCAACAGTTTGCCAAAAAATTGTTTTCCTTGCTTGACGTTTCGAAATATTATTTTCCTTTGAAAAATTTTCAACTTGAGCTTTAAATTCTTTTGAATTTAATTTTATCACTTTGTTAATTGTTTTATCATTAGTTTTAACATCTTCGTGCTTTGAAAACATATTTGCAGTTGGGACAAATTCCTTCTTTTCAACTTTTGACTTTTCAATCCATACTCTTTTTGATTTATAATGTTGAAATTTATATGAATTCTTTGTAAGATTATTTTCAACTGTACTTTGATTTGAAAAGAATCCTTCATTTGATGTTTGCATATTGTCTTCCTCAACCATCTTTTTAAATTCAGGTTTTATATTTTCAACATTACCTGTTGTTACGAAGACTTGATTTGGGAACACAATATCATTAGTGCATTTGAAGATTGGATAAACAACATTATTTGATTCAAGATAATGAGCACCTTTTTCACTAAGAATTTTCTCAAATTCTTGTGTATCCAAATAGACTTGATCAACAACCACTCGAGGAATTTCAATTTATTTCGACTTTTGAATTGGCTTCGTGTTTGAATTTTCTTCCTCATTGTCACTATCATCCGTTTGACTCTCATGTATTTCCACATATTCCATATCACAAACTTTCGAAGTTGAGGGTTTATCAGTTTCAATTTTCATTAATAAATCGTCACATTTTTCTTTCCCTTTAAATGAATTTGCAACATTTATGACAGACAACTGTGAACAATCTACATCTTCTAAATCACTAATTTCACTAATATTATCAGAATTATCTTCAATATCAGCAATATTAGTTTCACTATTAGATGTAGAATTCCCAGTCTTTTTCAAAATTCAAAGTTGTTCTGATTTAGTTAAGGTTTCATTTACAATTTTTACTAAATCATCAGCATCAAGATAATCTTCGACTTTTGCAATTCCATATCTAAACCTATCATCTGGAACTTTGTTAAAATCAGAAATTTCTTTTTCACAGTCATATGAAACATTATCAACCTTAGCTCTATCATAAGCTAAAAAAGGTAGTAATTTTTTATGTTGTTCCTTACTAATTTCACATGAATGATGTAACTCAGTTAATTTTCCATACAATCTTTTTGTTGAATTACAAAAAATATTTCTCTGAGCTAACAACAAGTTTATTTCTTTTCCTAATTTTTCTCTATCCTCCATGATATTTGAAACTTGCAATTCTAAGTAATCAATCCTAGTGACTTTTGAATCCAACATTTTTCTCGTCTCTAGTAATTGATCACTTCACTTTTTCGCTTCATTGCTAGCAGACACAATGATTGAATCAAAGTAAGTAACAGTTTCATCAAAAGATACTAGCTCAGAATTATATGCAGAAACTGGAATGTTAAAAGATTCAAGAATGTTACGTACCTTGGTAGTCATGGGCGACGTGTCAGTAGACTTCGAAATGAAGCATTGCCCACACACTTCGTTAGTCTGTTCATCATCTAAATCCTCTTCCATTTTTGCATACATGGCTCCATGAGTTAGATTTTTCATCTCTTCATCATCTGAACCCGAAGACCATATTTGATATGTGCCATCCGATTCAGTTTCTCCATGAGCCACCAATGACAAATTCTTCGCTTTCTTCTTTACTTCCTCCAGTTTCTCAGTGTAGTAAGCTTCATCCTTTGTTTTACTTTTCTTTTCTTCCTTCTTCCTCAACATACAATCTACTGCCAAATTATTTGCTCCATAGCAATAATGACAATTGATCCCTGTATCACCTTTCAATAGCATTTTCATTTGCTCCATCTCATTCTTCGAATTTGTCTTCATTTCTATTTTCTTTTCATCCAGTTTGTTTTTGTTCTCAAAACTACCCTTCAAATCTTATGACTTCTTTGGATTAAAAGGTTTCTTAAAAAAATTCTTTACTCTATTGTTTGAGTAAAAAGCAACAGCCTCATCATCAGAATTCATCAAAAAACCTTCTTCTTCATCAGACTTCAATTTTTCACTTTCTCTTTCTGAAACCTTCGAAACTAGAGCCAAAGGACCACCAAGACTTGCTATAGCTTCTTCAGCTATTTCATTAACTTCATTTTCATGAGATTTCAATTGATTGTACAAGTCATTCAAAGTCAAAGTATCAAAACTCTGTTGATTTTTCACCATCATGCTCACACTTCTCCACTCCTTTCGAAGTCCCATTACAAATATCAAATTGTACTCCATTGGTGACCTTATTATACTATAACGATTACAACGATAGATTAACTCGTTGAACCTATCATAGTATGCTTCAATAAACTCATTTTCTTTCTGTCTGAAATCTTTGAGTTCTACCAGGCATTGTTTCACAGATGTGATCTTCGTCTTTTCACTCCCTTGAAATTTGTCTTTGAGATTGTTCCAGATTTCTTTGGATGTTTTGCATGTTCTGACATTTGTACACAACAGGAGGCAACGCACCTCTTAATTCCCTCATGCATTTCTTCTCCAGACGTTTTAAACAATCGGTTTGATTATCAACTTCTGAACTGCTTGAAGACATGCCGATTGGCTGAAATTGTGCAGGTTGATTGATTTCTCCTGAGATGCATTTTTATAATTCTTCATCCAATCCGTTCAAGTAATCTTCCATACGATCTGCCCACTGATCATAATATTCTGGAATAAGCATTGGAATTTTTGTGGATGATCCAAGCAAATGAGAAAATGATGTCATCGAATTCAGATTGAATGACACCATTGTTGTACGGACAAAAACTTCAAGATGATACTAAACTTTTGAGAATTTTGAAATTCAAATTGTATAATTCAATTTAGAATTACACACCGAACACTCGATTAACAAATATTTTTGCAGAATCAAATCCTAGATTGAGATCTAGATGAAATTTTCAAATTCAAAAAGGACAGAAACTTTTTGAATCAAACAGTAGATTCAAAAACCTTTTTGATCGAATCAAAATCAGATCACAGAAAGGATTCCTGCTCTGATACCAATTGATGAGATTTGTAATCGAGTTTAATGATCAAATCACGTAAGAATTAAGAAATAAGAAATACGATGAACACGAGAGTAAATATAATATTTGATCAGCTCATATTATGCTTTCGATTTTACAGAGTACAAAAGAATTCTCTGTAAAGAGTATGTGAAAAGTTAAGTTCTCACTCAGTACAGACTCCTATTTATAGGTGAACAAAAGCATAACAAAATACTAAGGACTAGACATTAAGACTTCAATACAATGCCTTAGTAAATATAACATTACATCCGAAGACTCTACTTACGAAGACTAGAGATCCTTCGTAACAACAAAACTAACACTTCGACTTATTACAACATTTATACCCTAACATAGTCCCAATGTCGCTGTTATCCCAGGTTTATTCCACGGCGACTTATGAGAAAAACAAAGATCGTATCTATTTTACCATCCACGACAAAAAGGCTTCGGTTTCAAAGGTGAAGTTCTGTTCGATTTTAAATCTTGCAGTAGATTCTTCTGTCATCTCGCCAGACTTTATCACCACATCTCAACTATTTTCAATGATGTACGAGATGGGGTATACCGATGTGCTAACAACTATTACCAAAGTGAAGAAATCTTGTTTACCCTCACAGTGGACTGGCTTCCTCACTCTACTGATTAAGGGTTTAGCAGAACGATGTGGTGGTTCCGATACTACTAGCAAGGGTTTTCTCGCTATTCTTTACGGCCTCTACAATGGGATCAATCTTGATTATGGCTCTATAATCTGGTCTCAGGTGGTGCTGAGTCTCAATACATCGACACGGCATTCTGAAGTTTCATGTGGGCGTTTTTGGACCCTGATTACAAGGAAGGTAATTAATTCTTTAGAGATTCCGATCATGCAGGATGCTCTACTTGCTTCTATTGCCACATTCCATACAAAGAAGATAATTCTCTCTGATCCACTCAAGTTTTCTCATTATGGAATGATTCCTGAAACCATGTATCGTGGTGTTACGGAAAAGAGCAATGTCTTGGCTGACTATAGGAAACTTCCTCCAATCGGACCGAGAGTTCTGTCTCCTGAGCACCAAGCAGCTTTGGATGCACTGGAGAAGCCTACCAACAGAGGAAAGAGGGTTTCAAAGAAAGAAGATCCTGAAGAACGTAAGTCCAAGTCCTCTAAACGCAAGTCTGGTGAAGGAGATACTTCTCAACCGAAACAGAAGAAAATAAAAAAGATGGCTCGCAGACCTAGAGACAACACTCCTCGAAGCACAGATCATGCAGATGAGCAAAGTGAGGACGAAGAGGTTCGTCATGTCTCACCCCGAGAGCCCACTCCTCCACGATCTCCTACTCCACCAGAATCTCCAAATCACAACAGAGTTCCAACGCCAACCCAGTGGATTCTCGTTTTGATGTTCTTGTTGCCAATCTTGCAACAGAGAGTGCCTTGAAGGAGGATTTGGCTAAACAACAAGCAACAATTGATATTCAGAAAGTGCAGCTGGCGCACGCGGAGAAAGAAATTTCCTTGTTGAAAACTCAAAGGGCTGTTTATAAAAGTTGTGCAGGAGATGTGAAAGATTTGCTGACAAATTTTCTTGAAGCGCATGATCCGATCTTAACTCTGACTATTCGGAATCATCTTCAATCCAAACTCCTTCCTGCTATTGTTATTTTAAGTGAAGTGAAAGGTGTTTCGGAGGGAGTTGTACCTCCAAAACAAGGGGGAGAGAGTAGTGCTCATCATTTTGTTCAAACGAGACCGATTGTGAAGACAGAAGATGAACACCCGAAAGTCACAACAGAACCGAAGGTTAATTTAGCTTCGGGTTCTGGTTCTCAATCAAAGCAAAAAGAGTTTAATGATGAAAGTGAGAGTGATTTTGAAGAAACTATAGCCGATGTTCTAAAACGAAAGAAAAGAAACAAGAAGCTTGATGAAACGATGAAAGTGGCTAGTGAAGCAGAGGAGCAGGAAAAGAAAAATAAGGAAGAAGAGGATGCCTTGCAATGCAAGAAGGCTTTGTTTCCTGAGTGGAACAGAGACATACTTATCAATCAAGTGATTGAGTCTCCTTCTGTTTATTGGTTGGAACCAGTTGCTTCGTTTGATTGTGATAACTCTAAAGACTTGCAGTTTGATATGCCTATTACCAAAAAAGTTTTTACATTTCACTGCTTTGAGGCGACTGTTGAGTTTCCGCATCCACACCTGAAGGTTGATAGGGAATTGATCGATTTTTAGTTGAAGTATGGTCAACCACAGTACTTGACTTGGAGTGCACAGAAGATTATGAAAGTCAAGGTACTGAAACCTTCACCTGCTGGGAGATTCGTAAATGTCAATTTCAAAATCACCTGTGGTTCAGCAAACACGGTGTGTATAATCTCTCTAGCAGATCTTCCTAACCTCAATCTTCATGACTGGATTCTGCTATACAACATTCTGCTCTCTGATCCTAAGGAGTATGAGCCGATTTTAGATCATTTTAAGAGAATGTTGGCCTCTTATATCCATCAGCTTGCAACTATGGATCACGAAATAGCAAAGGTAAGGAATAGAAAGCCAATTCTGAAGACAACACCTAAACCTAGTGATGTAAACATGATGAAATTGGTACAGATAGATTCAGCAAATCTAACTGTCATGTTCACGAAAGGAGGAGGACTCAAGTTTCTGTTTGCTCTGGCTGATAAGCATCTATTTTCAACAGACTGTTTGGAGCATATCATCAATATCATACACCGATGCAAGCAGAACTCAGCGGCTGATAAGAAGAACTTACTGACATGCTACGTTGGTATATTACTTTTCGCCATCATATGATAGCCATTATACCGAAGGTGTTCAAAACTGTGAAGAAGCCTCCAGCTGTTAAAAAGGAATGAGGTTTCGGCTCTAAAGATGCAAAGGGGGAGATTGTTGAGTCCATTTGTGTTGCGTCTGGGGCCATATATTTTGTATCCGGATTGGGCCTGTCGATCCATGTCTATCTAGATTAGTTTCGTTGTTATCTAGATTAGCTGTTAGGGTTATAGTATATATATGCATGCATGTATGCGTATATTAAAGAGAGTGGTTAATCACGTTGATTGTTGTAACCCTAAACACCTCTACAGATTGAAGTTCTTTGTCAAGCTCTTATGAGGTGTTATCACATTAATCATACGACATATTCAGTGCCATACTTGTGTTCTTTATTACGTTCTTATTTAATATTTTGCTTAGAATCATACGATCCTAAAAGAACTTTGTTCTAACACTTTGCTCAAATATAACATTTTTCTACCCTTTGCTATATACACATCCCTTTTGCCTTTGGAGCACCAATAATATCACAAAGGGCGTCAACATGAATCTTATGGGATTGATTGAGCAAACAGAACGTAAGGATATGTGTATGGTAATCAAAGGTGATGGATGACAAGAGTTCCAACATGAGTGTTTGATAACTTAAGGCATGGAGATTCAATAGGCCTTCCCAACCTAGGTTCTTCAAGAGCTTGTGGACCCCTTTATAGATGTGAAGGTCCTTAAGGGCTTGCATGTCTACAAAATTTTAAGCCCCTTTTACCCATCAAACAAGGCTTGAATACATAATCTCTTGTTGAATGGTCTAAACAATAAGATCAAATTCATCGGGGTTTTCCATTGAATGTTGGTCTTGTTCATCATTAGATTCTTGACCATCCATATGTGAGGTCCCAATTCTAGCCCATTTTCAATGGGAATCCATTACCCAAGAATTCAACAAAGCTTTGCACACAATGTAGGACAATTTTGAACTATGCACAAAAACTAGCAATACCACTAAAAATCACCCCAAAAGAATGTGGTCTAAGTATATGCACAAAGAAAAGAGTTTGGAACAATTATACCAATTTGTGCTTGTAAATGGTGTTAAGGTGATGTCCAATGCTTCCCCAAGCTTATCCTACAAGAAATTATAAACATTAGCTCGAAATTTGGAAACCAAAAAATTCTAGGGTTTGCTCAAAACCCCAAAATCGGCCATTGGAGAGTGAAATTGAGATGCAAGGCAAAGAAGATGAAGAAAAGAGAAGAATTTCATACCTTGGAGCTTGGTTTTTGAAGAAAAAATGAGGATGATGGAATGTTTTAGAGGGTTTTTTGTCGAAGGAGGCCGGAAGGAGAGGAGGATGCGCCTGTTTTGTGAAAAGAATTAACAACAAAAAACGATTTTAGCCTTAAAAAAACTCCTGCTCTATTTTTTCGTTTACATAGCCCGTGTAAACACAAAGGTGAAATTTACATAGCAGTGTAAAATGGTGCGTCTGATCTGTGTTTTAGAGGGTTTTTTTCGAAGGAGGCAATAAGGAGAGGAGGGTTCACCTGTTTTGTGAAAAGAATTAACAACAAAAAACGATTTTAGCCTTAAAAAAACTCCTGCTCTGTTTTTTCGTTTACACAGCCCATGTAAACACAAAGGTGAAATTTACACAGCCGTGTAAAATGGTGCGTCTGATCTGTGTTGGTCTGATCATTTACATGACCTATGTAAACCATAAACATATGTTTACACGGCCGTGTAAACTTCTGAGAAGGCCTTTTTTTTTTGATTTTTTCACTTTTTGAAATTGCAACCCGCTAATCCGCTACTGCACAAAAAATGATTTTTTACCCTCTTTAAACATGAGAAACAACTTGGAGACTTGAAAACGAAGAAAATATGATGGAAAAATAAGAAATGACAAAAATACCCCCGGGTTGCCTCCCATGTAGCCGCCCATTTTTAATGCCGTTGGCTCGACTTGGACCCTAATTATTTGTCAATCTTGGTACTTTGGATCCGTTACTTCCTCCACTTCTTCATTTTTGACTTGAAATCCTTTATGATAAGGCTTCAAACGATGACCGTTTACCTTAAAGATCTTCTCGGTTTTTCAGTTGTGATTCCTATTGCACCATGCTCAAAAACATTAGTGACAACAAATGGTCCCACCCAACGGGACCTTAATTTACCCTAAATCAATTTAAAACGAGAATGGTAGAGTAATACCTTTTGACCTTTTTCAAATACCTTGTGTATAATCATCTTGCCATGGTATGCTTTTGTCCTTTGTTTGTAAATGACTTCATTCTCATATGCTTTATGGATCTCCTCAAGTTGTTATATGTCAAACTTCCTCTTCTATCCCGATTCACTTAGATCCATGTTGAACTGCTTGATTGCTCAATAGGCTTTGTGCTCTATCTCAACATGTAATCGACATGGCTTTCCGAAAACAATGCGATATGGAGACATCCCAATTGGAGTTTTGTATGCAGTGCGGTACGCCCACAACGCGTCATCAAGACGTATACTCCAGTCTTTCCTTGTTGTATTCACAGTTTTCTCCAAAATACCCTTGATTTGTCGATTGCTCACTTCGGCTTGTCCATTTGTTTGTGGGTGGTATGTTGTGGAGATTTTATGAGTATCACCATATTTCTTCAACACACTTCCAAGCATACAATTGCAAAAATGTGTACCACGATCACTGATGAAAGCCTTTGGAACACCAAATCTGGAAAAGATGTTAGCCTTCAAAAAATCTATCATAACTTTTGAATCGTTAGTACGGGTAGCTTTTGCCTCTACCCACTTAAAAACATAATCCACAACCAAAACAATGTATGTGAAACCCAAAGATAATGGAAAAGTTCCCATGAAATCATTGCCCCAAACATCAAAAATCTCACAAACTAAAATGGGATTAAGGGGCATTTGATTCTTTGAGCTTAAAGAGCCTATCCTTTGACATTTATCACAACTTGCACAAAAGACATAAGAGTCACGGAAAATACTGGGCCAGTAGAATCTAATCTCTAATACTTTTCTTGCAGTTCTTTGAGCAACAAAATGCACTCCACAAGCATAAGAGTGGCAAAATGTTAAGATAGAAGGTAACTCATGTTGATCCACACATCGTCTAATCATTTGATCAGCTAATATTTCCAAAAGTATGGCTCATCCTATACATACCTCTTGGCTTCTTTCTTGATTTTATCTTTTTGCCATCGATTCAAATCTAGTGGAAATTGATTTGTGACGATGTATTTCACAATATCGGCATACCATGGGGAAACTTTTGCTGAAAATAGATTCTTATCGGGAAATGCATCATGAATGAGATTTGAGTCACTAGGAGAAACAATCCTACTAAGATGACCAACTACAAGGTTTGACTTTCCGATCTTGTCCTTGATTTCAATATCAAACTCTTGTAAGAGTAATACCCATCAAATAAGTCTAGGCTTCGAATCCTTCTTTGCAAGTAGGTACCTAATAGCTACATGATCAGAATAAACAATCACTTTAGAACCTAGCAAATATTGATGAAATTTATCTAAAGCAAAGACAATAGATAGCAATTATTTTTCAGTTGTTGAGTAGTTGGCTTGTGCACTATCAAGTGTCTTTGAGGCATAAAAAATGACATGAGGAACTCGATCTTTTCTTTGCCCCAACACTGCACGAATTGCATGATTGTTGGCATCACACATGATTTCGAAGGGAAAAATCCAATCCGGTGATTGAAGTATTAGTGTTGATATGAACAACTCCTTCAACTAATCAAAAGCTTGCTTGCACTCCTTGGAATATTCGAATTCTGCATCTTTTTGTAGGATCTCACACATGGGATGAGATATCTTAGAAAAATATTTGATAAATCTTCTATAAAATCCTGTATGACCAAGAAAAGAGCGTACCTCATGAACACAAGTGGGATATGGTAAAGATTTAATGACATATATTTTTGCTTTGTCTACCTCTAGACCCTTTGAAGACACAATATGACCTAGTATGAGACCTTTGTCAACCATAAAATGGCATTTTTCATAATTCAAAACAAGGTTGGTCTCAATACATCTTTGCAAAATCTTTTTTAAATTACCCAAACATTCATGAAAAGAATTACCATAAACTGTGACGTCGTCCATAAAAACTTTAATGATTTCCTCAACATACTCCAAAAAAAATACTTACCATGCACCTTTGAAAAGTGGCGGGAGCATTGCAAAGTCCAAAAGGCATTGGCCTTTATGCAAATGATCTGAAGGGACATGTGAAAGTGGTTTTTTCTTGACCCTCGGGTGCAATAGGTATTTGATGGAAACTGGAATACCCATCCAAGCAAAAATAGTGAGTTTTTCCTGCTAACCTTTCCAACATTTGATCAATGAAGGGAAGTGGGAAATGGTCTTTCCGGGTTGAGGAATTGAGTCTTCTATAATCAATGCAAACTCTCCACCCATTTTGCACACGGGTGGGGACTAATTCACCTTGGTCATTCTTTGTAACGGTAATACCTGTCTTCTTTGGTACAAATTGGATCGGGCTTACCCACTTGCTATCTGATATAGGATAGATCATCCCCGTATTCAACAACTTCAAAATCTATTTCTTCACAACCTCCATCATTGGAGGGTTCAAACGCCTTTAAGCTTCTCGGAAGGCTTGTAATCTTCTTCCATAAGGATCTTGTGCATGCAAAGTGAAGGACATAGCCCTTTGATGTCAAGTATAGTCCACCCAATAGCTTCCTTATACTCCTTTAAGGTGGTGACAAGCTCTTCTTCTTCTTTTGTTGATAACTTTGTGGAAATGATCACTGGTAAAGTCTATTTCTTTCCCAAATACGCATATTTGAGATGCTCGGGTAAATTCTTGAGTTCCAATTCCGGTGCCTGCACAATAGAAGGAACAAGTTTCTCATTAGACATCGGTAATTTCATCTTTGGAACATCAAACCTCATTTTCTTCTTTTGGTCCATCCAAGATACAACTTCCAAAATCTCTTCATCAATTTTGAATTGGTTGGAAAGTTTTTCCACTTCATCCTTTTGAAGACTTCTGTCTAAAATGAGAGCTAACACATCGAGATTAGACAAATCAAAACACTCTTTGGTTAATGGTTCTATGACATCCACAAAATTCAAAGATGAAAATATCACTTGGATATCTCATAGCATCATAGATATTGAAATTTATCACCTCTCCATCAAACGCCATGGACAATGTACCATCATAAACATCAATTTTATTCCGAGCTGTTTTCAAAAAGGGTCTTCCTAAAAGAATTGAACTAAAATTTGGTGAGTCATCATTATCCATGTCAAGGACATAAAAATATGTTGGAAATACTAGTTCATTCACTTGGACTAACACAGATTCTAGCACACCTTTTGGATGTAACAAAGATCGATCAACCAATTGAATGTTCACCCCGGTCTACTTTAATATGCGAATATTTAAGGTTTTGAAAATAAAATATGGAAAAACATTGATAGAAGCTCCAAGGTCTATCATTGCTCGTGGAACATGAAGATTGCCTAACTTGCAAGGAACCATGAAAACACCCGGATCCTTACATTTTTGAGGTGGTCTTTTCTGCAACACTGCAGATACAATTTCACCTACTTTGACAGTTCCATTCCCTTTTATTCTTTCTTAGATATGCATAATTCCTTAAGGAACTTAGCATACTTAGGGACTTGTTTGATGGCATCAATAAGAGGAATATTTACCTCAACCTTTATGAGCTTCTCCATGATCTCATTGTCTTCCCTTTCTTGCTTTGACTTGCTTAACCTTATATGACATGGAGGAGGAGTGACTTTTGATTCAATGGGAACTTGCTTTGAAAGTGCTTTTGACTTCTCTTCTTCTTACTCTAACTCCATCTCTTCTTCTTGTCCAATCATCTTTGGACCTTCATATTCTTTTCCATTTCTTAAAGTGATGGCGCATGCACTATGCTTTAGATTCTTTTCTGTTTTTGCGGGTAGTTTTCCTTGTGACTCTAATTTACTCACAAAAGTGGTGAGTTAGGTCATTTGTTGTTCCAAAGCCTTGATACTCGCCTTGGTCTCATTTTGAAATGTTTGAGTACTTGTGGCTAAACTCTTGACAATGTCTTCCAAAGACATTCCTGATTCACTTGAACTACTTCCTTGATGCACGTTTTGAGGTTGGAATTAAGATTGATGAGGAAGTTGATTTGGCTGGAAATGTGGTTAACAATTTTGTTGATGATGCATTTGATTTTGAAATGGAGGTCTTGCTTCAAAAGATGGTGGCCTGGCTGAAAATTGGCATTGGGTTGGTGCCAATTTTGATTACTTCTTGGCTGAAAGTTTCCTTGCTGTTGACTAGAAAATCTCATAGCTTGAACCGGCTCTATATCTTCTTGTAACATCGGGCACATATCAGTGGGGTGTCCAACTTGGGTACAAATACAACAAGGTCTAACTGCTAGTGGTTGCACACCATTGTCCTTAGCAAGCATCATCACTACTTTAGTTAACTCAAAAAGTTGACTCTCAGTTTTTGGGGAAGAAATTTCTTTCACTCCTCTTGGTGCATCACTGTACCATTCTTCTTCTTGAATTGTATGCTTGGACTCTTCTGCCATGTTCTTGATAAGAGCTCTGATTTTTGTTGGAGTTTTAACACCTATTGATCCACCACTTGATACATGGAGTAATCTTCTATCCCAAGATGACATTCCCTCACAAAAATATTGTACGTAACAATTGATACTCTAAAATCCCATGTTATGGACATCTTAAACACAACTTCTTAAACCATTCCCAATAAGTATGCAAGGGTTCTTTCTTTTGTTTCTTGATACTAATTATTTCCCTACGTAAAGTTGAAGCTCTAATTTCAGGAAAATATTTATCCAAAATTTTTTTTGCAAGTTCATTCCATGTTGTGATTGGCCCCGGTGGTAAGTCATATAACCACTCCTTGGCTGAATCTTGTAAAGCAAAGGGGAATGCCCTTAACTTGATTTGATCTTCTGTAACTTCATGTGGCTTCCTACTCACAAAAACAACATGAAATTCCTTAAGGAATTTATGTGCGAAATGAAGGTAACAAGTGAATGAGTCCGGATTTGAGTTTAAAGTTTATTGCTATAGGATAATTGATGCTAATGGTTGTTAGGTAACATCTTGAGTGGCCCATTGTCCAAAGGTTTGTTCGGGTGGTGGATTTGGAGGTGGATTCCCTCCATGGTTGTCTCCCATGGTAGGAGTATGGATAAAATTTTGAGATTCGGGTAAAGGTGAAGATGGTGGGGAGGTACTTTTGGATGTTGGTGAAGATATGGTTGATAGGTTTGATGAAGAAGCCCCAGATTGTTGTTTTTTTAAAAGTATGGCTTGCTTTCTTCTTTGTTTTGTAGATTTCTCTATCTCCAAATCAACTGGTAAAGGTGTACCTGTACAAAAAGATCTTGGCATAAACACTTAGTATTACCGTGTCCCCGGCAACGACGCGAATTTGTTGAGCGTGTCAAAGCAAACAAATAAAGGCGTAAAAGTAATTCCTTAAACACTACTACTTTGTACTAAAAAAGTAATATAAGGTAAGTAGGGTCGATCCATAGGGACACAAGATCACAAAAGGTACAAATGAGATCACAAAAGATGGGAGGGGGAGGGAAGTTTAATTAAAATAAAAGACTAAAATATTTAGTAAACAATTAATCAAATAAATGAAATCAAGGTTTATAAAATACTCCAACTCAATGTATGACTAATTAGCAATGTGATTCAAAGTATGAAATGATATTTGTTTAATTCTATCTAAATTGGTACTTAGAAATGCTAAGAAGCTCTAGCAATTCACATTCACCATTTTAATTAATCAAAATAATTTCTTTGATTAATTGTAATCTAACCAATCTAATCTAAACAAGTTCTTAGAATTAGATGGAAAGATTGCATTGTGCTTTGTGTGAATTTTACCAACAACATTCAATACTCATTATAAGCTCGGGAATATAAGAATGTGTGAATTTGATTTACACCATAATTACTCTAAGAAAGTTCAGTCTAGTGTTTGTTACTTGTTCTATATGACAAAACAATTACGGATTTTGCAAATTAGATAACTTGAATGAATCAACCCTAACTCAATTGGCCAAAAAGAACTAGAATTGAAATCAAACCTTCAATTAAAACAAAATCGACTTCACTAGATAGCATTTAAAACAAACACCAAGTCAAATGATTGAATTCAAATCACGCTCAATAGCCAATACATGAAGTTGGAGAATTAAGTTTCTAACCACTCATGACTAGAACAAAGCACAAACCTAGAAATTGAAATTAAAGTCTTACAAATTGAAATCAAAGTGTTTCCAAGTGACAATTGCCTTCAAAATGCTCCCCAAAATCGCCTCCATAACTCACAAAATCAACTTCCTTTCTAATTGAACCGGTTGCACATTTTTACAAAGAAGATAAACTATTGAAAACTTACGACCTCGTTTACACGGCCCGTGTAAATTAACACTACTATTTACATGGCCGTGTAAACACAAAAAGTATATTGCTCAATTTTGTCAGGCCTTCAAAGTACACTGCTCGTGAGTATGCATTTACACGGTCCGTGTAAACACAAGGCTTCCATTTACACGGCTGTATAAATCTCTAAATATCCAAAATCTTCATTTCATCGGTATCTTCCTCCTTGGTGCTCCGCATGTCCCGAAACTTCATCTACACCCCTAATTCATCTCTCCAAGTAAGATCCTACCTCAAAAAATCCCTAAAATATCACAAAAGTGTGTGAATGAAATTGCCTCATGAAAAATCCCAAAAACATGCAAAATGCATGATTTTAAGCCTATATGCAATATACTTTTATGAAGTAAACCTACAAAATGGATGCATAAAATGCACCTAACAGTTAGTGACCACTATTTTTGGTCACTCAACCTTAAATAGTGACCACTATTTTTGGTCACTAAGCCTCTAACACACCGGTAATACAATGATCATTCTTTTTAGTCACTAATAGTTATTATGATATGAAACAAAAGTATTTTAATTTTATTCACGGATTAGTTACCGATTTAGTGACCACCACATATCATTGGTTATTAAATTTGTAGGATTACCAAAACTTACGACTAAATTTTTGGAGACTAAATGATGCTGCTAGTGACCAAATTTTAGGTCGGTCACTAATAAGGACTTTTCTGTTAGTGCTATAATACTAAGATATAATATATTTTTTAAAACCTTCTTACCCATATATCCATATAAAACTAAAGCTTGCAAATAACACCTAAAATTTAACACTCTCATCAAACTATAATCAAATGTAAAATTCTAGTAAATCTTTTATTTGGAAAATAGTTGCATTCTTTCTTTTTTCTGAACGATAAACTTTAATGAACAATAAAAAAATTACTAGCTGAAAAATAGTTAATACAAAGGTTTTGAATATATTACAATAAAATATAACCAAAAAAAAACCTATAAGTTAAGCTAAAGCAGCAATTACATTATATGAAAATAAAAAATAAAAAATAAAAAATAAAAAATAAAAAAACCAACAAGGACAGCTAGGATATAGAGAATAAAAAATTACAGCTGATCCCAAGTAACCCCAAACATAAAAATAATTAGTAACCAACTTCAACCACTTCAAAAATGGAATGAACAAAACAAACTAACAATCACAATTTGAGGAATATGAAAGAATAACCTATAACTTTATAAACACTAACAAAGAGAAAAGTTTCTTTGTATTTTGCATCTCATCAACACTCTAATGCTTATTCTCATTGATGACTTAATGAAAGCAAACATCTAAAGCCATCTTGTTGACTACAAGATTCAAATCAAGAAATCACAATAAATATTTCAAAACAAACAAGTTTAATTTATCAATAATTTCATATTTTGGTTTTAAAATTAAATAAAGAAATAGTTAGCAACTACTAAAATTATGGAATTAATTAAACTAAGAATCAAGTTACCAATTTAGTGATTTAGACTTTACAAATCACCAAAACTTGCACACATTTAGATATTAACGGAAATTGATTCTAATTTAACAATTAATATGGTGAAAATCAATATAGATATTGAGAATTTGAATTGAAAAAAAAAATGTTTACTGGTTCATTATTTTGTATTTCGTAATAGCGAATGAGAATTAAGAAACTTACAGATAGAATCATACATACAGGCACGAATTTATACACTTCCATGAAACAAATCAACAAGTTGCCATCGTATTTTGGTTGTTTTCTGATTGATTGGATTCACCAATATAGGTAGGGATTTTATGTGCATCCATCTTCTACGAGTTATTCTCTTATCATGTAAAGTCGTTGCTATCCTCTTAACTCTCAAGCCATGGCTATCAACTAGATCCTCGTTTTCGAAACTACCCATCTGTCCTTTTCGGTGTTATTTAATATTGCTCCCAGTCTCCTCTTCTTCTTCAGTTCTCACTGACTCTTCGAATTAGGTGTGTGAGGTACATTAACCAAAAATATTAATGCATGCTTTTTTTTCCCGCTCCGTTCTCAAAACCTTAAAGTTGTGCCTTAGTTAACTCATCATATTTATTAAGCCCATATAAGATGTCTACCCAAAAGACTAAAACAAAATTAGATGCCCTCATGTCCATTATTGCCCTGGGCCTCGGTCCTGCTTGCCCAACCCTAGGGTCGGGCTTGGTCGTGTGAATCGAGAAAAAGGCCAATTTCAACATTATACTTTGGGAACGAGTCAAAAGAAGACAACGTATTTTGATATCACACGAGGTTGTGTCATTTTATCTATATTTGACAATGGGTCGTGTTAAACACATAACTGCCTTTTGATAGTTTTTCTTATGACCTATTTCAGGACTTTTATCCATTCTAGACATTCTCTCTCATTTCGGGTGACTAAGGGGCGATTTCTACATAAGGTTTTAGCAATTAACTTTGGAGAGACCATTTGGAAACAATTTATGTTGTCTTTGTAAACAACTTTAGTACTTAAATTTGATTTCTAGACTTGTTGATTGTGTTCTAGTCATGTGTGGCTAGAACCCTGGTTCCTCCAACTTTATGTTTTGACTTCTTGGTTGTGATTTCAATCATGTGACTTGATGTGCTTTCAATTTCTATTTAGTGATTTTGATTTTGTTTTAATCGAATGTTTGATTCTAATTTTAGTTCGTATTGGTCATTTGAATTACGATTAGGTCATACAAGTTAGCTAATTGCAAAATAATTGGTTTGTGCATAAGACTAGGTAACAAGCACTGGAATGATTTCTAATGAATGAATTTAGTGTAAATCTTATTCACACACTCTTATGCTCCCGAGCTTGTGAGGAGTATTGGGTGTTTTTGGGAACATTCACATCAAACTTAATGCAAACTTTTGATTTCTATCTAAGAGCTTGTTTGGACGTAAATGAAAAGGTTAGGTTATTTTCAAAGAGCTTTTTTTGAATTTTAAAATTTGGTGAATGGGAAGTGTTAGAGCTTGTTTAACACTTTCAAGTACCAACTTAAGTAGAATTAAGTGAAAATCATGTCATCTTTTAATCACATTGCCAAGTTGTCATACATAGAGTTGGTGTCCTTAGAAATTTTGAATCTATTTTAGTTAGTTAGTCACTTACTCGTTCCTTTAAAAAAATTTGTTAATTCATTGCATACAAACCCCCCTTTTCGTGACTACTTGTACCTTGTGCAAAAAGGTATAAGTAATTGTCTTTTGTCTTTCAGGATCGGCCATGCTTCCTTATATTACTCTTTAGTGCAATTTAGTAGTGTATATGTAGTCGTTTTGTATCCTTATTATTTGTTGCGTTTGATAACCTAAAAAATTGGTGTCGTTTTCGGGGAATACTAATTGTTTATCCCTAGATCTTTTCGTACAGGTACATCATTGCTGATTGACATGGAGATAGATAAGAGTGAAAAGGGGTTATGGAAGCAAGAAAAGATTTGTATGAAGCATCTAGGTTCCAGGAATTCTTCGTCATTTACCCCTCCTTTGATTAACATTTAGGAGAACATACCTCTCTTAAGTCCATTAGAAACTGAAAAAAATTCCCTCTCACTCTCACATCAACCACCCTCATCCAGAAACACCACTCCACCTTCCTCACCCACTCATATCATACTAGTCTTTACACCTACAGAAATTGGTTATAATAACAACAATTTTCCTCCACCAAATCCACCACTCGAAAGAACCCTTCGCCAATGGGCTCAACAAGAAGCTACCCAACAACCCTTATGCATAAATTATCCCGATATGACCAACTTTGAGCTCAAATATGGTCTCACACATCTACTCCCAACATTTTGAGGGGTAGAAAATAAGGATCCTCACAATTTTCTCAAAGAATTCCATGTGGTTTTCTCCAGTATGAATCCAGATAATTTAACCAATGATCAAATCAAGCTTAGGGCATTCCCCTTTGCAGTGTAAGATGGAGCCAAATATTAGTTATATGACCTCCCACCGGGGATGGTCACCACATGGGCCTAGCTAGCTAGGATGTTTTTAGACAAATACTTCCCAGAGATGAATTCAGCCATATAGAGGGAAATTATCGGTATCAAACAACTTAAAAAGGAAGCCTTTCATGCATATTAGGAAAAGTTCAAGAAGTTATGCTCTTGTTTCGCAAAGCATGGAATAACCAAATACTAACTTCTTTAATATTGTATAAAAGAAATGACCCCATGGGAACAAAGGCTACTAAATGCTTCAAGCGGAGGCTCTTTATTCGATAAAACCCTAACCGAAATCTGCAATCTCATCAACAACATGGTTGAAGATTTCAAGCATGCTAATCAAGATGAGTATTGGTATGAGGATGCACCTAGTGGTTTTAAAGAGTTTAATACTCCTCATATTGAAGCCCAAATTTCTAAATTGAGAAGTGCGGTCATAATGCTTGCCAAAGATAAAGGTGTGCAACCTGCATCTTGCCCTTGTGGAATATGTAGTCAAACTAGGCATCCAACTTACGTTGTAACACCCAAAAAATCACAAGAAATTAAAATTTTAAACTCAACCCAAATTCATAAATTTTTTTACAAATCATAGTTTTCAAAACATTTCCAAATATCAGAGTTTCCCAAAAATCATAAGTCATAAACAAGAGGATGTGTATGGTCACGCCTTCGCCTTCCCGCAGTCATCCGAAGTACCTGAAACATAACTCAAAACTGTAAGCCAATGCTTAGTGAGTTCCCACAAATTACCAACACATAAACATATAACATATACAATAACAACTTGTACTTGGTCCACAGCTAAAAGACTGGATTACCCCGGAGCCCACAGCATAAGTCTGGCTTGCCCTCGGGGCCCACAACTTATGTTTGGCTTGCTCCCTGACCAAATCCATCATCAGACTAAAATACCATCAAGCCCTCAGTACTAGTCTGGCATACCACTTGGTCCTCACCTTGTATCTAGAATGCTCTTGAGCACTCAGTATGAGTCTGGCATGCCTTACCTGGCCCTCAACCCATATCTGGAATGCTCTAGGGTTTGTTGGCTACCGCATGAAGTAGTACAACCTTAACCCACTACAATATGTCAACATATAATAGATAACAAACACATAAAGATAATCATGCAGACGTAATCACAGGTAGTCCTACAGATCTACCAAACTAGCATATCGGCAACTAGCATAATCATGCATATCTATTCCACACTCAGAATATCAGTGAATGGCAGGATATAAAACCAACGGGCCAGCCTTGGTGCCTTCGACCCGTAAGTACAGTGAGGAAAAATCGCCTCACAAACCGGACAAAAGTTTATGAGGTCTCGACTCCAAATCTCCGCTCAAACCCACCTATCCAACCGAATAACCAATCTCAATAAAAATCCCAAAAATATCCAAAATACCCTTGAGTCAAACTTGGTCAAACTCGGTCAAAGTCAAAGTCAAACTGGTCAAAATCCATATGTCAACTGAGTCAACCAAGCCGAGTCAACCCATAGTGAGTACGTGGGGCGTACTCCAAACGTACGCTGGGTCTACTCGCCTGTTAACCACAATCGGGGTGGTTAACCTCGTATGCAGGGCGTACTCCAGGTAGGCGGGGCGTACTCTTAGAAAACCCAAAAACTCAATAAGTGCTTAATGTCTTAAGCACTCACGTCCATTTTTCAGATCCATGGTTAAAACCCCCTCAAGAGTCATAAACTTTCCAACTTTATGACTTTGCATATCGATTAAGTGCTTAAGTCAACTTGTTAATCTATTAAGACCTTCGAAATGATGCATGGAGCAAAACTAACCACATGGAATCCATTTTTATGAATCAAGACCCTTCCAAGGCTCTAAAAAGAGAAATTCAAGGGTTAAGAACATGCTATTTTCATGAATCGTCATTTTGGGACCAAAAAGTGACTTAAAAGAGCAAAAGCCTAGATCTACAAGACGGGGTGGTAAAGATGCAAGATTTATACCTTCAAGATGTTGCAAACCAAGAAGAAATCCTAGATCCAAAGTGCTCTCAACTCCAAGATCTTCACACCACCTTCTTCTCTCTTCAAAATCGCTCCAAAACTCTCTTAAAGGCTCAAAATTTTCTCTATCTTGCTTTAGGGTCGATATCACAAAAGGAGGTTGGGTAAGAAGAGGATTTGAGTCCATAAGGTTGCTTAAATATGAGCCAAAGCCCTAAAATTAGGGTTTTCATGCATTCCAGATACGCCTTACATACAAAGTGTACGCCCAATGTTCTAAGGCACGCCTTAGTACACTTAGTGTATGCACAGCGTACTCATCCAAACCCAAATTTTACCAAAATGCCACAACGGGCCCCTTTTCACACTTTCTTACACTTAGGGACAAAAATGCAATATAATTCAATTATAGGGACAAATTTAGAAGTACCTCATCATCGGGATGTTACATACATGTTCCCTCAACTTCAAGAGGAGGATTATGAAGAAGAAGGAGCTTTGGGAGGTTATTACGGGAATAACCAAAAAAGTTATTGTTGGAATAGTGTCTAAGGCTACAACTATATTAGGCAAGTATTTGACCCGGTTGTGCGTGGTCCTTTTGGGTTGCCTTCACCATAGCAACTTGACAAGATGATTTATAATGAGAGAAGGAATATTATTAATATATTATAAGAATAATATAAGGAATAATAATATTGTTATTAGATTAATATAAGTCATAAATTAATTAGGAATTAATTTAGTGACTTAAAGAGATTAATTAAATAAAGGGGTATAAACTATTAATTGTATGATAGTTTGATTTTGGGCTATAAATCCATTAAGGATAAGGGGGGCGAATTCTAGGGCTTTGGATAGGCTTAGATTTCGTCCAAGGGCTTATCTATTAGGGTATTGGATTGCTTAGGGCCTAAGTTATCCAATTAGGGTTTAAGGGTGAAACCCTAGGAGCCTTACAAGTATAAATAGACCCCAAGGGTCAAGGGAAATCGGCACTTGTGCTTAGAGAAGAAACCCTGGCCGATTTGATCCCCTCTCCTCTCTCCTAAATCATCTTCTTGCTAGTTGGTGTTTGTAAGCCATTAGAGGAGTGACAATTATGACTCTAAAGCCTCAAGGACAAGAAGATCAAGCAAGTGATTCAAGGTAAACTTTTAATCTCTGATTTTATATTGTTATTATAATCTATTAGCCATTAGAAGTCTTGTATTCAATGTATGTTCAATTAGAGAAACCTAGATCCAAGCATTAAGGTTGCATGTGCACATAGGAATGTTCATATGGCTAAAAACCATTAGTGGTATCAGAGCCTAGATTGGTTTCTATTGAATTGATGCATTGATTGCTTGTTTGTTGCTTGAAAAATCGTTTTTTTGTCCTCTGCCTGATGAATTCGGTGAGTCCCATGGCAAGTAGGCTCAACTCGGCGAGTCCATCTGGGTACTCAGCGAGTTCGAGCATCAGAAAGAGGAAACTTAGGGATTTCTTGCTGTTTATCTTTGAGATACTTGCCTTAATCATATTAGATCAATATAAATCCGATTTTATGATATATATATATATATATATATATATATATATATATATATATATATATATATATATATATGAGTATATTCTTGACCTAATTGAATATATTTATCAATTAACAAAATATTTATTTCCTTATGTGATAATTGATTAATTATTTTATTTTAATTGGTAAATTGTTTTGCAAGAAATCATTAAATAAACCAAATATGGATAATTATGTGATTAATTGTTAATTTAGACTATTTGTTATTTGATCCCCTATGTTTTAAAAAGTTTAAAACTTGCCCTCAAGTTTTGAAATTTATGTTTTGTAATTAAAAGTTTAATTTGGACAATTTAAATTTCAAACCCTAGAATTTTTACAAGTTTAAAATTCAACCCTATACTAATATAATATTACAAGATTAATATATGTATATATATATATATATATATATATATATATATATATATATATATATATATATATATAATTAAAATGCTAGTCTTAGCGTTAGTAGGCCTCATTCACGAAGTCGGTCTATAAGGTGGGTATAAGGTTGCTGCCTACAAAATGGCGTTTAATGGGTGTACACTCACACCCACCGCTTGCTTGATCGGTGGAGGGTCGTTAGCCGAACGGGTAGGATAGGGAAAACCTCATCTCTTCATTAAAATTATAATATGAAATACAAAGTAACTACATGTTTTTCAAAATTTCCCAATCTTAGTTACTTTAGGAAAAGTGAATTGATGCAATCCCATGAAATTACACTTTGCAACCTTGCTAAGAAGTTAGTGGAGCGTGTATGGTTTACTGGCACACTAATTGGTTCTAAGAAAAGGTGGCAAACGGTGATTCATTGTTTATCATAGTTCGATGGAGTGTGTGTGGTTTACCGGCACATCGAATAGGTGATTGTTACAATGAAGGCACCATGTGAATTTGCATGGTAATTCATACCCACTTTGTGATCCTCGGTATCCCAGTCACAAACGAGAGGGGCATATCGAGATTTAAACATGCCATTGAGAAGTTTCAATGAATCTCATCCAAACCTAGGAATTCTCAATACATTTAGAATTTAAAGTTATGTTTTCATGGCGGAGAATTAGTGAATCGTCATTCACTTACCTTCATATTATTTGCATGTTGGATTACGGCATCCCTTTTCTAATATGTAAATATTGTTGTTGGATCCTAGCCCTAATTTTTCTTATTGGGTGATAATTAGGGATTCATATTCTAATGTATCTTTGTCCTTTCTATTTGTAGATATCGAACGCAAACAACACTGCTGCTAGTTCATTCACATTGATGAGCCTTTCTCAAAAGGTGACTTTCGATGGGACGAACATTAGCGAATGGATATGATACATTCGCACGATTGCTTGCTACGAGGACAAGGAGTATGTCCTCGATGAGAAGCTCGAAAAAATCAACCCAAAAATCGCTACTCCGGCTGAAATGACTGCTTTTGAGACTCATGAACGTGATGCAACAAAGGTAGATTGCATCATGATAGCCACCATGAATGCCGAATTCCAAAAGTCCTATGAGGATATGTATCCGTACGAAATGCACCAAGACTTGTTGGAGAGATACCACCAAAACGCGACGCAAGAACGTTACGAGATTTTCACTAACATGATTTCCACCAAAATGGGTCATGGAGAATCTCTTACCGTGCACCTGCAAAAGATGCAAAGGTATGTCGATCGTCTTCGCAAGTTGAATGTTGACTTTGGGGAAGACTTGGCGATCGACATGGTGCTTCACTCTCTGCCTCCGTGTTACAATCAATTTAGGATGACCTACCACATGAACTAAGAAGAGGTCACCCTAAGCAAGCTCCAAGGTCTCCTTAGGGTTGCTGAAAGCAACCTCAAGGACAAGTCTGTTGCACCCACTCCCAATCCACCCGCTGCTCCTGTTTTGGCCACTGGGCAAGGGAGAGGCAAGAAGAGGAAAGCTCCGTCTAAGAGCCACCGCAAGGGAAAGTCCCAAGATGGTTCCTCCTGTAGTGGGACCAACGTTGATCTTGCGAAACCCTGTCCTAACCTTAAGGAGGTAGAGTGCCATCATTCCCATAAAATAGGGCATTGGAAGAGAAGCTGCCTAGACTACTTGCAAGCCATCAGGGAAGGAAAGATTAAGCCATCTTTCGTAGGTATATATACAATTAAATCTAATGACTCATCTCATTCTATTTCTTGGGTCCTTGATACCGGTTGTGGTTACCACATTTGTTCTGATTTGCAGGGACTAAGAAGAAATAGGGATGTGGAGCATGGAAGAATAAATCTAATAATGGGGAATAGAAGATCGTCTCCTGTGACCAAGATTGGAGTGTATTCTTTAGTGCTTAGGAATGGTTTATCTTTAGATTTGAACAATTGTTGCTATTCGCCAGAAATGGATAAAACATCATTTCTTTTCATGGTTTGTTTAGACAAGGTTTTAGATTTTCTTTTAATAATGAGAATGGTTCTATTATTGCTTATCTAAATGGTGTCTTATATTTTGAAGCAATACCGTGTAATGGATTTTATGAAACTGTTATGATTGTAGATAACTTAGGAAATGATGTTTTATGCATGGATTCTTCCAATGGTATGGATAGAGCATCCTTGTGGCATTTTCGTCTTGGACATGTCAACAAGAAGTGCATAGCTCAACTCCAAAAGGATGGAGTGTTGGAGTCAATCGACCTAAGGGAAGATGACACATGCGAGTCTTGTTTGCTTGGAAAGATGACTAAATCACCCTTCACAAGTACATGTGATAGGGGTGAGGGTCTATTGGACCTAATACATACCGATGTATGTGGACCGTTTAGATCAACCACGAAGGATGGGAACCGCTTCTATGTGACTTTTACCGATGACAATAGTAGATATGGGTATATCTACTTAATCAAGCAAAAGTCAGAAACTTTTGAAAAGTTCAAGGAGTTCAAGAATGAAGTGGAGAATCAATTGGGCAGGAAAATCAAGATGCTTTGATCCGATCGAGGAGGAGAGTACCTAAGTCTTGAATTCCACGACTATCTCAAGGAGTGTGGAGTAGTTTCACAATTGACGCCACCTAGGACACCACAGTTAAATGGTGTGGTAGAAAGGCGTAATCGAACCTTGTTTGACATGGTTCGCTCTATGATGAGTCGTGCTTCACTACCTATCTCTTTTTGGGGGTATGCCTTAGAGAATACCGCCCATATCCTTAACCGAGTCCCTACTAAGAAGGTTGCCAAAACACCCCACGAGATGTGGACAGGGAAAGCTCCCTCGTTAGCACATATCAAGGTTTGGGGTTGCGAGGTT
Organism: Lactuca serriola; assembly: GCF_051521515.1. Classification (NCBI taxonomy): domain Eukaryota; kingdom Viridiplantae; phylum Streptophyta; class Magnoliopsida; order Asterales; family Asteraceae; genus Lactuca; species Lactuca serriola. Next base: position 47,871,187 of record NC_136415.1, read on the forward strand.
TTCGTAAGACGAGATACTCACGACAAGCTCGAACCTCGTAGTGAGCGATGTATTTTCATCGGCTACCCGCATAAATCCTTTGGATATCTCTTCTATAGACCAAAGGACAATGTTGTCTTTTTTGCGAGGAGAGGAGTTTTTCGAGAGCGAGAACTCATAAGCCAAAGAGACAGTGGGAGGCAAATCGAGCTTGAAGAGATTCAAGAGACAATAGATGAAGGAACCTCTATCGCTGGCGCTCAACCCGAGGAGGAAACTCCGGTTGAACCGATTGACGAGTCATTACCTCTTAGACGTTCCAAAAGAGTTAGAGTTCAACCCCAGTTTTATGGTTTTCATATTACCACCAAAGGGGACACGTATATTAGTGATAGTACACTAATAAATCTTGATGAACCTAATAGCTATAAGGAAGCCATGGCAGGCCCGGAGTCTGTGAAATAGAAAGAGGCAATGGACAACGAGATTCAGTCCATGTATGACAACCATGTTTGGAATTTGGTTGATAATGTGTCCGGACGTAAGAACGTTGGGTGCAAATGGATCTTCAAGAAGAAGACCGACGTGGATGGAAACGTACACACATATAAGGCGCGATTGGTTGCGAAGGGCTTTACTCAAACTTCCGAAGTTGACTATGATGAGACCTTCTCACCAGTTGCGAAGATAAAGTCTATTAGAGTGATGCTAGCTATTTCCGCATTTCATGATTATGAGATTTGGCAAATGGATGTCAAAACCGCTTTCCTTAATGGAAAGTTGGCTGAGGATGTTTACATGGCTCAGCCAGAGGGTTTTGTCGATCCGAAGCATCCGAATAGAGTGTGTAAGCTTGAGAAGTCCATTTATGGACTTAAGCAAGCGTCTCGCAGATGGAATCTTTGCTTCGATGAGAAAGTCAAAGAGTTTGGATTTATACGAAGCGAAGATGAATCGTGTGTATATGTCAATGCCAGTGGGAGTATAGTAAGCTTCCTCGTTCTGTAGTCGACGACATATTACTCATAGGAAACGACGTCCCGACTCTGCAGGAGGTTAAGTCCTGGCTCGAGAAGTGCTTCGCTATGAAGGACCTCGGAGAGGCTTCCTATATTTTGGGAATAAGGATAGTGAGAGAACGAAGTAAGAGACTAATAGGCCTTAGTCAGAACACTTACTTGGATAAAGTACTGAAACAGTTTAGTATGGAGAACTCAAAGAAGGGAGAATTACGGAAACAAAGTAATGCCAAATTGAGTAAGACTCAAAGTCCGAGCACCGAAGCTGAAATAGCAGAAATGAGCCGAGTACCATACGCTTCCGTAGTTGGCTCAATCATGTATGCCTTTGCTTTGAGCATGGTTAGTAGATATCAAGGGAACCCTGGCAGAGCCCATTGGATTGCGGTTAAGAATATCCTTAAGTACCTTCAGAGGACGAAGGAATGGTTCTTAGTCCTTGGAGGGAGTGATGACTTGAAGGTGCGAGGGTATAGTGATGCCAGCTTTCAGACTGACAGGGACAACTATCGTTCGCAGTCGGGCTGGGTCTTTACCCTGAATGGAGGAGCAGTGACTTGGAAAAGTTCCAAGCAGGAAACCGTAGCTGATTCAACGTGTGAATCAGAGTACATTGCAGCGAGCAAAGCGTCGAAGGAGGCAATATGGTTAAAGAACTTCATCGGTGATCTTGGAGTTGTACCTGCCATAAAGGAGCCCATAGAGATTTTCTGTGATAATGAAGGAGCGGTTGCCTTGACCAAGGAACCGAGGGATCATGGTAGATCTCGACATATCGACATAAAATATCACTTTATTAGACATCGTGTAGAAGAAGGACAACTCGTAGTGAAGGGGATATCATCAGAAGATAACCCAGCAGATCCGCTTACGAAGGGGTTGAGTAGGGTTAAGCACTTGCAGCATGCTAGGAGTATTGGGCTGAAGGATGATATTAGTATAGATTAGATAGTAGTAGAAACGTGTAATAGATAAATGTAATTAACATTTGATGATTAAATAAAAGAGTATTATTTATGAGTAATGTTACTATCTTATGTTAATTGTTTAACTATTGTTTCATTTTGCATGTTTTGACTTCCAGAATAATTGAGTTTATTAAGAATAATCGAATTATTCAAATTGTCCACAATCGTTCATATGTTGGAAGTAGGTATGAATGAAGATTGTCATGAATTGGTGTGTAGATTGTCTAAATGGTATTAGACATAACAAAAGTTTGCTGCAATGTTCATGAGTGCTTATGAACTAGTTTTGAGCATTGGAACAAACCCGCGCTTGCTGGAATCACCTTATGCAATGTGATAAAAAGGGTGATCGCAAGATGATAATATCATATAGTCTTAAAACCAAGATATATGGTTTGTTATTTGTTAATTGGTTGTACATTGATAATGCGAAACCGCATCAGTAACTTGATGTTATAAAACGCGTTGTTGTGTATAATTGATTAATGAATAAGTAAATGCATATAAGTCGAAGTTTATCTGTTACTTTTATCTTAAGAGGGTAAAAGCGATATCTCGGCCGCTCGATGATTTGATTTGACTTATGTGCCGGGCCCGGTCAGAACTGAATTGATGTGTTAGATTAAAGTTCTATGTCAAATAAATCAGAGATCGAGAAACCAAATGCTAAACAAATTGTTCCATAGAATTGTCAGCATGATATCTAAACAGGAGACTGTTCGATCCCTTATCTGAAGGACAAGATTGATTAGATTAGAGTTTCACAACGTCTTTGAGAGCTACGATTGCTAATCGGATTATACTTGTGTATATAGTTACTAGACTTATCCAAGTGGGAGACTGTTGGAATAGTGTCTAAGGCTACAACTATATTAGGCAAGTATTTGACCCGGTTGTGCATGGTCCTTTTGGGTTACCTTCACCATAGCAACTTGACAGGATGATTTATAATGAGAGAAGGAATATTATTAATATATTATAAGAATAATATAAGGAATAATAATGTTGTTATTTGATTAATATAAGTCATAAATTAATTAGGAATTGATTTAGTGACTTAAAGAGATTAATTAAATAAAGGGGTATAAACTGTCAATTGTATGATAGTTTGACTTTGGGCTATAAATCCCTTAAGGATAAGGGGGCGAATTCTAGGGCTTTGGATAGGCTTAGATTTCGTCCAAGGGCTTATCTATTAGGGTATTGGATTGATTAGGGCCTAAGTTATCCAATTAGGGTTTAAGGGTGAAACCCTAGGAGCCTTACAAGTATAAATAGACCCCAAGGGTCAAGGGAAATCAACACTTGTGCTTAGAGAAGAAACCCTGGCCGATTTGATCCCCTCTCATCTCTCCTAAATCATCTTCTTGCTAGTTGGTGTTTGTAAGCCATTAGAGGAGTGACAATTGCGACTCTCAAGGACAAGAAGATCAAGCAAGTGATTCAAGGTAAACTTCTAATCTCTGATTTTATATTGTTATTATACTCTATTAGCCATTAGAAGTCTTGGATTCAATGTATGTTTAATTAGAGAAACCTAGATCCAAGCATTAGGGTTGCATGTGCACATAGGAATGTTCATATGGCTAAAACCCATCAGTTATGATCAGCCTCGGGGAAACCAAAGTTTAAGAAATAACCAAAAATCATGTTTTCAACAGACACCACCATCACATTACCAACCAAGAGCACCATTCCCACCTCAAAACTATCAACCAATGCAACCATATCCCCTGCTTCCTCACCAATCTGGTTCATCAAGTACGTCCTTGGAGGATATTGTTAAAAGCTTAGCAACTAGCTTTTAATCCTTAAAACAAGAGACCAAAGAAAGCATAAAGAATTTAGAGAATAAAATGTCATAGCTCACCACATCCGTAAGAAAATTAGAATCTCAAGGAAATTTTCTCATCCAAACTGAGACGAACATGAGGCACAAGGCTTGTGCTATCACACTAAGAGGTAGAAAAATCTATGATGGTCCAAAGAAGCCGATGAATCATGAAGAAGAGGAGGAAGATATAGTAGTAGAGAATTCAGGAAAAGATAAAAAAAGAGAAAAAGGAAGATACAACCAATAAAAAAAGCCAATCATCACGGAAGCCAACGTCACTCCCACTCTATTTCCTGGTAGGTTGTCAAGTTCAAAAAAAGAACAGAAAAACAATGAGATTATGCAAATGTTCCGAAAGGTTGAAGTCTACATCCCACTCCTTGATGCCATCAAGATGGTACCTAGATATGCTAAGTTCTTAAAATCACTTTTCCCATCTAAAAAGAAACTTAAAGGTAACGAAATGGCAACAACGGGTGAGAATATTTCAGCGGTTTTGCAAAGCAGTGTAACAACCCAAACTTTCTATTTTGCCATCAAGCATAGTTTTTGTTATGTTTCCTTGTTAAGTTACCTGTTTAATGTGTTAAAGTTATATTTTTGGGGGCAAATGTGCATGGAAATGATACTTGATCGTATATTTGGCACATAGGGTCATTTTCTCACACTTTAGGGGCCTAATTTGTAGCCACCAAACCCTAATTTGTAGACTCTAAGTGCCCTTGAAGTGAGTCCGTAAGTGTTTTTTCCATTCTTGAAGTTTTGGTGAAAATCAAAGAAGGTGATGTAGTTCTTTTTAAGTAGGGATTCTTTTAGTAGAGATCAAATCTCCCTTCCTCCTTCTCTCTCCTAGAAATTCAACAAATTTCTAGAGGTATAAATGACTCTCTTACCATTCATCTCTATTTTAAGTCCTTGTCTTAATCCTTGAAGTATTTGGTGATGTTTTTCAAAATTTCGAAATCTGGACAAAATTATTGATCAGTTTTGTGAGGGTTGTAGAGCTCAATCTGGTCCGAATTAGACAATTGAAATTTTATGAAATTGAGTCTAGTTTCTAGAAAGTTTGATAACATCCCGTTTGGAGTAGTAGATTATGTTTTATGCTCAAAACACTAAAAAAGCGTTAGGCTGTGTAACTTCAAAACATGAAACCTTTGACTTTGTTTTCTGTTTTTATTACTTGTTTCTAATCGGGCTTTTGTGAAACCCTTTATCGTTTTTAGTGGTCTCTTGGAGAGTGTATTCGTCTGAGTTTCGTGTAAAAGTATCATTGTACCTCCCTCGTGCTTGTACATGGAAAGTATGTGTAGTATACACGGAGAGCTAGGGATAGTGTTACGAGTGGGAGTTATGCCTTATTTGATGCATTAGGTCGCCAGGTCATGTTAGTAGTCAACATGGTCATTCTTTGGGGATTTAGTGATGTTCTATACCATAGTTACCGTGGGACATTAAAAGTAATTAATGCAAAGAAAAACATATAATAATTACTACAACGAAAAGTGTCCAGATTAATATATATACATTATATATTGATAATAATAAGCGATGTATGTTGATTGGTATGAATTTATTGCATAACCAAACATATTGTATTAAGTACTCTTGTTCCATACTTATGTTCTTGTCATTGACTCACGGTGCTGATGCTGACACTTGTTTCTTTGTTTGTTGCTTCTGCATTACGTTGCCACAAGTAGCGTGAATTAATGGCGTGGTGAGGTGGGGACTATTTTAGGTAATTAGTAATTATATTACCTTAGTGATGATACTATTTTGAGACTTGACGATGATATCTCCTTTACACTTATTTTTGGTACTTGTTTTGGTATTGATTTTGAAAACTTTAATTTAATGGGTTGATTTAGAAGGATTTAAGTTAAGTAATGTCGATGATATTTTCTAATGAATAAATTAATATCTAACACCTGGTTCCTGCTTGTGGAAGAAGAACAAGAAGATAGAAGGCTCAAGGGGGGAAGAAGTAGATCCAGGAACTACACTCCATTTTCTACATTCTCTGGTAATCAAGTCTCTAACTTGATAATTCTTCTCTTAGATCTATTCGTTTCCATTTTATGAATGTTTTGGTTCAAGAACCTGGGTCCTTGGGATTGGGACGTCCCAAGTGACTTATATCTCAGATCTGGGGTCTAGGAAGGGTTCCATGGCATAAAGGTGCAAACTTTATGACCATGGAACCCCCATGCAAGCTTGTATGCAAGAACATGGCCTTTTTACCCTAAAAGTCCATGCATGAAAGGAAAGCTCGGCACTTTACGTGTCCAACAGATGATAAAAAGCCTAGATCTAGTATATTGTGCCTTCGTTTAGGGTGTTATGGCTTGTAGACCAAGATTTATGTCTTAAAGGAGTTAGGGTTTTGGTTAAACCAATTAAGAAGCACTAAGGACGGGTAAAGTTGGAAGCTTTACCCTTAAGAGTGTATTCCCAGTATGTAGATGAAGTTTGGAGCATAGATCTGAAAGGTAAGAGCTTAATCCATTGGGATGGCTCAATCAGACAGGGGAACTTGGCGAGTCCTAGAAAGGACTCGACGAGTTGAAGTGGGCAGTATCGATTATTATGACAGGAAGAACTCGACGAGTCAGTTAAGGCACTCAACGAGTTGAATTAGTTGACCTCGTGTCTAAGTTGTTCATGAACTCGCCGAGTTGGGAGATGACTCGACGAGTTTGGGTTAACTAGGAGTTGACCTTGAATTTGAATTTGACCAGGACATTGACTTTGACCAGGGCTAAAATGGTCATTTTACCCTGAGATGGATTATCAGATTTTGACTAAGTATTATTGTGATATTGATAGTCGGGGAGTCGTTGGAGCAGTTATCAATTATTCCTCACTGCGAGTTTTTGCAGACAGCTTTGTGAGGTGAGCTTTTTCCTATAGGAACAGGTCTAAGGAACCAATGCCGGCTTGTTTCAGTTAGTAGTAGTTCCGGATTACGGTCCGATGTTGGGCGTGGCCCGATGTAGATTTATATGATTTTCCGGATATCAATCCAATGTCGCGGCGGTCCTGAGGAATGCTTATATACTTGTATGCTTGACGTCTTTGTGATTCTTGCATGTATTTTTTATGTGTTAGGAGTTTCGGACTTCGGTCGTATGCCAGGGAAATCCCGAGGAATGTCTAATTAGTATGTACGATAGCATGTTTTCAGAATCCGGTCCGATGTCGAGGCGGTTCCGGAGGAATGTTAGTATGCTTTCAGATTTCGGTCCGATGTCGGGGTAAGCTCGAGGAATGTCTTGATATTAGGATATGATAATATGTTTATGGATCTCGGTCTGAAGTCGGGTGGGACCCGAGGAAGGTTTTCATGTTAGTATATGTGCTATGTTATATGTTAGTTGATATGTTATTATGTATGTCGGGATCTGCTCGATGTCGGGCGGGGCTCGATGCCAAATAGGGTTCTATGTCAGGCGGGCTCAATGTCGGGAGAGCTGATGCCGAGCTAGACTCGATGTAGCAGGGGCGGGGCCCAAGATATGTTATATGTTATGTGTATGGTATGTGGTAGTTTGGGGAGACTCACTAAGCTTTGTTCTTACGGTTTTCAGTTCTGGTTTCAGGTACTTCCACTGGCAAGGGGAAGGGCTCAAGATCATCGCATGACACACACCACAGCTTCAGCCTTGGATTGTTTTAGACTCTGATAATTTCTCATATGATTTCGATATAATATTTGACATGATGTTTTGAGATACATGGTTCTTGATTTTCTTTAAGATGATGAATGATTTATGGTTTTTGATAATGATTTAGGGTTAATGTTATAAAAACCATCAAGTTTTCAGGGTTTTGTCGGTTTTGCCCAAAGTTGAAATTTATGTCCGTTTTTACCCAAACATTTTCGAAAAAAATGTTCGATTTTACCTTTTTACCGTTGATAACAGGTTTTCCAGGTTACCATTATATTAAAATTCGCAAAAAAACCCTTAAGTTTACCATTTTTTTTTGCGTTTTTACCCTTAAGTTTATAAATTTTTTTACACTTTTACCCTAAGTATATTTTTTTCATAATATACATATTCATATGATTTTTCTACTTGAATACCTATAATATGACAAAAAAAAAAGATACATAGGGAAAAGTGTAAAAAAATTTTAAACTTAAGGGTAAAAACGTAGAAAAAACAGTAAATTTAAGGGTTTTTTTGCAAAGTAATATAATGGTAACCAGTTATCACCGGTAGAAGGGTAAAACCGAACATTTTTTTGGAAAATGTTAGGGTAAAAACGGACATAAAACTCAACTTTTGGCAAAACCGACAAAACCCTGAAAACTTGACGGTTTTTATGACATTAGCCCAATGATTTAAAATGAAATTTTTGGGTTGTATTTTCGGGATGTTACATGTTGGTATCTGAGCCTTGGTTTGAGGGATTCGGGTACACTTTCAGGTGTGTCTTAACTCAAACTAAGGAATTGGTATAGAAATTTTCAAAAGGAAAATCAATTTCTGTAAAAAGGATTTTGTGAAAAGAAAGGAGTTTTAAAAAAATCGAAAAGAATTTTGACAAAGAAAAGAACTTTGAAAAGAGAAAAAGGGTGTGGTGCATGCAATCAACCAAGCTCAAGTAAGTACTCCCAAATTACCCATGCAAGTTTATGTTGTGATAGGATTATCAGCTTTGTGAGAACTGCATGCTAGAATAGGACTAAGGATCTAGGAAGGATGCCTTATGTGTCTGTTATATCTGTATCAACTTTATGAACTACATGCTAGTACAAATTAGTTAGTGATGGCCTAAATGTGATATACTTGATTATTTTTAGTCGATGCTCGAATGTCGCTTGCTTTGTGCTTTTAGGAGTTCTAGTTATCTTTTACTAACTAGAAAACGAATATGTTAAGTTACATATTGCTAACTAAATAATTTCAGAATGTTAGGTCTAGCTCTATTTCGCAGCTCTTGTTCGAGTCCAACCATTGTAGGGTAGGATCTCTCATTCAAAGAATTATATATTCAGAATGATATGTAATAGTATTCGCGAGCTAGTTAGGGGAAGAAAGCAAGGACATCTTATGCAGCTGATGGCGGAGAGTGGGACGGTGATTACCTTAGGTCAAGCCTAAGATGAGAGTAGCGCGTGAAGCAGTAGTAGTAGAAGGGACTTGGTGGAGTCAAGGCAATTTTTGAGAAAAGTACGGATAGATGTTGAAGGTAGTATTGGATCGTACTACTGAAAGAAGAGGGTCTGTATTCCAATTAAGGAAGGTTGAGATGAATTCAGTGAACTTGTAGTGTATGAGATCCCTCGAGTTATGTTTAGTATTCTGATGTTTGTTATTATATGTTTTCCAGAATGGTGGTTTTACATTGTAGACCAGCAGTTGGTAGTTCAGGTGCTGGTGAGGGATCAGGCTCAGGCTCTGGAGCTGAGCAACCAGATGAGCATACTTGGGAGTTCATCTCCTCAGATATCATGCACAATATTCTTGAGTAGACTCCTATGATCTCCGGTTTAATCAAGGAGGGTATCCTGGACCTTATGGATGAGAGACTGGGTGCTTTCCGCATTGAAGTGGCGGCCATGATGCGGTCACGCACACTCAATTTCCGGGAGTACAGAGCATGTATAGCTGCCGATTATCATGGGGCTCGGGACCCCATTGCAAGTACTAGATGGTTGGCTGATGTCGCCAACGCATTCCACACCAACAGGTGTCCCAAGGGGGACAAGGTTAAACTAGCGTCCTGTCTTCTAAAGGACACAACACGTGACTGGTGGGAGGAGGTCAGACATGCCATTGGTGATGACACAGCTTTACATGCGATGAAATAGAGTGACTTTTTAGCCAGGTTCAAGGCCGAGTTCACACCTGTGGTTGAGGTGCAACAGCTAGCAAGAGAGTTCTAGGATTTACAGCAAACCACTGAGATAGTGACTGAGATCACCACCAAGTTTAAGGAGAGGGCCCTTCTTATTCCACAGTACGTAGCGGACGACGAAATGAAGAAGGCCTGATATCACAAGATGTTGAGGAGCAACATACGGCATTTTGTGAGCTGTTCCAGCTGCAAGAGGCTGGAAGACATGATTGTGAGAGCTCGGGAGAGGGAGCTAGATTTGGAGATGGAGAGGAAGAGGAAACCCGAGGGGGTGTAGACAGGGAGTGCTGGAAAGAAGCCCAAGGTGTCAGATCACAGATCGTGGAGCCAGCAGGGCCACAGACGGTGTGGCAAATGTAGCAAGATGCACGAGGGGCGTGTAAGGCAGGGAGTTCGGGCTGCTTCAAGTGCGGTCGGACTGGTCATATGAGCAGGGATTGTACAGCTGCTACCACTACGACAAGATCAGATATGATTTGCTTTCAGTGCAATCAGAGGGACACAAGTGGTCCCAGTGCCCGAGTTTAGTTGCAGAAGGACAGGTGGCAGCACCTGCTCCTGCCACACTGAGGATTAAAGATGGCTGTCAGGGCCGGGCTAAGGCGCCCACAGCGAGGAACAGAGCTTTTCAGCTGACTACTGAGTAGGCACGTGCGGCTCCCGATGTTGTGACTAGTATGTATTCTCTCCTTATCTCCTTATTTATTTTGATTGTCGCTTATGCTTTATGTTTTTTATTATAGGATCGTTCCTAGTAAACGGTATATCAGCTTTGGTATTGTTTGATTCGGATGCGACTCGATCTTTGATGGGTTTTATACAAACAATCCTATGTGTGCATGCAACACTAGAGTTGGATCTATGTTATCACTATTAGTTATACAACATTATGAACACATAAGGAAACCTATCATGCTCCTAATATTTTCGAAATCCACATAGGAGAATAGAATACATACCATTTGTTGTTATATAGTAACAACAACTAGTTCCTTGAATCTCCTTAGCTTTTGAAAGCAAGTACCACAAGTGTAGTACCTCTAATGGCTCACAAACACACTTGGGTGAGAGAATTGATATGAGAGAGAGGATGATGGGTACTAAGCTCTAAAATTCAGCTATGGAATGGTTTTCCCAAGGGTTGGCCGAATTCCTAAGCCTAGGGGGCTATTTACACTTGAGGCTATCTAGGGTTTCAAGGTGGAAACCCTAATCCCTTAGCTTAGGGCCTAAGCAAGTCCATGGATTCCTTTCCTTAAGCTCTTGGACAAAAACTCCTAGATCCTTCTAGGATTTCCGTTCAAGCCTTAATAAAGGTGATCCAATGGCCCAATGTCTCAACTATCAAATTATTACAAAACAGCCCCTGTACTTTTAATTAATTCATTTAATCCCAAAATTAATTCCTAATTAATTTCTGATTAAATACTAATTAATAATATGATTCATAATTAATATATTATTCTTATAATATATTAACAAATCATATTTATACCCCAATCTATCATTCTTAACAATAAATCAGCCTCTCTCCTCAATAGTCATCCTGTCTAGTCACCAGTGTGAAGGCAACCCAAAAAGGACCATGCTACAACCGGGTCAAGTACATACCAAACATAGTTATGGACTTAGACACTAATCCAATAGTCTCCCAGTTGGATAAGTCTAATAACTACTTTGTGTATGACTTCAGATCCTGATAAGCAATCATAGCTTTCAAAAGCCACTGTCAACTCTAATCTTATTAGGTACTCGCCCTTTAGATAAGGGATCATATATTCCTCCATTCTATATATCGTATGAACTGAGACATGGATTTTAATCATACTCTCTGTTCATGTGTTGTTTCCTAATTTTTGATTTTCGATGAGTGACTAATTGAACAAATCAAATTAGCCCTAGACCGGCTGAGCATTTACGTTTGTCATCACTAAATCATCGAGGGGCCCACATATATCGCTTTTATCCCACTTTGGGTAAAAGGAACAGATAAACCTTGAGTCAATGCATGCTTGTACCTACTCATCAAGTCACATACAACAATGTGTTTTATAACACCAAGTTACTGGTGCGTTTACATATTATCAATGTGCAACCAAATTGTAGAATACAACTCACACATCTCAGTTTGAAGAATATAATATATTATCGTCTCACCAATCACTCATGATAAAAATCCATGAAGTGATCCAAGTGAGCGTAGGTTTAATCAAATGCCCAAATCATGTTCGTAAGCACTCATGAATGTTGCAACAAACCTTTGCTATGTCTAACACACTTTAGACAATCTACAAACAAATTCATGACAATCTTCTTTCATACCTACTTCCAAAGTATGAGCGATTGTGGAACGTTCGAATAATTCGATTATTCTCAAATAACTCAATTATTCAGGAAGTCAAAACATGCAAAGTGAAACACAATAATAATAGAATCCAATATGGCCCCAAACTTTTGAGTATAAATAAAACTCTTTTTATTTAATCACCATATTGATTACTGTAATGCCCGGGTTTCAGGGCTAAGCATTTTTGTCAATGTAATAGTCTAGGTCAAATCTTGTAACTCTTTTTGAAGTAATAAAGATGAAATATTTGAGTATTATGTGAATTATGTGTGTTTATGTGTTTATTATTTAATTATAAATGTATAATTAATAAAGAATAAAAATAAGCGTCAAAATTAAAGTGTGAGATAAGCCCGATATCTCTACATAAAGTTGTAGAATACGTCTCAAGGTTTCCGTACGTATAAAGAACGCCGAAATCCGAGTTATAACGAAGAAGTTATGACCCGTCGAAGTTTCGCGACAGAACCGGCACGATACCGGGAAGCGTAAATAGTGAATTTACGATAGAGTGAGATTTAGCCTTAGAGATCTAAACGAAAGTCGTAGAATACGTTAAACTAAGAACATCGATAAAAGGAACGCCCAAATCTGACTTCGTATGAAGAAGTTATGATTTTTGAAGTTTCGAGTTAGCAGTGTACAACCCGAAATTCGAATATTAGATCGAGCGGTTTTTAGCCGACACGACCTAAACGAGAATCGAAGATCTCGTTAAAACTAGCGTAACGAGAAAAAGATGGGCGAAAACGGATGTCGGATGAAGAAGTTATGAGGATTTAACAGACCAATCCTGTCCCGACCCGTTAATAATATAAAATTAAAAATCGAGCCAAAATTAGCCGATGGTGTCTCAATGAAAGTTGTAGAGTACGTTCCCACCTTCGCATGGGTATAAAGAACGTCGAAAATGGAGGTTGTACGCGAAGGTTACGAATTTTTGAAGTTGTAACTCGAAATTGCGAAGTCTGTTGCAAATCCGATGACGTGGCTTAATCCTGACCGTCGCTTGCTGAACACGGTCCTCGCTTCAGATGATGACACGTCACCTCGCTTACGACCCGCGTACCTTCGCTCTTATCCTTTCCGATTCCGAGTGCGAGCCGGCAATCATATCCGAGCTACGCCCAGCGTAGACCGAGGCTTCGCGCCTATACAAGGGGTCCAAAGGAAGCCAGTTTTTCACACCAAAAATCAACTCTTTCTCTCACTACTTTCTCTCTCTAAGTATCCCAAACCCCCCTAAGCCCTAGATAAAACCCCTAGCACCCTAGGGAAGCCTCGAGGCTCCCGGAGTCCCGAGAAAAAGGAGTTTTTCGGTTTCGAACTGCTGCTCCAATTAAGTTCCGGTTTTCGATAAAATTCGTTGTAAGTGTGCTACGCTTACGCAATTTTTAATATAACTTTCAAATAATTATAGGAATGTTATTAGGTCCTTAAAATAATTATTTGGGCTATTATTATGAGTTATATCGTGTTGAGAGTATCGAAGCACTGTCCGAGTGTTGAGTCACCACCTTTCAAGTGAGTGCATAGTTTCTTTCAGCTTACACATAGATATGAAGTATCTTATATAAATTACGTGCTATGTGTGCATATTATCTGAATACTTGCTATCTATGCTGGATGAATGTTTTATACATGTTTTCAATGAGTTAAATTGTATATGTATTTTATATCTACAAAATGTGTTGGGTAAAACATGGGTAGATGTAATAGTTGTTGTGTGACAAAATAAAATAAGGAGAGGACTCGTTATAGATGTTATTGATGATCTAGTCATCTAGCGGATATAGATGACGACCACGGACTATTCTAGACAGTCTAGTGGAACACTAGCAGGCTCGCAACCTGTAGGTGTTTATTCGAACTGAGTGTTCATTTGAACTATGTGCTCACCAGATGTACTCCATCCCCCACATGGTTGCCTTAAGGACATTTATTGCTAAGGAATCCCCTTAGCAGTAGTGTCCGTCCCGATGATAATCCTTAGGATAGGTCCCTTATGATAGATGCTTAGGGACGTAATGTGAGGATAACGGGAACGGGTAATCGGGTTTGTTTAATTTAATGAAGTTGATAAACTTATTTATTGTGGGTTGAAAACCCTATGTGCTCACCAGGCTCCCAAGCCTGACCCACTCAGTTTCTTGTATTACAGGTAGTGGCGCATGAGCATAGATGTGATGTTTTGGACAAGGGATTACGGATATAGGCCTGTAGATATGAAATAATGTAGTAAGGCTTATATTGTACTGTTTATGCTTTTGATCTGTACGAACATGACATCCCGAGTCTTTTAATGAAAGACATTTCTATGGAAATGCTTTTGATAAATCTTTATCATATTTTGTTTTGGGACAAATTCCGCAATGCTTTAATTTAAAATGTTACTCTGATTTTTAAACAATGCATAAACAAACCGGTCTTTTCTGGCCGTGATTTTGGGGATGTCACAGTTGGTATCAGAGCATTAGTTTAAGCAAACTAGGAATATGGATTTATTTCTAGACTTAAACTTAGAATGCTAAGCGATGATTATTAGGTGTGAGCACTAGATTATTTTAGGAATTATGCCTAAAATGCTTTTATGTGCTAAATGCTTTGTGTCTGATATGCTATTATTTGTTCGGATCTATGGTCTGTTGCCGATTGGATCTGGAAACCTTATGTGTTTAGGATTCTAAACGTACGACTACGATATTAGAACTAGCATGTAAACGTTTTCGGGTGATAAGGACGATTTGAACATCAGTCCTAAATAAAGATCTATATTCACCTTATTCGGTGTATAGATCAAGATGGCAAGGACCCGTAGCGGAAACATGAATGCAAATGGGAACAAAAACCAACCCCCAGTGATTGAGCAAATACCGGTGATGGAAGCTGCTGCTGAGCCAGTCACAATGGCCGGAGTGCAAGCGATGATCCAAGCGATGTTGGATCGTCAAATGGAGGAAACTAGACATTTGCTCCAGCAAAATCGAGAGGAAGCCACTATTTAGATCGAACAGCCCGAGTTGAACGAAGGGCAGACTGAGGAAGGAGACTACAGTGGAACTGTTGGTCAAGTCAACCCACCAATAGTTCAACAAAATAACCAAGATGACGGATTCGAGAGAAATGGATGCAAGTACAAGGATTTTCAGACTTACAAGCCATCGACTTTCACGGGAAAGGAAGATCCAATTGGAGTCATGGATTGGATCTCGGAGATGGAGTTAGCTTTCATGACATGCGGTTGTAGAGGGAAGCTACATACTACGTTTGCAGTGCGTCAGTTTCGGGGAGGCGTTGTATGTTGGTGGAATACCTTGGGGAAGACTTTAAGCCCCAACAAGCCCCTGCAACTAACATGGACAGAATTTCTGGTGCAATTCAAACGAAAGTACTGCTCAGCTCAAAACCTGCTCGAGCTAGAGAACCAGTTTCTAACCCTGAAGAAGGGGAGCATGTCAATCGATGAATACACGAACAACTTCACAGAAAAGATG
This sequence comes from Lactuca serriola, assembly GCF_051521515.1. NCBI lineage: Eukaryota > Viridiplantae > Streptophyta > Magnoliopsida > Asterales > Asteraceae > Lactuca > Lactuca serriola. The sequence continues at coordinate 47,886,696 of NC_136415.1, forward strand.
GAATTTGCCTTGCGTCTTGTTCCAGATGAGCTGACGAAAATTGATAAGTACGCAAAGGGACTTCCATAGGAGTACGCGGTGCCAGTGCGTCAGACACCAACTCTGGAGGCAGCTATCTGGGCTGCCAAGTCTGTGGAAGACATGATTAAGGGAAGAGCTGCCAGCAAAGTCGAGGTTGGCGAGAAGAGGAAATTTGAAGGGCCTGCTAAACCCAAAAAAAAGAAGAGCAAGTTCGGTTCAAAGAAGTTTGGGGGAGGAAATGAATTTAAATGGTGCGAGAAGTGCAAGAAGAAGCACTCGGGAAAATGTGGTGAGGAAGTAACCTGCTACAAGTGTGGGAAAACGGGGCACTATGCCAATGAGTGCACCACCAACAAGAGGGTGTGCTACGAGTTCCGTGAAGAAGGGAATATTGCCAAGGATTGCCCAAAGAAGAAAGATGCAGGAAGGCCCAACATACCACCGAAGCTGAAGGCGAGAGCCTTCCAGATGACGCTCGAGGCTGCGAAGGAGGCAGCAGGCGTCGCTTCAGGTACCTTTCTTGTAAATGGTTTGCCTGCAAATATACTATTTGATTCCGGAGCCAACTACTCCTTTGTGTCACATAAATTTGGTGGGAAATTAGCATTGCCTGTAGAAAAACTTGATAATGCCCTGATTGTAGAAGTTGCCAGTGGCAAATTCGTACTTGTTAGTAATCATATTAAGAACATCGTCATCGACCTAAACGGAAACGAATTCCATGGGAGCTACTACCCATAGAGTTAAACGGTTTCGACATCGTTTTGGGTATGGATTGGCTTAGCGCCAACGATGCCGAGATATTATGCCGAAAGAAGATAGTTAGGATAACCCCACCCGGAAAGGAATCATTTATGGTGTACGGGGATAAACGCAGAGTGAATTCTGGAATCATCTCCCTGATGAAAGCCAGGAAATGTTTATCCAAAGGATGTGCATCATACTTGGCATTCGTAATCGATGTTAAGAAGGAGAAGAAAGAGGTTCAGAATATACCGGTTGTGTGTGATTATCCGGAAGTCTTTCCCAAAGATCTTCCCGGATTACCACCTGATTGGCAAGTGGAGTTCCGTATAGACTAGTTACCAGGAACGACACCGATAGCAAAAGTGCCTTACCGATTAGCACCGACGGAGATGAAGGAGCTTATGACGCAACTTCAGGAGCTGTTGGACAACGGTTTCATTCGAACTAGTTCATCACCCTGGGGAGCTCTGGTGTTATTCGTGAAGAAGAAGGACGGAAGTATGAGAATGTGTATAGAATACTGAGAGCTGAACAAGGCAACGGTGAAGAAAAATATCCATTGCCGAGGATTGACGACCTATTCGTTCAGCTGCAGGGTTCAAGCTACTTCTCAAAGATCGATCTTAGGTCGGGATATCATCAGCTGAAAGTGAGAGATCAGGATATCGAGAAGAATGCATTCAGAACGAGATATGGACAATACGAGTTCTTGGTTATATTGTTTGGACTAACCAATGCTCCAGCAGCATTCATGGATCTGATGAATAGGGTTTGTAAACCATTCCTCGACAAATCCGTAATAGTGTTCATCGACGACATTCTCATCTACTCGAAAAGTCAGGAGGAGCATGACAAGCATCTACAAGAAGTGTTGGAAGTATCAAAGAAGGAGAAGCTTTACGCTAAGTTCTCCAAATGCGACTTTTGGATATGAGAAGTCCAGTTCTTGGGTCACGCGGTTAACCAGGAAGGGATAATGGTTGATCCCGCAAAGATCGAGGCTGTAATGAAGTGGGAACGTCCAAAGAGTCCTACGGAGATCCAAAGCTTTCTAGGATTAGCCGGATATTATCGATGATTTATCCAAGGCTTTTCTTCGATAGCTGCTCCATTAACAACTTTGATTCATAAAGGAGCTACGTATACACGGAGTGAGAAGCATGATGAGGCATTTGAGAAGCTAAAGAAGAAGTTATGTGAAGCACCGATACTTTCTCTACCCGATGGAGTTGAAGACTTTGCGGTTTATAGCGAGGCATCTGGAGTCGGGTTGGGTTGTGTTCTGACCCAAAGAGAAAAGGTGATAGCATACGCATCTCGACAATTGAAAGAGCACGAAAAGAACTACCCCACTCATGATCTGGAGTTAGCAGCAGTAGTATTTTCCTTGAAGATATGGAGGCATTACCTCTACGGCACAAAGTGCAAGCTCTTCATTGATCATAAGAGTCTCCAGTATCTCTTTAATCAGAAGGAGTTGAACATGAGGCAACGACACTGGCTAGAACTTCTCAAGGACTACGATTGTGAGATACTTTACCACCCAGGTAAAGCAAATATTGTTGCTGACGCTCTCAGTCGGAAAGTCAACTTGAAAGGAAAAGGCCAAGAGCGTTAAGAATTGAAGTCATCTCGACGATTGTGGAAAGTATCAGAAAAGCTCAAGAAGAAGCTTTAGAGAAGAATGATCGAAAGGAAGAATGTTTGGGCAAAACGTTAGTGTTCAGTATAAACAGTCGAGGACTGAAGGTATTCCAAGATCGAATTTGGGTACCTAAGACGAGAGGAATAAGAGACCTTCTGATGGAGGAAGCACATAAGACCATGTACTCAATTAATCCCGGTAGCACTAAAATGTATAGGGACCTAAAACCCTACTACTGGTGGCCGACGATGAAGCTCGATGTTGCAAAGTATGTGGCCGAGTGTGTGACATGTGCGAGATTTAAGGCACAACATCAGAAACCGTATGGGAGTTTAGAACCCTTACCTGTTCCCTTGGGTAAATGGGAAGACATCACCATGGATTTTGTGACTAAACTGCCTAGGACGAAGAACGGACACGACATGATTTGGGTAGTCGTGGATCGTTTCAACAAGAGTTCACACTTCATAGCAGCCAACGAGAAGTGGTCTATAGATAAGCTCGCAAATGCTTACGTGCAGGAAATTGTAAGACTTCACGGTGTTCCTCTTACAATCGTATCAGATCGTGATAGTCGTTTCACGTCGAGGTTTTGGAGGAGTCTACAAGAGGAGTTGTGTACAAAGTTGTGTTTAAGTACTGCTTACCATCCACAAACTGATGGTCAGAGCAAAAGAACGATTCAGACGTTGGAAGATATGCTGAGAGCATGTACCCTCGAATTCCAAGGGAATTGGGACGAGCACTTACCTCTGGTAGAATTCTCCTACAACAATAGTTTCCACTCGAGCATCAAGATGGCACCTTATCAAGCCTTGTATGGACAGAAGTTTCGTACGCCGTCTTGTTGGCTTGAAGCCGGAGAGAAGCAGTTTATGGGCCCCGAGATAGTCCATGAGACTGCTGAGAAGTTAAAGGTGATTAGGGAAAGAATGTTAGCAGCTCAGGATCGTCAGAAGAGCTATGCTGACAAGAAAAGACGACTGATAACCTTCAAAGTTGGGGATTCTGTTTTGCTTAAAGTCTCACCGTGGAAGGGACTTATACGATTTGGGAAACAAGGAAAGTTGAGTCCAAGGTTTATTGGACCATTCAAAGTTCTTCAGAAGATTGGGAACCAAGCTTACAAGCTGGAATTGCCCGAAGAACTCGATGGTATTCATAACACCTTCCATGTGTGTTATTTGAGGAAATTCACGGGAGATGTTCCTGACATAATTCCAATCTCAGAGTTAAGGATAGATGAGAATAAGAGGCTGATCGAAGAGCCCGAGACAATTGTTGACCGTAAGACTAAGAAGTTACGACGCAAGATGGTCGACTTAGTGCTAGTTCGATGGAAACATTCGAATGGGCCGAATCTCACTTGGGAAACAGAGGATGACATGATGAGTCGCTATCCACATCTGTTTGCTGATGCATGATTCTAGGACGGAATCATCCTAAGGGGGAGAGAATTGTAACGCCCGGGTTTCAAGGCTAAGCATTTTTGTCAATGTAATAGTCTAGGTCAACTCTTGTAACTCTTTTTGAAGTAATAAAGATGAAATATTTAAGTATTATGTGAATTATGTGTGTTTATGTGTTTATTATTTAATTATAAATGTATAATTAATAAAGAATAAAAATAAGCGTCAAAATTAAAGTGTGAGATAAGCCCGATATCTCTACATAAAGTTGTATAATATGTCTCAAGGTTTCCGTACATATAAAGAACGCCAAAATCCGAGTTATAACGAAGAAGTTATGACCCGTCGAAGTTTCGCGACAGAACCGGCACGATACCGGGAAGCGTAAATAGTGAATTTACGATAGAGCGAGATTTAGCCTTAGAGATCTAAACGAAAATCGTAGAATATGTTAAACTAAAAACATCGATAAAAGGAATGCCCAAATCTGACTTCGTATGAAGAAGTTATGATTTTTTTGAAGTTTCGAGTTAGCAGTGTACAGCCCGAAATTCGAATATTAGATCGAGCGGTTTTTAGCCGACACGACCTAAACAAGAATCGAATATCTCATTAAAAGTAGCGTAACAAGAAAAAGATGGGCGAAAACGGATGTCGGATGAAGAAGTTATGAGGATTTAACGGACCAATCCTGTCCCGGACCGTTAATAATATAAAATTAAAAATGGAGCCAACATTAACCGACGGAGTCTAAATGAAAGTTGTAGAGTACGTTCCCACCTTCGCGTGTATATAAAGAACGTCGAAAATGGAGGTCGTACGCGAAAGTTACGAATTTTTGAAGTTGTAACTCGAAATTGCGAAGTCTGTTGCAAATCCGATGACGTGGCTTAATCCTGACCATCGCTTGCTGAACACGGTCCTCGCTTCAGATGATGACACGTCGCCTCGCTTACGCCCCGCGTCCAAAGTCTATACGCCCCGCCTACCTTCGCTCTTATCCCATCCGAGTCTGAGTGCGAGCCAGCTAGTGCGAGCTGGCAACCATATCCGAGCTACGCCCAACGTAGCGCTGCTGGACTCCCAGCGTAGACCGAGGCTTCGCGCTTATAAAAGGGGTCCGAAGGCAGCTGGTTTTTCACACCAAAAATCAACTCTTTCTCTCACTACTTTCTCTCTCTAAGTATCCCAAACCCCCTAAGCCCTAGATAAAACCCCTAGCACCCTAGGGAAGCCCCGAGGCTCCTGGAGTCCCGAGAAAAAGGAGTTTTTCGGTTTCGAACTGCTGCTCCAATTAAGTTCCGGTTTTCGATAAAATTCGTTGTAAGTGTGCTACGCTTACGTAATTTTTAATATTGCTTTCAAATAATTATAGGAATGTTATTAGGTCCTTTAAATAGTTATTTGGGCTATTATTATGAGTTATATCAAGTATTAATAACACTTAATAATACTCAGACTAATTAATTTGTCGCGGTTATCGTTAGACTAAACCCTAGTGGTATTGGTACTAGGTTTTATCGAAGGAATATCGTTTTGAGAGTATCGAAGCGCTGTCCGAGTGCTGAGTCACCACCTTTCAAGTGAGTGCATATTTACTTTCAGCTTACACATAGATATGAAGTATTTTATATAAATTACGTGCTATGTGTGCATATTATCTGAATACTTGCTATCTATGCCGGATGAACGTTTTATACATGTTTTCAATGATTTACATTGTATATGTATTTATATCTACAAAATGTGTTGGGTAAAACATGAGTAGATGTAATAGTTGTTGTGTGACAAAATAAAATAAGGAGAGGACTCGTTATAGATGTTATTGATGATCTAGTCATCTAGCGGAGTATAGATGACGACCACGGACTATTCTAGACAGTCCAGTGGAACACTAGCAGGCTCGTAACCTGTAGGTGTTTATTCGAACTGTGTGTTTATTTGAACTGTGTGCTCACCAGATGTACTACATCCCCCACATGGTTTCCTTAAGGACATTTATTGCTAAGGAATCCCCTTAGCAGTAGTGTCCGTCCCGATGATAATCCTTAGGATATGTCCCTTATGATAGATGCTTAGGGACGTAATGTGAGGATAACGGGAACGGGTAATCGGGTTTGTTTAATTTAATGAAGTTAATAAACTTATTTATTGTGGGTTGAAAACCCTATGTGCTCACCAGGCTCCCAAGCCTGACCCACTCAGTTTCTTGTATTACAGGTAGTGGCGCATGAGCATAGATGTGATGTTTTGGATGAGGGATTACGGATATAGGCCTCTAGATATGAAATAATGTAGTAAGGCTTATATTGTACTATTTATGCTTTTGATCTGTACGAACATGACATCCCGAGTCTTTTAATGAAAGACATTTCTATGGAAATGCTTTTGATAAATCTTTATCATATTTTGTTTTGGGACAAATTCCGCAATGCTTTTATTTAAAATGTTACTCTGATTTTTAAACAAAGCATAAACAAACCGGTCTTTTCTGGCCGTGATTTTGGGGATGTCACAATTACACATTATTCATTATATAATGTTTCAGGTAATCAACTTATTGCTTTAATTATAACAACAATTGTCCTATGCTCTTAGCATGCACACTATGTTTACCTATGGTCCTTACTTTGTGAAACATTATAATTGGATAACATTTTCAATCACACTCATTTCACAATTCCGAATCCTTACCACAAGTGTAAGAATACCAAATTCTTGCCACTTACAGAATATGTTAGATTCTAACATTTTATGCAATGATCCTTTTGTAATGTCACAACACCAAAGTCACAAAGACTCTTTCCAATGAAATTAAAAAGTCCTCTATTGGAGATTGTTGCAAGACAATTCCATAGACATGAAGTCTCACATTCAAGGTACATTCCTTTGAACATCCTTCTTGCATACAAGTTTCTCTAATCTAGACATAGATTCTTAACATCCAACTCCCACATATGGAAACATTTCCATATTTTCCATATGACAACTCATTCTAAATAGAATCCTATCTATTTGGAAAATTTTTAGAACAGTCAAATGTTATAGCATATGTGATCGATCCTATACCCGAAGCGTATGGGACACGATGCATAATGTCTTATATAAAGACGTGATACTTTACCAGTCTTTTGCCATAGTATTTCAATTTGTCATGTTCTCACAATTCAAATTATGAAAAGGGATGTCGTAATCATAATCGAACTTTGAGAGCACAATTCATATATTTGACTAAATTCGATTAAAATTTCTCGATCTAAGCTCTTAGATCTCAAAATGAAGTACAATATTCTTTCCCTTAATTATAGTAAAACAATCTCTCAACCTTTGCAACTTGGCAAAGTAAACTCTTGTTTTCTATAATTAATATTGCTAACATGCAACCTATGATAATTATCATGCTCCCACTAACATGATGATTATATCCATACTAGCATAACACTTATGCTCCCACTAGCTTTGACATGTATTCAAAAATTAGCTGAACTTCTGGTAAAACAATGCTTATTGAATTACTTAAGTTCATATTTCTAATACTAGATGCTTCGATAAGCTTTATCTAAGCTTCTCAAAATCATACACCATTCCTTAGACAACTCATATGTATGTGTCTAAACGATTCTAGAACTCATAGAAATAAGTATAAAATGTTCAGACCCATTTGCCATTTCCCACAATTCAAACTATGAAGAGGGATGCCGTAATCATAGTCAAATTTGAGAACTCCAAATTACACAATGCTATCTTCAAAATCTATTTTTGTGAAAGCGTTTCCTCACAATCATTTTCATGAAGGAGAGAAACTTATGACACTTAGATTTTATGGTGTTTGTGCTCTTATCCATGTGAATTTGTCATAACCATAATCATGAGACAATATTAGTGACAAATCCAAACTCTTATGGACAAAACTTGTTATTCTTTATTTCTTGCCATCAAGGGTCCCACCATTGCTTCCAATTTATTGAGCAACTCACCCCTACTTTTCAATGTACTTTCCATTAATCAAGGTGCCTTGCCCCTATGCAATCCATTGAGAACTCATAGAACTCACATGCATTGTTGACTAAACTGGAATGACATAGAAACGAGAATATGTTAACACGATAGGTTAGAAACCTCATGTTGTGTACTAGTGATTATTAATTAGGTTTATTCTTGTTTAGTTCTTGAAAAAATTTCAAGATCATATAGACTCCCACTGACCTCTTGACATATCTGATTCTCTTGTCACGAAACATTCCTTGACAAAACAAATATTCAAGAGTTAGTGCAAAATTCTCTCAAGACTAACACTCAACTTAATTTGTTCTAGTTGATCTTTGTCTTCTTCAAGACATCACAACTTACAAATTTTAAATGTGTAGGAATAAGAAAACTTTCTCTATTCCACATTTAAGTGTTACAAACCTACTTAAGATGTGTCACTCAATGTCACAATCTTAATTCGATATTGGAACAAAGTATGATTCATCTTAATGTCTTAACCACTATAGTAATTCATGATTCCTCTTCTTAGCCAAAATAGTGTACTAAGGTGTTCTTAGAGGATGAATTGTAATATGGTTCTTTACAATTACTAAGAAGATCATAAAACTTGATAGAGAAGTACTCTCCCTTCTTCTTAGATTAGAGAAACTTCTTATCTTTCTGCCTTATTGATTCTTCTTATTCGTTCTTCCATTCATTGAACAATTTCAATGGTTCAGAATCATGCTTAATCCTATAAGCGTAACCATATTCACTAATCCTTTAGTAAATATGACGAATAATATTATTGTTATTTATGATGGACTTAACTGGTGCACAACATTGTGAACTCGATCTCCTAGTCCTTCACTTGACTCTTTGTCAAGGAATTTGCCTTAAAAAAATTTCTAAGTACCAAGATTTCCATACATCACATGATTCAAATCATATGATTCCAAGCTTCTTCCAATTGAAACTTGGGCAATGGGAATCTTTCCTTACTTAGAAAATAACGAGACTACCATAAATAACATAACTAAGAATCACATCCACTTAATATTGCTTATAATGGAAACACACAAGCATCAACTTTCACAATTTCCATTGCAAGGAAATATAAATAAGATAAAAACAAAATTTATTTTATTGCAGAAAAATATATCCTTACAAAGCAAATGAAAAACTATGCTATTACATATTCCTAAGCAATCTATCATAACTCTAAGCAGCATCTCAAAAATCCGATCATGGAATCCATTCGATCGTAATCCATTTCTTCGCGATTAGATTCAGCTCGCTCTTTCCTTTACGCTTCCTTTCTTTTCTTCGATCGAAATGTAATCTTATCACATCATGTACTAAGAATCTCCTAATAGAAACATAATGGAGTTAGATATTGGATTGTACCCGAAACATAGTCATACATCTTGACTCTCCCATCTCTTAGATCTCTCAGGTAGTCAGGGTAGTTTTGCAACCAATGCCCCTTATTTTGGAAGTAGAAACATATGGACTCTTCTGGAATGGTACACAGGACTATATCAACCTTAGCCTTTCTCTTGCGTAGAGAAAACTTTTCTGGACTTCCAATGTTACCATTGCCCTTAGGATATTGATTTATCAGACAAATTTGCTCGACCAGTGCGCCAAATCAAATATGATTCAGCAGCAATAAGCAAATAAGTCAAATTGATAAGGGTTACATCGTGGTCCATCATATAGTACTCTCTAACGAACTTACCATTTGATTCGGGAAGTGACTGAAGAGCCAACTCCACAGTCAACCTCCTTTGTAACCTCATATCCAAGACATGAGCACATACAGACTTTCCATTTTTGTGTCTTATTGCCAATAGGGCTTGAGCGACCTTGAACTTTTCAAGTGTTCGAACACACGGATCAGGGAGAATTATTGAAGGAGGTGGAGGAAGTGATACATGATTTCCATTTCCACAATCCAATCGTGGAATATCATCTTCACGTGGAAAACCTTTTCCAACGGATTTAGGAAGACCATAGTTGTCAGACTTTGACATCTACAAACGGGAGAAATTTCAAGTTTATTTTATTGAGTCCTTAATAAAACACCCAAATAAGATATTAAGGCTAGGACCCAACACAATATCCTACAAATTGGAAGAGGGATTCCGTAATCCAACTTCCAGAACATTTGAAGGTAGGTAAATGACGATTTACCAATTTCCATCATGGAAAACGAAAAATAAAGTTAAGTTTTAAATGTATTAAAAACTCCTAGATCTTCTGAGATTCATTGAACTTTTGAATAACATGTTTAAATCTCGATCTGCCCCTCGATTTGTGATTGGGATGCCGAGGATTACAAAACAGGGTGTGAATAACCATGCAAATATACATGGTGCCCCCAATGTTACAGTCACCTATTCGATGTGCCATTTGACCACACACACTCCACCAAACTATGACAAACAATGAGTCACCCTTTGCTACCTTTGCTTAGAACTCAATTAGTGTGCCGGTTAACACTTTTTGGAGAATGAAACAAACTTGAAAATTAAGTGTTTACATTCATATAATATAGGTAAATATAACATCAAAGAATTGGTTGATATGCAGATGACCATGGAATCAGAATGTCGAGGTGGTTTTTAGAGTCACCTCAATAGAAAAAGTAGTTGGGATGATGAATCGTGCATTAAATGAGAGGGTAAAGAGCATGAGACTTCATGCAGGTTTACACAAGATGTTCTTGGAAGATTCACTAAAAAAATAACATATTTAATCAACAAAGAATTCTTAGTCCCTATAGGGTTCAAGATTCCAATAGAGGAACAACAAGGTAGTGAGATTTCACAAAAAAACTTGAAATTTTTTCGGTTATCTCTATTACGTCAAGCTTAAAGACTCAGAGAGAGAGGGAGAGAAAAAAAACTAGAACCTAATGTAAGGAAATTCACTTTTATAGGCTACAGGTTGGATGCATGACAAAGGGTGACACTTATGAGAGAAAGAGAATCAGAGGGTTATCATAACCTTGGATGTTGTCTTCAACTAGAGTGTCTTGTATAAGGAAATACTTGCAGAGAGACCTGGTAGAGAAAAGAAACCAGAGAAAGCAGAAAATCAAGTTGAGTTAAAAGATAACTCAAATGGCGATATTACAAAATCTTTTAGTATGACTGAGATAGGTCAAAGTTAAGGAATCAGCAGGAGCTTTGATAAACCTAGAGATAGTGGGAGCATAGGTAATAATAATTTAGAGGGTAAAGTTGCATATGATGTAAATACTGAACCTCCTCTTATCAAGTGATCCACTAGACAATGAAGAAGTCTATTCATGTATTCTCCATTAGCTAATTATTTGTTGTTGTCTAAGAATTTGAACCCAAGTTTGATCTTGAGGCCTTGAGGACTCATACAATGGCATAAGGAAGACGAGTTGAGCTCACATAACAAGAACCAGACTAGGTCCTTGGTCAATTTCCCAGAATAGAAGAAAGCGCTACATTACAAATAGATGTTTTGGGTTTAGGATAAGATAGATGGCATAAATACATGCAAAAGGAGGATTGGTGTCCAAGGGAATCCATCAAAAATGATAGTTTGATTCTATAGTTGTGTAGGTGACTATAATCAAATTGGTCCTAAATGTAAAGCCTATGAAGAACTCCATCTAGAGTGGCTAGATGTGAATAAAGCCTTTTTCATTAATGATAACATGGAGGATGACACCTGCAAGGCACAACCAGAGAGTGCTCTTACAGTTGGCAAGAAGAATCAGGCGAAGACGAAGAAAAGTGTGTATGGAATGAAGCAAGCTTCTGAGCAATGGTACTTAAAGTTGGTTGACTTCATGAAGAGGTGTAGGTACACAAGACGTGAAATGGATCACTGTTATTACTTAAAGAAATTTAGTTCCTCCTATATCATCCTTGTATTTAATTTTGATGATTAGGATGGCTAAGCTAGAGAAAGACTTTGGTACGGAGAATTCAACATATTAGTGTATCAAGGTGTTTACCATAGAGAAGTTGAAGTTTTGCATGACTTCAACTAAGCTTACGGAAGTTTTAGGAAATGGCATGGTAGAGAGAGAGAGTGAGAGAGAGAGAGAGAAGGGAGAGGTATTAAGGAATGTTGCAACAATTGAATGGAATGAAAGACTAAAGTTGTTTACCGCTTCAATTAGGAGATTGTTAGGTAAATATGAAGGGTTGAAAACATTAATTCAAAAGGATTGTAGTTGGCAGCTCCTTTTATTTTATCAAATGTGGCAAGTAAGGAATTTTTTCCTTCTGCTTTCAAAGATGTCATATTGTAGCACCTGGTTCCTGGTACGTAAATTTCATTTGAGTATTTTCATTTTAGCCTTGGACTCGGCGAGTTGAAGGTCCGACTCGCCGAGTAGGGACGGGACCCGGGACACGTTTTAAGTTGGCGACTCGGCGAGTCACCGCTGTTTGATGAAACCCTAAGTTTCAGGGGTTTGCACCCTATTTAATCCCTCATTCCGCCCCAAACTCGCCCCCATTCACCCTTAGAGCCCCCAACATCGTCCTTGCCCTTTTTCCTTGAGAGATTGAAGTGTTTGGGTGTGTTTTTGAAGTTGTTGAGGAGCAAGAAGAGAAGATCAAGAAGAGGAGAAGGAGGCCAAGCATCTCTGTGTCATCCCAACGTTTTCCCTGAGGTATAGCTCATTTCCCCTCTGTTTTTGAGCTTATAGTCCCAAATAGCTTCATGAAGATCCTTCTTGAGCCATTTCCCAAGCTTGTTTGTGCATTTTGGGTCATATTAAGTTGTTAGCCTTTAGATCTATGCACTATTCAGTCCCTGGAGCTTGGATCTACTGTCTTTATGGAGTCATGTTGCACACAAGTCCTAGATCTACCCCTTTTGGTGCACTTTGAGCCTTAAAACCTTCATTGGTGATGATCTACACGTAAAGTTGGAAACTTTATGTGTAAACCAGGCCCTAGGAGCCCAGATCTGTGAATGGCATGGACTGGATTCAAGCAAAATCGCGTATATGGCTTTTGCATGAAGCAGACTCGGCGAGTCGCTCATCTGACTCGACGAGTCGAGTCGTGAGTCTCCGAGTTTGTCCCCTTTTCGTTGTGCCGAGTAGGGTAGTGAGTCCTGGGTGGACTCGGTGAGTTGGGAGCCGAACTCACCCATGGAGGAACTCGACGAGTCAATGCCCTGACTCAGCGAGTTCAAGGCAATCTTCTTAGATCAAGAACAGACTCGGCGAGTTGTTCATACAACTCGGCGAGTCACAGCATAAAGTATTCATCGGATGAAGATGAACTCGGCGAGTAGTTCATACAACTCGGCGAGTAGGATGAAGGACTTGGACATCAGTTTAGAAGGAGAACTCGTCGAGTTAACGCCCAACTCGACGAGTAGAGACGGGTTGCAGGACAATCGATTGGATAGGGACTCGGCAAGTTGGAGAGCCAACTCGGCGAGTCGGGTCAACTGAAAGTTGACTCTGGCTTTGACTTTTGACTGGATCAAAGGTAAAATGGTCATTTTACCCAAGGGTCAGTTAGCGGTGTTTGATTGAGTGTTTTGTGGGAATTATAGCTGGAGGATTTCCGGAGCAGCAATAGCAGCAGTAGACAGTCAATTCCCACACAAGCCAGCAGCTATTTCAAGGTGAGTTTCCTTCCAGTAGGAACGGGTCTAAGGCACCAAGGCCGCCCCGTATAGACGAAACGTTAGTATTAGAGTGTGGGCCGAGCCCGTATCTCTTGGTTGAGTTGATTATGATATGTGCCAGTATGATAGAGTTGTCTATACTTGTTGTCTGTGTGATACTTGTATATTATGGGTTAGCGGTTGAGTGTGGGCAAGGCCCGTATCTCTCCGAGAGTGGAGTGTGGGCTGGGCCCGTATCTCCCAGATAGTAGAGTGTGGGCGAGGCCCGTATCTTCTAGCTAGCGGAGTGTGGGCAAGGCCCGTATCTTCGTGAGTGTTGGTGAGGCCTGTAACTCCTGGCTTCATGTTGTATGTTGTATGCTTGTATGGTATGAGGTATTATGGGGGAGCTCACTAAGCTTCGTGCTTACAGTTTTCAGTTTTGATTTCAGGTACCTTTTCAGCTAAGGGAAAGGAGCCGGCGCGGTAGCGACATATCACACACACTCTTGTTTTCCGCACTATGGATTTTTGGGATGTACTCTGAATTATTACTATGACATTACTGGTTTTCAGACATGAATTATTATTATGAATGTTTTGAAATGATGTTTTTATGTTTTGACCTAAATTTAAAAAGAAATTTTTAACCGGTATTTTTGGGGTGTTACACATATAGTTGCACACATATAAATATATGTGTGCTTCATGTTTAGAAGAACCACAATAACAATAAAAAAATGTAGAATATACAAAAACACAGAAAAAGAGCATAAATCTTAGAGATTGTGCTTTGGAGCAGATTTGCAGACAAATATAGTTTTTTTTTTTAATTTTTTGATTTATACAAGTCAGTTTAGCCTTCTATGATTTATACGATCTTAGTGATAACAAAATCCTCTCTCTCTCTCTCTACATATAATTCATTTGATTATATTAGCATCTGTCCGTGGATATATGTCAAAATAGACTGAATTGAACCACATTAAATACTGTGTTTTGATTTTTACAGTTTTTCATTTGTAGTTTTTCTAGTAGTTGTATTATGTATGTTTTATCACAATTGTTTAATGTTTTCTAAAGTTGTTTAATTTTTATTTTTGCTGAATTCCCAACCGCCACACTTTGCCAACAGTTTGACACCAACAATCCAGAGTTAGGGTAGGATTAGCGTTTGGTCGATGATCCCAATACCATATAAAGCCTTAGTTTAGCATGATTTTATTCTTAAATTATTGATATGGTACAAGGAATATAATTAAAATGTGATATTCCCTTAGGCTATAATATATTTTCTAGATCAAAGGTGCATGGTTCAATCATATGAAATTTAGGTTTGCCTTTTTCAATAACAAAAGATATGATTATAAGTCAAGAGTGTGAAGAAAATAACCAGACAAGCTTTGTGGCAGCACATGTGACAAAGAAACTCCACAACTTTAACATTATAATACCCCTTAACAAATAACTCTCTCGAGTCACCCATTGGCATTTCTATGTGTTTGAATACAAAACTATATTACTACTACAGGGCATTAGCGGCGACGCCTATCGCCGCAAAAAGTATGGGTGGTTGCCGCTAATACCTTTAGCACTGACAGTTCGCTGCAAATGAGTTGCTGGTAATGTTTTGTTGCTAATGCGCACCTAGTCACCGCTAAAGGTTCACCGTCACTGCTATTGACATGTCGCCGCTAATACAACACCGTCGCTGCTAATACGCCACTGTCGCCACAAAAGATGTCACCGCTAAAAGATTTTTGGTTTTTTTTAACATTAAATTTATAAAAAAAACAATATAACATTTATAAAATCTAATAACTTTTTATAGAAATATAACATTTATAAAATCTGGTAACCTTTTATAGAAATATTAATCAATACACAACCAATCCAAAATATTAATATTAATCGACAATCCAAAATACTAATCCATACCACATCCTAATTAAAGTATGCTTCCAAATTACAAAACATTTTGATAAAATCCTAAAGTAACTACTCGTCCTCATCATTTCCTTCACTATTTGGTGGCGACAATGAGCGAAACCGCTCTTCCAATGCTGCAGAACAGGTCGGGTCCTTTAGTATTGTTTGCAACATTTCTAACTACAAAGAAAACAAAATATATTACCAACATATCATAATAGCATTATACTTTTCAAAAATTATATCATTCTATAAAATATCAACATATCAACATATTAAATACACTTAAACATACATCTACTTCCCATTATAGCATTTACTTTCCAAAAATTACCAAACTACAAAATATCAACATATCAAACCATAACTAACATATCATTATATCATTCTACTTTCGATTATAGCATTGTACTTTTCAAAAATTACCAAACTACAAAATATCAACATATCAAATCATAACCAACATATCATTATACCATTCTACTTTCCAATATAGCATTGTACTTTCTAAAAATTACCAAACTACAAAATATCAACACATCAAACAATAACCAACATATCATTATAGCATTCTACTTTCCATTATAGCATTTACTTTCCAAAAATGACCAAACTACAAAATATCAACATATCAAATCAAAACCAACATATCATCATACCATTCTACTTTCCATTATAGCATTTTACTTTCCAAAAATTACCAAACTACAAAATATCAACATATCTAACCATAACCAACATATCATTATAGCATTCTACTTTCCATTATAGCATTGTACTTTCCAAAATTACCAAACTACAAAATATCAACATATCAAATCATAACCAACGTATCATTATAGCACTCTACTTTCCATTATAGCATTGTATTTTTCCATTATATCATTATACTTTTCAACTTAAATTAACAATTACCTGTAATTGTGGTTGTTCTTGTGTCACTGGTTGTTCCTGATCGTACATGGACACAACTGTAGGGGTTTTACGCCCAATGCCTCTAATATGTTCAGGTTGAACACCCAATATTCTTTCAAAACAATTTTTTTTTATATCAGTGGGTGTTAGACCGTTTGCTTCAGAAGTAGCTTGGGTTCGTTGGTTGATCACCTCGAGTAAAGCATTCTGTATTTTCAAAAAATAATAAAAATCATAAAAATTAGATCACTAAATACCCTTGATGATATAAACACTTATATGAAAATTCAAATTAACCACTTACGTATTGTTGCTCGACTACAGGACTATAAAATACCCCTTGACGATTGGAATTAGCCTTACGAAAAACATCGATTCGACTGATATCCTATTTAACATTAAAAATTAGATTACTACTTTAAATAAATATTTAAATATATCATAACTTACTTCTTTGAAACATGCATTGATGTACGAGCTCAACCCCCCTCTGTTTACAACTAGTTGCTTTGCACGACATTCTGTGTTTGACGCCGAACGCCTTAAAAATTCTGGCGTTTGAAAATGTTCGACTGCCTTCGCCCAATTTTCACGTGACATACCCTTTGGGGGGCTGTTTAATGCGGTTGGGATATTTGCAGGCCCCCCGATTTCCTTAAAATAAGAATGAGCTTTACTTTTTCGGCCTCTGTAAACTTTTGCAAGACTCGAATAAATGCTCCGCAACAATTGAGCACACTCCGGATCTATGTTAACCTTATCCAAATCAAATTTATTCTGTAAATACAAAAATTTTAGTTAATTAAATAACAATCACAACTAAACTTAAAATAGTATCCAAGTTACCTTTAGATGCACAACTGTTGCGTTCCTTAATGCGGGGGAAACATTGTCCCAACCAAATACGTTAAACGGATGTTCTTCCACAAATACCTCCCAATTTCATGTTTGAACCAATTACCACACTTCCCGACAGGGGAATATGTGATCTCTCTGTCAAAATCCAAATCCACGGGCTTTCCCTTGTCTGCCCGTATCAACTTTCCCAGCTTGATATTTTTTGACATGCCCCCCCTTTTTTTTGGAAGCTCGGCTGAAAAAATACAATTAAAAATATTAGTCACGATAACTTATAAAAAAATAATAAAAATAGATAATAAATATATCATAATAAAACTTACCATCCTGTTCGTGCTGACCACGGCCAAAGCCTACTGGAGGTGGTGGATCCCCGGCTCCATCACCAGTTAATTTCATTTTATAAAGGTAACTTAGTTTGATTCTAAAGTTAAATTAATTTGATTTTCTAATTAGTTTAATATTTACTTTTTTGTTATTAGTTTAATTTTTTAAACTAATTTTATTTTAATATTAACATTAACTTGATTTTAAAACTATTTTAATTTAATTTTACAATTAATTTATTATATTTTTATTGATTTTTTTAAAATTAATTTAATTTTATTCCATAATTAAATTAAAATTACTAGAAGTACATTGCTATTAATAACCTAATTAAGCTAAAGTTGTAATGACCAACATTAAGTCACTAAAAGTATGTTGCTATTAATTTGGTTTTATAATTAATTTAATTTGATTTTATAAAGGTAACTTAGTTTGATTCTAAAGTTAAATTAATTTGATTTTCTAATTAGTTTAATATTTTCATTTTTATTATTAGTTTAATTTTTTAAAGAAATTTTATTTTATTTTAATATTAACATTAACTTGATTTTAAAACTACTTTAATTTCATTTTACAATAGATTTATTATTTTTTATATTGATTTTTTTTAATTAATTTAATTTTATTCTATAATTAAATTAAAATTATTAGAAGTAAGTTGCTATAATAACCTCATTAAAGCTAAAGTTGTAATGACCAACATTAAGTCACTAAAAGTATGTTGCTATTAATTTGGCTTTATAATTAATTTAATTTGATTTTATAAAGGTAACTTAGTTTGAATCTAAAGTTAAATTAATTTAATATTTTCTTTATTGTTATTAGTTTAATTTTTTAAACTAATTTTATTTTATTTTAATATTAATATTAACTTGATTTTAAAACTAATTGAATTTGATTTTACAATTAATTAATTATTTTTTTATTGATTTTTTTAAAATTAATTTAATTTTATTCTATTATTAAATTAAAATTACTAGAAGTATGTTGCTATTAATAACCTAATTAAGCTAAAGTTGTAATGACCAACATTAACTCACTAACAAAACTAAGCACTTTGAAACCATATACAATACATTACTAGAACTAAGTTGCTATTAATAATCTAATTAAGCCAAATGTATACATCCAATTTGTATATTCCAATTTCATAAAATTAAACCAAATGTATACAATACATTTAATTCCAATTTAATTTCATTTTAGACATACAATACAGCTTGCATATTCCAATTTCATACAATTCCAAACAAATGTATACATCCTATTTCAAACAAATGCATACATCCAATTTCAATTTCATACAAATCTATAATCTAAATACAAAATCAAAAAAATGTATATATACATCCAATTTCAATATCCAATTTGAATTTCATGTCAAATTTCATTTTTAAGCCAATGTGGTATAAACATAAATAAAAAAACATATAGAAAATGCATAAATAGTTCCCATAAATTTGAAAAAACATATACAATCCCACAAAATGCATAAACACTTCATAACATATATACAATCCCACAAAATGCATACACTTCATATCTTAAAATACAAACATAATAACTCAGCAAAACTGAAGAATACTAACAATTTATCATCCAAATTAGCACCAAAACAAAAAAATAAATAAATAAATAAGAGAAAATAGGAAGGAAATCGACCTTCAATGTGGGCAATTTCGGAATTGAGCTGATGGGTTGCTGGTATGGAGTGCTAAGTCGTCGGTAATGGAGAATTGGAGGAAGGTGGCGGTCTTGTGGCGGCAGAACGAGCTAGCTAGGGAATGTCGTCGGTTTCAACCCTCGTCCTTGTCGTGACAGTTAGAAAGAACCTGAAAGGAGAAAAAAACGAGAGAAAAGACTAGGGACAAAAAGAACGACACAGAAAAGGAAGCTGTAGGTGGGTTATCTGCAACAG
This sequence comes from Lactuca serriola, assembly GCF_051521515.1. Taxonomy (NCBI): domain Eukaryota; kingdom Viridiplantae; phylum Streptophyta; class Magnoliopsida; order Asterales; family Asteraceae; genus Lactuca; species Lactuca serriola. The sequence goes on from NC_136415.1 coordinate 47,906,053, forward strand.
GCTTAATTTAGCGGCGACAAGTAATAGCGGCAACGTCAAGGTATTAGCAGCGGCACCTTGGAGGGAAAAGTCAGCACGTTTTCGCGTTACTTTACGACCGTTCGATTGGAAACAAATCGGATGGATCGGGTTCATTTGACGCGGATCGCAGTTTGTGGGTATTAACGGCGACGGAAGGCAATAGCGACAACATGTAACGCGTCGATTACATGTTGCCGCTATTGCCCTGAACCGCCGCTAAAGACTTCGTCGCTAATGTTAATATTTATTGTAGTCCGACCTTATATTACTTATTCGAAACATGAATGATCATTAATAAAACGATTACTTTTACTTCCATTTATTTTACAACTAGTCACAAGAATGCATGTGTGTTACACATGACTTATATATAAAATGAATAGGGTTATTGTTCAAAATGGTACTTACAAAACTAAACGACACTCAAGAATGAAGTAGGATTTGGAGGTATTGGGATTTTGACAGTCCCTTCAAGCATCAACACTACTTTTTTCATCGAGGGGCGGAGGGACGGATCCTCTTGAGTGCACCAAAGGCCTATCTTGATCATCCGTTCTAGTGTTCTTCTATCTACGTCTGCATCATTCACTAGTTTGAATAATTCATCTGTTTCATAACATTCATAGACCCATTCTTCGAGAATGGCTTCATCAGATGGAAGGCTGTTATCAAACTTCCTTCGGCAACATAAAATCTCAAATAAAACGATTCCAAAACTATACACATCCACTTTAACTGTTATGGGTAGCTTCTTGTGCCATTCAGGCGCAACATAACCCCTTGTTCCTCTTATCAAGGTGGATGTTCTAGTTTGGTCATGTTCAAGTAGTTTTGCCAATCCAAAGTCGGAAATCTTGGCACATCCATACTCGTCCATGAGGATATTTTGAGGCTTGATATCACAGTGAATTATGGGTGTTTCACATTCTTCATGTAAGTAGAAGATGCCATGGGCAATGTCTAGAGCAATCCTAATTCTCTCTGTCCAACATGGCTTGCTTTCTTTGTAATGAAATAATACATCCGCAAGTGATCCTCTGGTCATGTACTCCAAAACGAGGAGCCTTTCGGGACCATCACAACAATAACCAAGTAGCCTTGTTAGGTTACGATGATGAGTTCTCCCAATCACTTTCATTTCAGTTTGAAACTCTCTTTCCCCTTCTTGTGCCAACTCTTTCTTCAATTTCTTCACAGCCACCATCTTCATGGGGCTCTCTATTATTCCTTTGTACACTATCCCAAACGATCCTCTGCCCAGTTCTTCTTTAAAACCATCTGTGATTTTCTCTAGCTCAGCATATGAAAATGCCCGGAGCCCAACATCCTCGAACAATTGAACATTTACATGCTCAGAAATCTTTTTGTAAGCCCAAACGTGAGATCTCCACATGATTACTCCAGAAAGTAGCAAAACGAGTACTGCAACCGAGGCAAGTGAAACCCCTATAACTAAGAATTTCACTTGTCGCACTTTCCTGACCTGGTCTGATGGGTAATTAGTTGGATTCGATCCGTTATTTACAGAAGCCACATATACTTTAATCAAACCGACATTTGACTCACTATCTCTTACTTGCACATATAATAAAGGGAGCTTCTGCAACCTGCAACTCTGTCCTGTGAACAGTGCCGCCTCGCATTTGCAGTCATTCATACAAGCAAGTGAACACTCTTCTTGGTTTGATGCTTTTGGAAGAGCGTATGCCGCATCTTCCCAATAAGTATTATTAGGCAACCTTGTCATCTGGGAAAAGTTACCTTTATCTCCATCGGGAATTTTGCAGGTTTCTGCTGTGTAATATCTTTTGCAACCTGAAGACCAAGACCCAGGTTTCACAAAATCAAACCCTGGTAAACATCTGCATGTCGCAGCGTCGTTCATGACATAACAATACCCGTTTACGCCACAAAGACCTCGCCCAACACACTTGTCTGTAGAAGATACCCATATGACTGAGTCGTTCTGGCCCGTGTTATTTAAATCACGAAAGTAAAGTCGTAAGATGCCGTCCACGTCAATTTTCAGGCGATAGATTGCATCTTCTCGACGATAGCCTCCTTGTGTTAGATTCTTGATGTAAAAAGTTGAATTTTGCAACAAGTAAAGAAAGCCATCGGAATCAAGATTCAGTGCAACGTTAGGTCCCGTGTCGGGGGTGTTAGACCACCAGTATTGAGTAGCAGTGACATCTGGAAACCCTAAATTCGGGAATGTTAAAAGGTGCCCATCGATTTGCATACTGAGCTTGAAAATCCCAATGGAGTAGTCTGCCACCGAGACACAAGAAAATAAAGCTTGACCGGCTACAAGACGCTGTCCAACCAAAAGGGTATCAGTGGGGTGGTCAAAGCTTTGCCATAATATCGTCCTCTGGTCGGAATCATAGAGCACAAAGTTGCCGGAGTCTTTCATGGAAGCAACAGCAGCACCGATACCGCCGGTGTCAGAGATACTGATCTGTTGGCCTTGTGGTTGGTCCACGACCAGCCTTCCATCGGTTGTGAAACGCAAAGTAGAATCATTGGAGAGTGGAAGGGTGTCGCGTTTGGCCGTCCATACAACAGTTCTTTCTGCAATTCCGGCAATATAAATACCGACAGCGTAGCCACCTGTCTGTGGATAGAAACCGAAGGCGTATAGTCCCGACGGCGATAACCATGAGGTGGTGGCACCTGTAGGCCTTAAAGAAGAACCTCGTGTTACATTGGATTGAGCTTTTGCTATATTGAAGGTAAAGAAAATGGTGAAGACAAAGGAAAGAAAGCTGGCTAGATGAGAACTAGAAGTCGCCATTTATGGTATAGAATTTTATTAGCCCGGTTTTATAGGAAAAAGGAGAGGGGCAGTAGGGACATCCTATAAGGGGTATTTAAAACATATCTTTTACTAAAATATAGTTAAAGAATTTATAAATGAAAACGAAGGACTTGTAACCAGTTAGAAGGACAATAGTGGTTCCAATTGTGTTTTGACAGTTTTTTAGTTTTTATTGATTTAGTCATAGGGGTTATGAAAACCAAAAAGCTTCGAGATGTTAAATTGTTTTTTCTTTTTTTATCACATATCATTATTATCGTTGCCTATTATTTTACATGTTGATTTCTTTTTTTGGATTTATTTGGTTTTTGGTGTTTAATTTTGATTTAGTTATCGGCTTCACGAAAACAAAAAAGTTTTGAGATGTTTAATTAATTGTTTTTCCTTCTTTTTATGACGTATCATTATTGTATGTCAATATAATGCATAATATTACACGCTGTATCGTATCAATATAATGTGCATACTATTACACGTTGTATCGGAGCCTATAATTTACATATTGATTTCTTTTTTTTTTATTTGATCCGTTTTTGGTGTATAATTTTGATTCTACTGTGTTGGTTAGGGCCGCTTTTAATTTTAGTTAGATAAATATATAAATCATTAATCTATATGTATAATATAACTGGCAATTTGGGACTACCCCAATTTGTAGAGGTTTTGCCTTTTAAACCGGAGGTCTTGAGATTTATTCTAAATATTGACGGTTTCATGATACTAACTGCTTTCGTGTAATAACTACTAACCATTTTGCCGTACATTTTTTCTTTTATGTATAATGCCATTTTAGATTCTATAATAATAATAGAAAATTTCCTTTTGATAAATAATATATATTTAAATATTAAAGCATTAAGAAGAGTATAAAAACTCATATTGTTTAAATAGTGTGCAAATAAAATCTAAATTTAAAACACTAAAAGTTACTCAACTATTGCCAATCAAAATCACAAATGTTAGTAAAAATTATTTAACATGATTATATTAGCAAATTTTACTTATGAGTTACTTATTCAAATAACATGAGAAGTAAATGATTAGTGAAGAGAAAATGTTACAGTAATGTAATGAATGAAAAGACATTACTATAACGCAAATTGTAAATACAAACTTTACTAAAAATTATAGCTTGCTTTTATAATATATATATATATATATATATATATATATATATATATATATATATATATATATATATATATATATATATATATATATATATATGCGCAGGTTTATTTGAAATCATGCTAATTTTGTAAAATCGTAAGATCAAATCTAAAAATAATTTTAAAATTTAAAATAAAAGTAAAAATCCAAAAATTCTTTTTTTAATTATTATTTTCGTAACTTTAATTACCTAAAACAAATAAATAATAAAAAATTACCATTTTTTTAACCACGTGAAATATTGTAATAGAATATAGGGGTGAACAAAAACTGCATTGCAACAAAAATTAACCGCAAAAACCACATAAACCGCAACCGAAAAACCGCAACCACAATTAAAACCGATGGTGATGTTTTCTGATTTTCAAAAACCGCAAATTTGCGGTGCGGTGCGGTTATTAGTTTCCAAAAGCCTCAAAATCACCGCACCGCACCGCATATATTATATATAATTTTTTTTCCAATTATTAGTTTATTAAATATTAAAAATAAGACAAGTTTTATTAATGAAAGACGGATAAAATACTAGAAGATAAAAGTGTTGGTTTTTTCTTATGTTTAACTTTGAAAAATGATGAAATTAGACAATTTTAACATATTTCTTGTTAATTACTATTGATTTGACGTTTTTAAGATATTAGTTGTTTGTGGTTTAAGTTAAATAGTTAATTGTCTTATACATTATGGTTTTTTTTATTATTACAACTAATATGTTTGAAATCTTAAAACTATTTAAGCTCTAAACTGTGGTTAAAAATCATATAAAATAATCGCACCAAATTCATGCGGTTAATAACCGCAACAGAGAAAAAACAAAACCACACCGAAAAAAAAACCGCCTAACCGCGACAGTGTAAATATTCTAATGTGATTTTTATAATCTTAAAATATTATACTAGATTTCTCAGATATGTAAAATATTTTATTTATTCTACTACAATATGTAAGAAAATGTATTTTTTTTGGTATTTTTTTTATTTTTCTATTTTGGAAAACATAAATTCCGAAAATAATATTTCAAAACAAAAATTCGAAAATTTTCAATTATTTTCAATTTTAAAAATGTTTTTTTGTTTTATTTACCAAATGAATGGCTAGGATTGCGTCTCACTGTCTCACAAAATTAAACCATCTCACATTAACTAACTAACTAACTAAATATATATATATATATATATATATATATATATATATATATATATATATATATATATATATATATATATATATATATATATTTCCTCGTTATTTAATGGATATGGAGGCAACTTGGCGTATTTTACAAGCCAAGCATGGAGGAGGTCATACTTGTTTGATCAGGCAATGGACTCGGTCGCCAAAATCCAAACCTTTCTTTTTCAATAATTTAGCTTGCATAAATTTTTTAGAGATCACAAAGTTATAATATTATTATTTTTTTGACTATATGATATATTTTATTGTTCTAGTAAAACATAGACATTGAATGATATATAAAATAAAATTCTTCAAAAGTAGTTTGAAAGATTGAATTCGTCAATATAAAGATACTCAGGAACAAAGTTCATATGAAGAAGTTTTGAATTTTGCACTGAATTTAACAATGTAATCTCTACAAAATTTGAATTTAAGATATATTTAGAATTAGTTGCTAAAATCAAAAAGAAACTGGTAGTACTCAAAGTTACTTACGTGTGGATATAAAGAACGGTGAAAAAAAAGCTTGTATCAGAGAGATGATTTTTCAACAATCATAAAAAATACCTATAACGGATGACGTGGCAGTCCAAGAGCGCACCACGTGGCGAAGCTGTGGCCGGATCTTTTACCGACCTTACCGACGTAGACTAACAACAGCTAGACATATGGTAGCAAATGGGAAGAGTATCGTCGGCTAGGTACAGCACGCTGTCACACCCCAAAGTGGAACGGCGGAAACGTTCAGAGGCGGATGGCGTCATGTACAATATCACAACAGTTGTATAATAGTAGTCATATTAAACACAACAATTACATTGATAAGGTATAATTTTTACATCTATTCAATACATAGTTTGTATGACATCAAAAGTGTATAGCAAAATTATAAAAGACATAACTCTACAAAGCTTCATCTTCTCGAAACCTGGGGGTATACCTGTCTACGGGTTCCCTGAGAATACATGTGGTTTTGAAAGTGTATCAACATTTAAGTTGGTAAGTTCATCAGCATGTTGTAATTGAAATCCGTCAATTTGTTCCTTGAAAAATGTAAGTATGTTTTACTAGAAAATCCTATATTTTCTGTTGTAATGTTATTGTACCTTGAGTTAGTATAATGTAGTTTTAGTTCACATAAAATCATGAAAAGTATGATTTCTCTATACTGGAATAGGATACTGTATCTGTACATGTATAAAAACTCTGTAATTGTAAGTACATGGATTCACCAGCTGTATTGTAAAATATTGTATTGTAGTTTCATTATTAATAAAACTATATGAAGTTGTTTACTTATTCATACACTAATCGTATTGTTCAATACCAAATTGTGAGTTATAACCATACTTGATAACCCAGGATGGCCTAAAACGACGTTCTTCAGGCATCAGAATCGATATAACATTTATCACCCCAGGTCTGCCGGCCTAACTGTAGCTAACAATTAAGGTGCAGGATGGTCAGTCTGTCACATATTCAAACCAAGGATGGCAGAAACGTCCGGGGGCGGAGGACTTCATGTATAGTATCATAACATAGAGTATAATAGTGATCAAAGTAAATACAATCATCATAAATATAATCGAGAAAGTTACATGGTTTTATGAGTACATTTTTCAAAATCGATTACAGTATAATGATAAAATGGTTTATCTAATGACGTAGCTTTCATCCTAAAAAACTGGTAGTCACGTGTTTTTATTGATTACCTGAGAATATAAGTAAATTTTGAAAGAGTGTCAACGATTAAGTTGGTGAGTGCATAAGCTTTTGTTTATAAAGTTGAAAACCTTTCTTTGTAAATGTAGTGTATGCACAAGAAAAATCCAATATTTTCCTTATAAAATGAGTTGCAGTCTTAAGACCCAAAGACCGAAATGTACAAGTATTTTTCTCATACTTATAATAATGTATGCAGTTTTATATAAATAAAACTCATTTGAATGTAGAAATCTCCGTAAAATGTGTGTGTCGTTATTCCCCTAGTGAGTTATTATAACCATACTATTAACATAATAACCTGTTACGACGTTCTTCAGGCGTCGGAATGTTATGACATTTGTCACCCCAGACCTACCGGTCTAGCTGTTGCATGCAACTAAGGTGTGGGTTGTCAATCACAATATAGATTTATATACATGTATCACACTCTCCCTATAAGAGACTCTAGTTATAACTACAAGATTTTAACCAGTACTCTAAGAGTATATTGAAGTAGTAGCTCACAACCGGATTTAACGAGTTTACGTATAGTGTAATTGAAAATGCTTTCTGTACTAGAAATAGAACCTTCCTTAGTAAGTTCATAGAGTTGATGTAACATAAACTATACCTATTATATCTTATCATGTATGTTTGTAGTGAATGAAAACCCGTTTGTAGTGTAAACAGAACTTTTCATAGTGATTTTGTATTATAACAAAACATAAACTATACCTATTATAGTTTATCATATATATTTGTAGTGAATAAAAACCCTTATGATAAATGAGTATTTCTGTTTCATGAAGGTAACTTAATAGGAAACATACGTCAATATGTTGTCATTATTGATATATACTTTGCTCAACAAATTAGAAAGTGTTAATAAATTTGTAAACTGTTTTTAACTAGTTTTAACTTTTCTGTCACTGTTTTTGTTAAAATCACAGAAAAATCATCGGAAGTCAAAAACTGAATCTGTAAAATCTGGAAGTTCAAAAGATGTGTCTAGTTTGTTCATAATTTTTATTATGATTTTTAGTGGTCTCTAACCAGTGTAAAAAGGTCTATCTTCACAGACTAGTCCGAAATCAATTATGTAGTGATAGGCAGTTTTGAAAAATAACCATAAATTGTAGAAAAATGATATAAACAAGTGCAATGAGTCATTAGAAAGGTATAAACCTGAACTATTTGCATATTGAATAGTTTTGAATAATATTGAGTTTAAGGCGGTCAAAACAGTTCGTGATTGAACCATAACTTTTCTGTTAAAAGCTGTTATTTGAGTTTGAGTATGTTTTTGGTGTTGTAACTTGTATTCTCCCCCATAAAACTAGAAGAAAACGTGAAAATATGGGGTTATGAACTCACCTTCAGTGATTCTCTTAGATGGATGGTTGAAGAAAAGAGGTTTCGAGTCAAGAACACTTGAAGAATGCTTACGGATTTTAAGATCCTAAGGACAAATATGATGGTATTTGTGTAAGAAATCCATGATTTGAGTGAAAGAATGTAGAATATTTAGGAGTAATAATGAAGAACTTACCAAAAGTGGGGGAAGAACTCATGACTTCCTGGGAGTTTTGAGTTCCAGAGAGAAGAAGAGAGAAAGAGAGAGAATGTTTGTCTTTAGATAAAGGCAAATGAGATTTTTGGGAAATGTGGAGAATGTAGAATTTTTATGTGGATTTGATGAAAGTAAATCTATTGGAGTGTTGGGGAGAGTAGAAAAAGGAAAATGATTCGACTAGGTAGAGGGTGAATAGTGACATAAAGTGGGTATGGGGATGGCTTGGTATCATAACTTTTTGGAAAAGTCAACAAACCCTTACATAATATCTTGTACAAAAGATATGATCTATAATAATGATTCCCCCAAAAATAAGGATAAAATATGAGTCTATGGGGTCTAATGTGTCAAAATACGAATTTAGGTGAAAATCCCCTGTCAAAATCATCAAAAACGGGCTTAAAACGTGAAAGTGGTCAAGAATCGGGAAAGAGAAGCGAACCTGTGAAGGGGAGGTTGTATGCGAGAGGGTTCGCTTCTGGTGTAGAAGATGCGAGGGTGGGTTTGTAGAGAGCAAGTTCGCTGCGAGAGGACCGGTTGCGAAAAGGAGGCTTCGGTCCGAGGGGTTCGTCTACGAAGGTGAGGTTCGGAGCGAACTTGGGCGGTTAGAGGCGAGCATCGTTGACCTGAAGCGAACCTTCTCTGTTCTGCTATGAGAAAGTGCCATATGTGAAAGTAGGCTTCAGTCGAAGGACTAGGGTTCGACTAGGGAGCGAGCTTTCCCAGCTAGACACGAACTCCCTACTCACAAGCAAACTTGACAATGGAAAGGAAGCGAAGGCAACCGAAGGTTCGCTTGTGAACAGTTCCCTACGAACCTTCAGCCCTCTCTTTGACTTCTTACTTCTGTTTTAAGCTGTTATCGACCAAGGAAAGGTCTAGGATGGTATGGATTACCATATAAACGTTGGAAAACGTTGTTTTTACTTACCAAGAGTTTTGAGAGAGATTGGGAGAGATTTTGAGGATGATTTGGGAGAGATAGAGATAGAGTAGGTGAGATTGAGATAGACTTTATGTGTAGCTTTTGATTGTGTTTGGCCCCATAATGCAAGGTTCGTAAACCCCATTATGCCTCATTATGAGTGTTTTACACCCCTGAATGGTGCTTAATAGTGCTTTATAGAGTCATTACATCACTCACCCTGTCTAGGGTTTAGAATTTCCGAACATTTGAAACTTCTGAGTGATACTTTGTATTATGATAGAAAGTTGTACATTAGAAAACATAGAATATAAACTATCATACAAGCACTAATTGAGTTTATCGGTTTGACCCGTTGACTTTTGTTTACTTTGACTTGACTATAATTTGACGGTTGTCACATCATCCCCCCGTTAGAAGGAATTTCGTCCCAAAATTAGCGTTTCGACTGGGACTTCAAGGGTTGGGGAAGAGATGCGGGTATTTTTGTTTTATCTGGTCTTCACATTCCTAGGTGAACTCAGGTCCTCGTTTAGCGTTCCATCGGACCTTCACAATGGGAATACGACTTTGGTTTGTTCTTTTGATCTCCCGATCCATGATTTCTGCCGGTTCTTACACAAAATGGACACTCTCGTTCATTTCAATCTCGTCAAGAGGGATGACGAGAGTCTCATCGGAAAAGCACTTCTTTAAGTTGGACACATTGAAGGTAGGATGTACATTTTCGAGTTCTTGCGGTAATCGAGTGGCCCGATATACCTCGGATTTAGTTTCCCTCATTTTCCAAAACATATCAAGTCTTTCCAGGGTGGGACCTTTAACAGCACCCGATCTCCAACCTGAAATTCCACAGGTTTTCGTCTATTAGCCGCGTAACTCTTCTGTCTGTCTCTTGAAGCCTTAAATCGTTCTTTGATTTGGACAATCTTCTCTGTAGTTTCTCTTATGATCTGCAGGACAGTGAGAGCGTTGTTATGGACTTGTCCCTTAGCTAGTTGTGTGTCACCCACTTCAGCCCAGCATAATGGGGATCTGCACTTGCGGCCATAGAGGGCTTCAAATGGGGCAACCTTGATGCTAGTGTGATAGCTATTATTGTATGAGAATTCGATAAGTGGTAAATGGGTATCCCATGCTTTACCAAAATCAATCACACATGCCCTTAGCATGTCTTCTAGTGTTTGTATAGTTCTCTCACTTTGTCCATCGATTTGTGGTTGATAGGCTGTACTCATGTCTAACCTAGTTCCCAAGGATTTCTAAAGTGACTGCCAGGACCGTGAGGTAAATCGACTATCCTTGTCGGAGATAATGGATCTTGGTACTCCATGCAGCCGCACGATTTCCTTAATGTATGCCTTGGTCAGCTTTTCCGTTTTTTTGGTTTCCTTCATTGGTAGGAAGTGAACGGATTTGGTTAGCCTGTCGATGATCACCCAAATGGTACCGAAACCACCCGTTGTTTTGGGAAGCTTGGTTATGAAATCCATTATGATTCATTCCCACTTCCACTCGGGTATTTTTGGTTGCTGTAACAACTTCGAGGGCTTTTGGTATTCTACCTTGACCTTGGCGCAAGTCATGAACTTTCTCACAAAGGTAGCTATTTCGGCTTTCATGTTCGGCCACCAATAAAGTTTCTTAAGGTCCAAATACATCTTGTATGAACCGGGATGAATGGAGTATCGAGTTTTGTATGCTTCACTCATGACGAAGTCTCTGAATCCACCATATTTGGGTGTCCAGATCCGATTCATGAGATAGCGAATTCCGTCACCCTTTATTTCTAGGTTCTTATCCATCCCTCTTAAGGCTGCACCTGTCACGTTCTCTGGTTCCAGGGCTTCCAACTGAGCCTCTTTGATTTGTGTGGATAGGTATGAAGGGATTGTCATGGTTAATGACCTTACTCGGCGGCCTGAGTATTCCTTTTAGCTAAGGGAGTCAACTACTACATTGGTTTTGCCTGGGTGATAACGAATTTCGCATTCGTAATGATTCAGTAGTTCCACCCATCGCTTCTGCCTCATGTTGAGTTACTTTTGAATTAGGATGTGTTGAAAGCTTTTATGATTGGAGAAGATAGTACATTTCGTACCATAGAGGTAGTGCCTCTAGATCTTTAGAGCGAATACTACTGCCCCAAGTTCGAGGTCATGTGTGGAATCGTTGACCTTGTGTGTTTTTAGCTGTCTCGAGGCATAGGCAATGACCTTTCCTCGTTGCATCAACACACACCCAAGACTTTGGTTCGATGCAGAAGACTACAAAGTCTTCAGTTCCTTCTGGTAGGGATAAAATCGGAGCGCTGCACAGAGCCTACTTTAGTGTTTGGAACGAAGTTTCTTGCTTTTCTCCCCATTTGAAGGTTACACCCTTTTGAGTCAGGGTGGTAAGCGGTTTAGCAATTTTGGAGAAGTTTTGGATGAACCTCCTGTAGTAGCTGGTGAGGCCTAAGAATTGACGGATTTCTGTAGGCGTCCTTGGTGCTTACCAGTTTTCGATAGCCTAGACTGTGGAACGATCCACGTGTATCCCTTCCTTGCTAAACACATGACCGAGGAAACCCACTTGTCGGATCCAAAATTCACACTTTGAGAATTTTGCATACAACTTTTCCGCCCTTAATGTCTCTAATACATGTCATAGATGTTGGCCGTGTTCTTCCTCAATCCTAGAATAGACCAGAATGTCGTCTATGAAGACAATCACGAACTTGTCTAAGTAAGGCCGGCACACCCTGTTCATTAGATCCATGAACACCACGGGTGTGCTTGTTAACCCGAAGGGCATCACTACAAACTTGTAGTGACTATACTAGGTTCTAAATGTCGTTTTATGAACATCCTCCTCTTGGACCCGTAGTTGATGGTATCCTGACCTCAGATCGATTTTTGAGAAGTAAGTTGATCCTTGGATTTGGTCAAATAGGTCATCGATTTGGGGTAAAGGGTATTGGTTTTTGATGGTAAGCTTGTTTAGTTCGTGATAATCGATGCAAATACGGAACGATCTATTCTTCCTTTTCACGAACAGGACCGGTACTCCCCAAGGCGAGAAACTCGGTCTAATGAACCCTTTGCTTAGCAGTTCGATTAGTTGAATGGATAATTCCTACATCTCGGCTGGCGCTAAGCGGTATGGCGCTTTGGCTACGGGGGTAGCCCTAGGGATTTGATCGATTTGGAAATCGACCTGTCGTGCGGGTGGGACTCTAAGAAGGTCTTCTGGAAATACGTTAGGGAAATTACAGACCTCCGGAATGTCCTTGATGTATTTCACCTCTTCCTTCTTATCCACTATGTGGGCCAAGAAGGCGTGGTATTCCTTACGGAGATACTTTTGGGATTTGACGCAAGAGATAATTTGTAGGTTCGCACTAGGTTTGTCGCCGTAAACGACAAGAGTTTCGCCACTGGGTAGATTAAGGCGAACCGCCCTTTCGTAGCACATAATGTTAGCACGATTAGGACTTAACCAATCCATGCCAATGATGATGTCAAAGCTTTTTATTGAAATAGGCAATAGATCGATTTTGAATGAGTGGTTGTCTAGAGTGAGGGTACACCCTGAGTATATATCGTTAGTTCTCTCTGCTTTCCATTTTCCATTTCCACGATGTATGTATCTTTTAGTTATTGGGGATTTTGTTTTAGTAATTATTTGAATTTGTGGCTAACTAAACACCTCTCCGCTCCACTATCAAATAATATGCATGCATATGAGTTATTGAGGAGAAACGTATCGGTAACCACCGTGGGATCTTCCATAGCTTCCAATTGTCCTAAGGCCAAAACCCTTCTGACACCTTCAGCATTTGAGTTCCTTGCTTTTGGGCAGTCTCTTTTGTAGTGATCGGTTTCCCCATAGTCGTAGAAGGCTCGGCTTGCTCTGGCGTTGGCAGCCGGGTTGGCTTGTTGAGCAGACGCCCTATAGAAATGGGCGGTATGCCCTTTCTTGTTGCAATTGTTGCAGTGCATCTCGCGAAAAGGGCCAGTGTGGTGAAAGTTGCACTTGTTACATTTGGGGAGGTTTCCAGCGTACTGCCATAGTGGTGTTGGAGCAGCGGTGGTGGCAGCGTGAATCGCCACTACTTGTTGTTTCTTGGCAGAATCTTGGGCCAAATGGTTTTTCTTGTTGTTCTAGAATTTCCTTTTGTTGTTTCTCCTTTTCGCTTGCTCAGAGGTGGCCACCATAATGCCATGGCTAGCCCTGTGGCCAATGAGTTATTGTGCTAATTGTTTGGCACTATCAAGTATAGTCGGTTTTGAAGGCAACACATATCCTTGAATCTGGGGTGTTAGTCCCCAAATTTATTTTTCCACCTTTTTACTCTCCGGGGTGACCAACCCGAGTTATAGTATGGCCAGATCGGTAAATCTGGCTGAGTAAGATGCGATGTCAGAGCCTTCCATTTTAAGGCCCCAAAGTTCGTATTTTCTAAACTTTGCCCCTTTGGCAATATTCTGCTAGCATTAGGGTCTTCAAATCATCCCAGCTCATTGCATTCACCACTAGAAGAGTCAAGGACTTTACATGACCGTTGCAGCAGGTAAGGGCTCAGTGAGTGAAAGTGCAAGCTGCAAATTTGACTTTGTTCACTTCAAGGCAGGCACAAATTTCGAAGACTAATTCAGTCTTCTCGAACCATTGCATGAGAGTGATGACGTCCCCGCTTCCATTGAAGGATTTGGATTTTCCATTTGTGAAATCATTGTATGAACATTCCTTTGAACGTCCCTGGCTGTCTCTGTGGTTAGAGGTTGTAGTACCATTTCCCTATCCACCGACACCATTGGTACCAATTTGTGACATTGCGGCTGCCACGACTGCTGTTACAACAGCTTGGAACATGGCAGGATCAAACTGTAGAGGTGGTGGTGGAGATGGTGGCGGAGGTGGTACGTTGTGGGAAGGCCTAGGATTTTTCCGTGGTGGCATAATTTTGCCACAAATTTGAAAAGTTGGTAAGCCTTTAATAGTAGTGATAAGTTGGTTATTATTGAACTGTATTGTTTGTTTTATGCTCCGACTTATAAAGTATTTGCAAGCAATTCATGATGAAAGTTCATATGTTTTGAACTTATGAATTTAATAGTAGTGCCTTAGTAAAATCTTGTGACTTGATCCATGCTAGGTCCTTCTACAACCGCTTAGTGTATGCTTGTTATGTGTAATTAAGATCGAATAGATCGTTGAATCTAATGGATCTACACTAAGCCCACAACCAAAAATGGAACAGGACCTAAAGCGGAACCACCATTTTTAAACCGATAGAATCTTAATTATATACAACTTTATTGCCTACACCAAGTAGTTGTAGACTCACCATAAGCAACAATATATATATATATATATATATATATATATATATATATATATATATATATATTGTTATGAATTTAGTGATAACACTCCCAATGAAATATAATATGCATGCCGATTTCATTGATATGATTTTAGAACATAGAGTTTGGAAACTTTGACCTTGATGTAGGTCTAAATCACATCAATGCAAGGAAAACTTTGGCAACATTACGCTCCTTTGTTTAGTGTAACCACTTAATCCTAGGATTGAGCATACACAAAGAGAAGAGCAACACCAACGCATACTCATAAACCTAATATATAAAGATTTGTGAGTGGTGTGGACCCTAATCACGGTGACCAGTCCCCTGCGGTCCATGTGACGAGGTCGAGGAGCCATGTAGTTCTGCTAACCGACACTCAGTTGTGGTCAGTCTCTCTTTGAGAGCCATGTGCCTTTCCGGATACTCCCTTACCTCCGCCCGTGTGGTGGCAAGGTCCTCGATAATTTAGTCCCTGGGATAGTGGTCTCTCTCCAAGGTTCAAGTGTGCACGGTAGCGACTTCCGCAGTAACACTCAGCTCCCGAACTCGATTTGTCGTTTCCGTATTCTGATCCCCAAGGTTCGTGATTTGCTGGATCACGAACGCGAGGGCTTTGTTATCCGGTCCTCCATGGTTGAGGTCATAGTAACCTCGTAAATCGCCAAATGGTGATCGTTGTCACTGATGAAGACTCCACCTCTCGATTTCTGATGCCCAACAGGGTACAAGTCTATTGTAGCCAAAACAATTTGCGGGAACCCTGGCTACTTATGGAGGGTTGATGACCTGCGGCTCCTCTTCCGATGACCCTTTGTCCTCTTCTTCCTCTAGTTCCTCTTCAAATTCTTCTTCTTCGGGTTCTTCCTCTTCGACTTCTTCGAGGTCTTCATTGGGATCTTCTTTTGGTTCCTCTTTTATCCAACCTCCGTTTCCCTGGTTCGGAAAGTAAGGGTCTCCCAGTAAGTGGAATCTTGCCATGACGTATGTGCGAGAATAGGGGTGTAAGAGGCACATAATGAATCTAGAAATATTGTGCTATAGTAACATAAAGTACTCCTATAGTATTTTAAACGTTTTGTTTGGATCTTAGTGCATTTCTTGTATGAGAGAATATAGCTTTTTAGATTGTTGTCCATTACAACTATTCCCTGACATATGCTAGTCACTTCTCAGACGAATATAGTTGATTAGGTTGTATTCCTCCCAGACTTGATTACATGTCCCAAGGCGTAATCAAGTGTAAAACTCATCCATTTTTACTTTTCGTGCTTTCCTAGATACGACATTATACCGACATGTATGCATGTACCTATACTTTTCATAAAAATACTATTTTATTTTTAAAAGTATAGTTGAATGGAAAATGTTTAGTCAGAGAATCTTAGTCCCATTGTTCTTATAGTTTGTATATCTTATGTGGTTCGATATACTTAGTTCACTGTAAACCATGCTCTGATACCAATGTATCACACCCCCAAACCAAGGATGGCGGAAACGTCCGGGGTAGAGGACTTCATGTATAGTATCATAACAACAAGTGTAATAGTGATCAAAGTAAATACAACCATCATAAATATAATCGAGAAAGTTACATGGCTTTATGAGTACATTTTTCAAAATCGATTACAGTATAATGATAAAATGGTTTATCTAACGCCATAACTTTCATCCTCAAAACCTGGTAGTCACCTGTTTTTATTGATTACCTGAAAATACAAGTAAATATTGAAAAGAGTGTCAACGATTAATTTGGTGAGTGCATAAGCTTTTGTTTATAAAGTTGAAAACCATTCTTTGTAAATGTAGTGTATGCACAAGAAAAATGCAATATTTTCCTTATAAAATAAGTTGCAGTCCAAAGACACAAAGATCGAAATGTACAAGTATTTTTCCCATACTTATAAAAATGTATGCAGTTTTATATAAATAAAACCCATTTGAATGTAGAAATCCCCGTAAACTGTGTATGTCGTTATTTCCCTATGTGAGTTATTATAACCGTACTATTGACATAGTAACATGTTACAACGTTCTTCAGGCGTCAGAATATTATGACATTTGTCACCCCAGGCCTGGCGGTCTAGCTTTTGCATGCATCTAAGGTGTGGGTTGTCAATCCCAATATAGACCTATATACAAGTATCACGCTCTCCCTACAAGAGACTCTGGTTATAATTACATGATTTTAACAAGTACTCTAAGAGTACAATGCAGTAGTGCCTCAACACCAGATTTAACAAGTTTACGTGTAGTGTAATTGAAAATCCTTTTTGTAGTAGGAATAGAACCTTCCTTGGTAAGTTCAATGAGTTGATGTAACATAAACTAGACCTATTATAGCTTATCATGTATGTATGTAGTGAATGAAGACCCTTTTGTAGTGTAAACGGAACCTTTCATAGTGAGTTTGTAGTGTAACAAAACATAAACTGTATCTATTATAGTTTATCATATATGTTTGTAACGAATAAAAACCCTTATGATGAATGAGTATTTCTGTTTCACGAAGGTAACTTAATAGGAAACACAAGTCAATATGTTGTCATTATTGATATATACTTTTCTCAAAAATTACAAAGTGTTAATAAACTTGTAAACTGTTTTTAACTAGTTTTAACTTTTTTGTCACTATATTTGTAAATGTCACAGAAAAATCATCGGAAGTCTAAAATTGAATCCGTAAACTCTGGAAATTCAGAAAATTTGTCTAGTTTCTCATAATTTTTATTATGATTTTTAGTGGTCTCTAACCAGTGTAAAAAGGTCTATCTTCACAGACTGGTCAGAAATCATTTACGTAGCGACAGGCAGTTTTGTAAAAATAACCATAAATTGTAGAAAAATGATATGATCAAGTGCAAGGAGTCATTAGAAAGGTATAAACCTGAACTATATGCATATTGAACAGTTTTGAATAATATTGAGTTTAAGGTGGTCAAAACAGTTTGTGATTGAACCATAACTTTTCTGTTGAAAGCTGTTATTTGATTTTGAGTATGTTTTTGGTGTTGTAACTTGTATTCTCCCCCATAAAACAAGAAGAAAACGTGAAAATATTGGGTTATGAACTCACCTTCAGTGATTCTCTTAGATGGATGGTTGAAGAAAAGAGGTTGTCAACTCAAGAACACTTGAAGAATGCTTAAGGATTTTAAGATCCTAAGAACAAATATGACGGTATTTGTGTAAGAAATCCATGATTTGAGTGAAAGAATGTAGAATATTTAGGAGTAATAATGAAGAAATTACCAAAAGTGGGGGAAGAACTCATGACTTCCTGGGAGTTTTGAGTTCCAGAGAGAAGAAGAGAGAAAGAGAGAGAATGTTTGTCTTTAGATAAAGGCAAATGAGATTTTTGGGAAATGTGGAGAATATAGAATTTTTATGGGGATTTGATGAAAGTAAATCTAGTTTAGTGTTGGGGAGAGTAGAAAAAGGACAATGATTTGACTAGGTAGAGGGTGAATAGTGACATAAAGTGGGTATGGGGATGGCTTGGTATCATAACGTTTTGGAAAAGTCAACAAAACCTTACATAATATCTTGTACAAAAGATATGATCTATAATAATCATTACCCCAAAAATAGGGATAAAATATGAGTCTATGGGGTCTAATGTGTCAAAATACGAATTTAGGTGAAAATCCCCTGTCAAAATCATCAAAAACGGGCTTAAAACGTGAAAGTGGTCAAGAATCAGGAAAGAGAAGCGAACCTGCGAAGGGTAGGTTGTATGCAAGAGGGTTCGCTTCTGGTGTAGAAGATGCGAGGGTGGGTTCGTAGAGAGCAGGTTCGCTGTGATAGGACCGGTTGCGAAAAGGAGGCTTCGGTCCGAGGGGTTCGTCTACAAAGGTGTGACAACCCGAAATTTTCTATCCAGTATAGTCAAATACTTCATTGAAAGTCAAACTCATTTCTGCTATCATTTAGCACAAATTGGAGTCTGTTTGAGCATTCTGAGCCTTGTACACTTAAGGGATAAGTGTTGGGGTTTATCTGCTGAAGCTATAGTACAAAGATCAGGCCTAAAACTCCATGACCATGAGTTTACGGCCACCACACTGGAGTTTATGGGCGTAAACTCCATGTGGGCCGTAAACTCACCCTAATGATCAATTTTTGGCCATTTGTTTGATTCCTTTCCTTCCTTGGCTGATTTTCCTTCAAATCCTCTCAAGTATCATCAAGACTTCCTTCCAAAATCTTCAAAAGATGTAAGTATTCTACCTAGAATTGTTGATACATCTCTTGATCTAGTATCCTTACATGAATTCATCCATACAAATCATGTTTTCATAGATCATCAACTTTCACCAAGAACACACACTAGTGTTCTTGGCCAAAACCAACGAGTTCAAGCTCCTATATTATAAGAAATCTTGTTCTAACTTGTTATACACTAGATTAAACATGTTTAAGCCTTAGAATCATCATGAATTAAGGGTTGGATGGGAGTTTACGGCCAAGGATTTCCCAAGGCCGTAAACTCCCTTTAAGGGTGCATTGAAGCCCTAAATTCCTTCCTTATGCTTAGAACTTAGATTAGAACCTTCCACCAATGAACTAGGGACAATAAACTTTGAGTTAGTACTCAAAACCATGAGTTTATGGCCATAAACTCATGGAGGAATGGTCCTTTGTGGCGAGATTGGACACTATAAAAGGAATTGTCCAAAAAGGAAGAAAAACGAAAGCGCCCGCGTCCACATAACTCCGCCCCGACACATCACTTCCACCACTGATGCTGGTGCAAGCCAAATATGTCACAAATGCGGTGAGATAGGACACCTCGAGAAAGATTGTCCAATAACAAAGAACTCTGGCATAGACGGGAAGATACTAAGGATCACTATTGCAGGTGAGACTACTTCGGACCCACGTTGAAGTAATTAAGGCATTTCGTTATAACAGATTCATAACTGTTTAAAACTAGTGCAACTGGAGTCTTATCTTTTGTGAGATCCTATCAGTCAAAGGGACCTTCGTGATGCGTATACTTGCCTTTTGTAGTATACCTTGTACGTAACAATAGTCTTGTAGTTAATCTAAAGTACTGAAACTCTATTAAATGTTGCACCGTTGTGTTTTGTATGTAACGCCTTTAGGATCAAATCTAATGCATTTATTTCCATGTGAGTCTGATATTATCATATAACTTGAGTCAATCCGATCCTCATAATACTAGTTTCGTACGTAAATCTCTTTCTTCGAAATCGCCTTTCTAGCGAAGCCGTCATTCCAGAACCCCGAGATACTCATGTGTGGGATATCCTATGTTTCATAACCTTCCCGAAGAAACCTCCCCGGAATACCACTCGTACAGTACGTCAAGTTCAATCCAAAGACCCTTACGGTTGATCTATCGATGAAGAATGTATACACAAGGGTGGTATATAATCAAGGTTCTACAGGTTTAGAATTGACAATTCCGCTTTAACTTCTTTTCCTTGTTTGGATATGAGCGTAAAGAAGAATCATTTATTCGACTACCTTTTCAATCTTAATTATATATGACTCGTATACATGAAGCTGTGATTGATGAATTAAATATGACTTCTAGTATAAACTTCAGGACGGAGACTGCTCAATACTATGAGTGATCGTTTTGTCATACGAACAAACTTAGAATCCAATCAAATGCTACCTCTGTAATCAAACCAACCTATAGTCTAGCACCTACAGAGATGCAAGAACTGTCTGGTCAAACTTCACGAACTGCTTACTAATGACTTATTAACACCGAGCTCCTCACTCTAGGGAATTTCAGTGTAGTTCGTCAAAAAGAAATACGGATTTTTTAGTATGCGCACCGACTATATAGACATTGACAAGATTTCCATTAGGAATCATTACCCTCTGCCTCGCATAGATGGATCGTTTGACCAGCCGCAAGGGACGAATTACCATTCGAAGATGGATCTGAGATCCGAGTATCACCAGTTGCGAGTGTTAGAGAACGATGTCCCGAGGACGGCCTTCCGGACACAATACGGACACTAGGAGTCCGTAGTAATAACTCTTGGATAAGACTAATGCGCCCGTAGTATTCATGAACTTAATGAATAGGGTATGCCGTCCTTACTTGGATCAATTTATCATCTTCCTTATAAATGACCTACTTATCTATTCATGTTGTAAGAAAGAGAATAGATGAATCCACGACTCAACTTACCCCACGAACTTAGTAACGTACATTCTACCTTCCATGTCCCGAACTTGAAAAAGTCTCTGTCCGACGAGACTCTTGTAATCCCACTTGACGAGATCGAGTTCAACGAAAGCCTCAACTTCGTGGAAGAACCGTAGTGACCAGGGACCAAGAGGTCAAGTAGAAGAAGCAAAGCCGCATCCCATTAGTGAAGGTTCGTTGGAATGCCGAGCGAGGACTTGAATTCACTTGGGAGCGCGAGGATCAATCGAAACCGATTGATCCGGATGGTAAAGGATCTCACCATCATAGTCCTTGACCACATCCAGCCACCTACGCTACCTCATGTTCAGGTTCGGCTGATCCATGATGTGTCTAAAACTCTTGTGATCCGTGTATATAGTATAACGGGCCCCGTACAGATAGTGCCTCCAAATCTTGAGAGCGAAGACCATCGCTCCTAACTCAAGATCGTGCATGGGGTATCTTGTCTCATGCGGCTTCAATTGCCTCGATGCATAAGCTATCACTCGCCCCCTCTGCATGAGGACTACCCCCAACCCTGAGATGGACGCGTCACAAAATACCAAAAAATCCTCAACTCCCTCGGGGAGTGTCAACATCGGCGCCTCGCATAAACATCGCCGCACGGTCTCAAATGCCCTCTGCTTCTCAGGGCCCCACCGGAAATCCAACCGCTTCCTTGTTAGATGAGTGAAGGGTTCAGCAATGTTGGAGAAATCACAAATGAACCTCCGATAATACCCTGCTAAACCCAAGAAACTCCTGATGTCTGAGGGAGTTGTCGGAGTTTCCCACTGCATAACCGCCTCCACCTTGGCCGAATCGACCAAAATTCCCTCTTGGTTTACGAGATGTCCAAGGAACTGGACCTCGCGTAACCAAAACTCACATTTCGAGAACTTGACATACAACCGTTCTCATCTGAAAACCTCCAGCAGCTCCCTGAGATGCTCCTCATGCTGCTCTCGGGTCTTGGAATACACCAAGATGTCATTTATGAACACAATGACCGAGCGATCGAGCATCGATCTGCAGACCTGGTTCATCAAATCCATGAGCACTGCCGGTGTGTTGGTGAGTCCAAACGGCATCACCACGAACTCGTAATGACCATAACGAGTCCAAAACGCGGTCTTCTCCATGTCTTCCTCGCTCACCTTGACCTGGTGATATCCTGATCTCAAATCATTCTTGTAAAATCAAGATGAACCCTGCAGTTGGTCGAACAGATCGTCTATCCTTAAGAGTGGATAATGATTCTTCACCGTTAACTTGTTCAGCTCCCTATAGTCAATGCACATCTTGTGTGAACCATCCTTCTTTCTAACGAAAAGGATCGGTGCTCCCAGGGGGAACTACTTGGACGAATAAACTGCTTACCCAGCAACTCCTGCAACTGAGATAATAGCTCTTACATCTCAGGCGGTGCCAAATGGTACGACGCCTTAGCGATAGGGGCCGCACCCGGCACTAGATCAATCCTGAACTCAACCTGCCTCTCCGGAGGCACCTCGAGTAACTCCTCCAGAAACACGTCAGCAAACTCCCTCACCACTGGGACCTCGGAAACTGAGAACTGCTCTCTACCCCACGTATCTACCACATACGCCAAATAAATGGCACACCCGTGCTGAATATACTGTCGAGCCCTGGCTGCCGAAAAAAATCCTGATCCCAACCTAGTGCCCTCACCATATACCACAAGTTCTCCCTCACTTGGGGTTCGAACCACCACCCGCTGACCCTCACAGACGATCATGGCGCCAAAACGGGTAAGCCAATCCAACCCTACAATCACACATACATCCCCCATGGGGATAGGAATCAAATCTATCGGGAAGGACACCCCAAAAATCTCTAACTTGCATCTCTGGTAGACCGAAGAAGCAGAAACCCCATGCTCGTTGGCGATCGAAATTCGCAACGAACACTTAAGATCATTCATCGGCACACTAAACCCTCTAGAGAAAGTCTGAGATACAAACGACCGACTCGCCCCCGAGTCAAATCATACCAAAGCAGGCAAAGAATTCACTAAAAACGTACCTAATCACAAGTACAATCAATAAGCATAACACAAATACAATAACTGAGACAAAGAATAGAAATGTACCAGCAACCACATCTGGTGCTGACTTGGCCTCCTCGGCCGTGAGCTGGAAGGCGCGACCCTGAGCCTTCGGAGGTTCCACCTTGACTGGCCTCCCATCTCCAATCCTCGCAGCAGCTGGCGCGAAACCTTACGTCGGCTTGGCGGCGAGCTACGGACAGTTGGTCTTCACATGACCAACCTAATGACAATGGTAACAACTCCTCATATTTGTGGGAGGGGCGGACTGACGACAGTCCCTGGCATAGTGCCCCTCCTTGCCACATTTGTGGAACCCACCTCCTGCTCTACAAACTCCCGAATGAACCCTGCCACACTTTCCACAAGCGCGGCTCTGCTGACCCCTAGACCGTGTATCAGCGGTCTTAGACCACTTAGGCGCCGACTGTGACTGTACCGGTGCCTGACACTGCTCCTTCAGTTGCAGCTCTATCTCCAACTCACGCCGCCTCGCGGCTTCCTGAAGGTCTAGGAGAGTATCACATCGCTGTGTAGATACAAACTGTCAAATATCAGTCTTGAGCATACTCAGATAACGACTCATCTGAGACTGCTCCAAAGCAAACTCCGGGAAAAACATAGCCCTCTCCGTAAACATACGGGTAATCTCCATCACAGACTCCCAATCCTGCCTCAACGTCAAAAACTCTTGCGCAAGCCGCTCCCACTCAACGTATGGAACGTAGCGGGTGCGTAACATATCTCTGAACTGCTCCCAAGTAACAGCAGCCCACTGATCATCAGTATACAACCCAGTCATCAGCCTCCACTAGTCCTTTGCCCCAAGCCTCAGCAGGTTCAGGGCACACCTGACCTTCTGATCAGCAGGACATGAGCACGTGCAGAAACCTCCCTCCACATCAGATAACCACCTCATAGGTCTAATCACATCCTGTGTACCATCAAACATTGGGGGCTTTGTATTATCGAAGTCCCGGTGCTGGAAAGCCCCGCCGGCTCCTCCTCCAACCCCTGCCGCAGTTACAGCCGGAGTGGCTACAGCGGCAGCTGTCTCTGCTAGAGCTGCATATCACTCACAAAATACTCAACCATCGCGGTCTTAATCGACCCAAACATCTCTGGCAGATGCGCTCGGAACGCAGCAGCAATCTTGCCTTGCATGATCTCCCGAATCCTGGCATCCAACTCCTCGGTCCCTATCTGAACCACGGGCTCAGGTGCTACCGACACCTCCAATCCTCCGTCTCCCGACCCTAATCCTGATCCCGAAGCAACACGTCTCGTCACCACCATACTGCAAACACACTTAATATATCAGATAAACAATATAATGTCGGGAGACCAATACCGTAAATCCCTAAGGGTCGTGACTTCCTTGCTATGTGTAAGGGTTTTGTGCTTTCAGTGGTATGGACCCCTACTACCATCCACACCTACCCATATTTGTCTCAAGCATCACCACAATGCCCTAATATTATACTCAACATAATATGCGCTCAACCCTCACTAATATGGGACATCGCCTATCTCGCAACTGATCCTATAGTTCCGCACCACTCACACTTCCATGAAACTTCGATCATCCCTTGCAGTGCTAATGGATGCTAGCTGCACATAACGCTCTGTTGGGTTTTGAGCATTCTAACACTTCCTAAGTGTACATGCAACCCTAATTACCTTGGATCTATGTTTTCTCTAATATACATGCAAATAAGAACATCCAAGGTATTATCCTAATCTAGCATACAAAAACTATGAATGTAACAAGATAGAATACATACCTCTTGATGTAGCTTGATGTCTTCAAGCTTTAAGAGCTTAGCCCCAATAGTGTGGAAGCCTCAAGTGGAATCACAAATCACCAAGACACCTTGGAATACTTTAGAGAATATGATTACTTGGTTCTCTCTAGTGAAATTGGCTAGCCCTTCTTTAGTGTATCCACACTAGTGCCAATTTCACCAACCAAAGACATCTTTATATAGTATGGAGGATTAGGGTTAAACCCTAATACCCATGGCCTTTCATTTCCTAGGATCCATGGGTTAAACACTCCATGGACTATCCATCAAAGCTTAGCCCAACCTAAATGAACTTGGCCCATTCCATATATATAAGAGTCCATATTTAATTAGTTCCTTTTGATCACTTAATTAATTATAAATTAATTCTTGATCAATACTAATTAAATAATATGATTCCATATTAATATATTAGAACTTATA
Source organism: Lactuca serriola (assembly GCF_051521515.1). Classification (NCBI taxonomy): domain Eukaryota; kingdom Viridiplantae; phylum Streptophyta; class Magnoliopsida; order Asterales; family Asteraceae; genus Lactuca; species Lactuca serriola. The sequence goes on from NC_136415.1 coordinate 47,931,265, forward strand.
ATATATTAATATTAATCATAAACATACTATTCTCAAAAGGTTATCCATATAAATTGTGTCGGTGAAGTGCAACCCAAATGGACCATGCCGGGTCGGGTCAAGTACATACCAAATATAGTTATGGACTTAGACATTAATCCAACAGTCTCCCACTTGGATAAGTCTAAAACTATTATTGCGTATGACTTCAAACCTAACTGGCAATCGTAGCTCTTAAAGCCGCTGTCGAACTCTGATCTTGTCAACGAACTTGTCCATTAGATAAGGGATCATATATTCCTCCATTCTAGATATCATATGGACTGAGACATGGATTATAATCATTCTCTCTGTCCATTTGTTGTTTCCCGATTTCCAATTTATGACGACTGACTAATTGAACAAATCAAATCAGTCCTGGCCCGGCCGAGCACTTCCATTTGTCATCATCAAATCATCGAGGGGCCCACAGATATCGCTTTTATCCCGAAGGTAAAAGGAACGGATAAACTTCGACTCATATGGCTTGTTCTACTACTTGTTGAATCATACACAAAGGCACGTTTTATAGCACCGAGTTACCAAATGCGTTTTCGTGCAATCAATGTACTATCAACTCATAGTAACAACTCATATCTCTAGGTTTGAAGAATATAAGATATTATCGTCTCATGATCACTCGTGATAAAATCCATGAAGTGATTCCAATGAGCGCGGGTTGAATCCAATACTCAGAACTTATGAGCACTCATGAGTGTTGTAGCCCTTTGTCCAACACCTTAGACCTCTACAAGCCAACTCATGACAGTCTTAATTCATATCTACTTCCAACATATGACCGACTGTGGATGTTTGAATAACTTAGTCATTCAGGAAGAATAACCCAGTTTATTCGGGAAGTCAAAACATGCAAAATAAAACACAATAATAATTGAATCCAATATGGTATCAACCCTTTGAACATAAATAAAACACCTTTTATTTATCACCATATGATTACACATTATTCATTGTATACTGTTTCAGCTATCAACTTTATTCTTGAATTTAAAACAATAGTTGTCCCATGCTCCAAGCATGTACACTATGTTTTCTTAAACACTAGTCATGCCACACACCAAGTATGCATACTATGTTTGTCTATGATCTTTACTTTGTGAACTAGATCAATTGAACATAACTTCAATGATTCTCTTTTCACACTCCCAAATCCTTACTGCAAATGCAAGAATTCCAAATTCATGCCATTTACAGAAATCTGTTAGATTCTAAACTTATATGCATTGATCCTCTTGTAACGATTATGCACAAAGTCACAAAGACTTGGCAACAATCATTACAGAGTATTCCAAAGGAGATCAACTCCTTGGAAATATCCTTCTTGCATTAAGTTTCCTTAATCTTACACAGATTGAAAATTCTAACTTTGAAACATTTCCAGATTCCATTTTGACTATCACTTCTGAACAAGAGTTGCCTCCTTACAGATTATGTCAATATGGTCCTTCCAGAATTATCACTATCCTTCCAATTGTCCTTGAGTAACCAATCTTTGGTAAACCTTAGATTGTCCTCGACAATTGTTTAATCCTTTTAGTCATATCCAGTTCTAAACCTTTTCCCTTCTTAATGCCCCAGGCATTTGGAAAATTTTAGAACGGATGAATATAGCACATGTAATCGATCCTATATCCGAAGCATATGGGACACGATTCATGATGTCTTACATAAAGACTAAACCAGTCTTTTGCTATAATATTTCCATTTCAATTTGCCAAGTTCTCATAATTCAGATTATGAAAAGGGATGCCGTAATCATAATCGAATTTTAGAACGCAAATAATGGACCCATATACAGAATTTCCTTATGTTGAGCCATTCCAACATGAAATTCATATATATCCTTGACTAAATGATTAAAACCTCACGATCTAAGCTTATAGATTTGAGATGAAGCATAATTTCCTCTCCCTTAATTATAGCAAAACAACTTTTTCCCAATTGAAACTTTTGTTTTCTATAACTAACATTGCTAACTTGCAATACTTATCATAATTATCATGCTCCCACTAACATGATGATTATTAGCGTAACACTTATGCTCCCACTAGCTTTGACATGTACTCAGAAATCAGCTGGACAGTCTGAAATTTAGATTCATACACCCTTTCCGTAGATAGCTCACCTGTGTGTCTAAGCAATTTCAAGAACCATGAAAAGGGATACCGTAATCATGGTCTCAATTGCTTAGGCATTTGCCATTTCTCACAAGTCCATGTTAGTGTGCCGGTTAACCACATGCGCTCCACTAACGACTTTTGAAAATGCAAATAACACAATTGATATCTTCGTAAAATCTACTTAGTGAAAGCGTTTCCTCACCATCATTTTCATGAATCGGAGAGAAACCTTATGACACTTAGATTTATATGGTGTATGAGTTCCTACCCATATGAATTTGTCAAACCATAATCACAAGACAAAGATAATGACAAATCCAAAACCATATGGATTGAACTCAATCTTAACTTCTTGCCACCTGGCAGCTCAAGGGCCTGCCATTGCTTCCAAGTTGTTATGCAACAAACTGAGAACTCTAAGAACTCATATGCAAAGCCAACTTTAACTGGAATGGGCACAGATATGTCAACACGATAGGTTATAAACCTCAAGTCGTGTGCTAGTGAAGAACTTCAGGTTTTATTCTTGATTATTTCTTGAGACTTTCAAGACCTTTAAGACTCCCACTGTCCTCTTGACATATAAGACTCCCTTGTCAAACATCCAAGAGATAATGCGGATTCTAATCAAGAAAAACACTTTACCCAATTGGCCTAAGTTGGTCTTTGTTTTATCCAAAACATCACAACTTACCAATTTCAAATGTACAAGAGTAGAAAACTTTTAATCTTACATTTGACAAGTGTTTTAAACCTTCTTTAAGACATGTCACTCAAATGACAATCTTGGAGTATGACTCTAAGACTTGTATTGGAACGAAGTATGACTCATCTTCTTGATTTAACCATTTCAACAATTCAAGTTCCTCTTCTTAGTCATAAGAATGCACTAAGATTTCCTTAGAGAACTAATTTTGATATGGTTTCTTAATCATTAAGATGATCACAAAACTGATACTAAAGTACTCTCCCATCTTTTTAGATATGAGAAACTTTTATCCTTCTGCCTAATTTGATTCTTCTTATTCGCCCTGCCATACATTGGAACCTTTTCCAATGTCTCAGAGTTACACTTAAGCTTGTAAGTATAATCATATTTACTGAGCTTTAGTAAACTATGACGAATAGTCTTATCAATCTTTTGTGGTGGACTTAATCAGTGCACAAGAATGTGTACTCGATCCCTTAGTCCTTTACTTGACTCACACATCCATGTGGCCGAGTAATTAGTCTTAATATTCCAAAACTTGAAAGTTCTCATTCATCATGCTATACAACTTGCATGATTCCAAGTTCCGGTCCAATTGAAACTTGGGTGATGAGAATCTTTCCTTATTTGGTAAATCTAGACATTACCACAAATGAGAGAATCAATTTCATATTTCCACTCTTGCTCTTAATGGAATCATATAAGCAACAATTTTTCCTCAAAAGCCATTGTAAGGATATTTTAAAATAAATAAAATCAAAAAAAATTTCTTTTATTTTAAAACTTTGCGGAAAAACTTATCCTTACAATCCATATGAAAACTTGTTGTTATCTATTCCTAAGCAATATCTCATAACTCCTAAGAAGTTGCTCAAGAATCCGATCTTCAAATTATGCGATAGAAATCCATCTACGCCATCAGATTCAACATATTCTTTCTTTTAGTTTCTTCACTTTTCTTTGATTCTTAAAACATCACCATGTGACCCAGTCACATCATGTATCAGGAATCTCAGAATAGAAACTTAACAGAGTTAGATAGTGGTCTTTACCTGAAGTAGAGTCAAACTTATTGAATTTAACATCCTTAGGTAAATTTGGCAGCTTCGCAACCAATGCCCCTTCCCTTGGCAATATAAACGTATGGACCCTTTGATAATGGTACACGAGACTATCACAGACTTAGCTTTTCTCTTTACCATTTGGTCAACCGAGTTGACTATGGCCGATCCCTTTCCATTGGGAAGAGAATGCTTTACTGGATATCCAATGTCATCATTGTCAATGTCCATAAAGTTTTAGGAAGTTGATCTTAGCAAATAGATAAGATCATTAAGGGTCTTGTCATAGTCTGTTTCATAGGTGTCCCAAAGGAACTCACTATGTGACTTAGAAAGTGATTGAACCACCAACTTTCTCAAGAATTTGACACCCAACTCTCCCGGCTTGTCAATATGTGACTACATCTCCAAGATGTGTTCACACCTAGACCTTGCCTTGCCAATAGGGCTTGAGTGACCTTAAACTTTTCAAGAACTTGTGGGTTGGGGAGAATAATTGGAGGAGGTGAAAGAAGTATGATTTCCAAAGGACATCATCTTCATTTAGGAAACCTTGTTTCACTAGATTTCGGAAGATCATAGGTGTCTATTACAGACATCTTTTGGGAGATATTCAAGATAGTTGATTTAAAGTCCTTAATATGACACCCAATATGAAATATTAAGGCTAGGACCCAACAAACTATTTTATAACTTAGAAGAGGTATGCCGTAATCCAAGCTATAAAATATTTGAAGGTAGGTGAATGACGATTCACCAATTTCCACCAAGATAAATGAAATAAGTTATTAGGTTTTAATTGGTTTTGAAACTCCTAGATCTTTGAGATTCATTGAACTTTTCAAAGGCATGTTTCAATCTCGAGTGTGCCCTTCAGGTTTTGTGACTGGGATGCCGAGGATCACAAAACAAGGTGTGAAGTAACCATGCAAATCACTTGGTACCCTTATTAAATTACCCCTCAATCGATGTGCCGGTTAACCACACACGCTCCATCGATACTATGATAAATATTAAGTCACCCTTTACCTACCTTGTTAAGTCCAAGTTAGTGTGCCGGTTAACCACACACGCTCCACTAACGACTTAGACAAAGTGTAAAGTGTAATTTCATGGGTTAGCACCTTATTCACATTTTTCCTAAGTAACTAAGATTGGGTATTATTAAGAGTTTAGTTACTTAGTATTATCATTAATACTTTTAATGAAGGGAGAATTCTAGTCCTGTCAAACCCGTTCGGCTAACGACCCTCCACCAGTCAAGCAAGCGGTGGGTGAGAGTGGACACCCATTAAGTTGCCATTTTATAGGCAACAACCTTATACCCACCTTATAGACCAGCTTCGTGAATGAGGCGTACTAGCGGTAATACTGACTTTACTCTTATACATATATATATTATTAACTTATAATATTACAAAGTATAAGGGTTGAATTTTAACTTTTAAAATTCTAAGGGCTAACTTGGAATTAAAGTATTTATAAGAGCAAACTTTACAAATTCCAAAACTTGAGGGCAAGTTTTGAAACTATTCAAAACTAATTAATTCCATAACTTATGTGTTTAAAGTAGTTTTAATCCAAAAACTCTTCAAGTTCCATAACTTGAGGACAAGTTATGGAAGACTTTAAACTAATAAAAGAATTAACTTTTCTTTATTTTATAACTTATGGAATTAATTAAGGTTACACCTTTTTTATTTTATTTTATTTTATTAAATGAAGAGACTCTTGGTCCTCCATAACTTGAGGACAAGTTATGGAGTCATAAAACCATTTAATTAGAACTAGACTCTTCATTTTTGTAACCTTTGCCAATTTTTATGAGTTTTATGATTCTTAAATGTGACTTTTCATATAACTTGATGACAAGTTACAAAAACACATTTTAGAATCAATTCTTAGATTAATTTGGATTAAAACCAACTATCACATAATTTTATTCATTAATCTAAATTCACTCATAAAACAAGGTAACACAAAAAACTTTTGGTGATCCATAACTTATTCTTAAGTTATGGAATCCTTTAAAACATTAACACCAAATTTTGTAACTCCATAAAAACTTTGAATCAATTTTTTTTTTAAAACCTTTTCATATCCATAACTTATGGAGGTTTCAAAAAATAAAACTCTTTAGATCAAACTTTTAAAACTAATAAAATAATCATATTATTTTATCTTTTATTAAATTTGACCTAATTCAACTCATAAAGCAAATTATTCAAATTTTACAAATAATTAGTTTTTCACAAGAACAAGTAATTATCTTAAAATTTGACAAACTTCATGTTTTTTTTTCCTTTTTTTTTCAACTTTGAAAATAAAATATTTGCTTCAATATAACAGAAAACAACCCGTGGCTCTGATACCACTGTTGGGTTTTGAGCATTCTAACACTTCCTAAGTGTACATGCAACCCTAATTACCTTGGATCTATGTTTTCTCTAATATACATGCAAATAAGAACATCCAAGGTATTATCCTAATCTAGCATACAAAAACTATGAATGTAACAAGATAGAATACATACCTCTTGATGTAGCTTGATGTCTTCAAGCTTTAAGAGCTTAGCCCCAATAGTGTGGAAGCCTCAAGTGGAATCACAAATCACCAAGACACCTTGGAATACTTTAGAGAATATGATTACTTGGTTCTCTCTAGTGAAATTGGCTAGCCCTTCTTTAGTGTATCCACACTAGTGCCAATTTCACCAACCAAAGACATCTTTATATAGTATGGAGGATTAGGGTTAAACCCTAATACCCATGGCCTTTCATTTCCTAGGATCCATGGGTTAAACACTCCATGGACTATCCATCAAAGCTTAGCCCAACCTAAATGAACTTGGCCCATTCCATATATATAAGAGTCCATATTTAATTAGTTCCTTTTGATCACTTAATTAATTATAAATTAATTCTTGATCAATACTAATTAAACAATATGATTCCATATTAATATATTAGAACTTATAATATATTAATATTAATCATAAACATACTATTCTCAAAAGATTATCCATATAAATTGTGTCGGTGAAGTGCAACCCAAATGGACCATGCCGGGTCGGGTCAAGTACATACCAAATATAGTTATGGACTTAGACATTAATCCAACAGCTGGACCCAATACACTTTTGAATATCCGATCCTACCCGAAGGCCGAATCAACATTCTCAGGCTATAAGGTCTTTATTATACACAGCCGTGATGCAGACACTAAACATCTACAGTTATGATGTCAATTCCACATACAAGGAACCCTAGGCTAATAGGCATCATGGAATCAGGCAAATATATCATGTGATTCCTGAAGATTACTAGCCTAGCACTAGCATGCTGTTCTAACATATCAGAATATCAAATAACTGCATGGTATTTTAGGGTTTACTTACAGGCTCCGGCTGATCGTACCCTCTGCATCCTCCATCCTTCATTTTGAAATCCATTTTAAAACTTATTTCCCGAAAATCTCCTTGATTTGAGACTGGATTCACACAAGTGTTCCTCCAATTCACTCAAACCAAGGCTCTGATACTAACTTGTAACATCCATAAAATTCACACCAAATTTAAACTTTTTAATCATAATTAAAAACCAAAAAACGATTTTTTACAAAGAATTTTCAAATCATTTTCCATCAGAGTGTTCTAAAAATCACAACATAAGGATGAGGAGCGGTACGGTCATGCCTTCGCCTTGCCATGGTCTCCTGAAGTACCTGAAACAATAAATTGAGAACTGTAAGCCTGAGGGATTAGTGAGCTACCCCCAAAATACCAATACCACACTAACAATGCCATAACAGTATTAATTAATCAATTAACATGCATATTGGGCCATCGGCTTGACTGGACCGCCCTACCGGGCCTACAGTCTGTTTGGATCTATCCCGAGCCTTCAGCATGACTTGTAAGCCACGTGGGCCTACACTCTCCCCAGACCGCTCATTGGGTATGTTGGCCTTCAACACAAAGCAGGACCGCCTCAACCCAACCAACAAGCAAATAACCATGTGCGCATAACTATCATATACTGGCATATAGAAACATCAAACATATCTATCTCACTGATCACAATCATAGAATTCTCCTGTAACAAGAATACCGACCTATCAAATCCCTAATATACCAATCCTTACGGATCAGAAGAGCATAACATACTATCTACCCTTATTTCAATATAACAGATCATAACCATATGTAGCATACCATAACAATAACAACTAAAGGGCCGACCTTGGTGCCGTAGACCCTATCGATATAGTGAGGATAACTCACCTCGCAGATGTCGACTCGGAAGGTAAACTCCAACTCTCTGATCAATCGACACAGGCCCCACCACCTATAAGCATAGTTCCGTATACTCATAAGTATTTAACCTTATAAGGTACTCCATAACTCAATAGTCAACCCCTGATCAAGGTCAAAGTCCTCAGTCAAGGTCAACAGTCCATGTTGATCTCAACTCGTCGAGTACACCCAGCTACTCGCCGAGTCCCTTGAAGCACAATCCAACTCGCCGAGTCATTGAGGTGACTCGTCGAGTTCCTTTGAATCCCAATCAAACCTTAAGGCCACCCGTCAAGTTCCCTCCCTGCGACTCGACAGATATACATGCGAACATATTTTGGGTTAAAACTTATCCGACTCGCCGATTTGTTCTTCAACTCGTCGAGTCTTATGACAATATTCATCGGACTCGCCGAGTTGTTCAACCAACTCGTCGAGTTCAAAGGCCATCTTCATGCGACTCGCCGAGTCGACCTTGCGAGTTGCCGAAACCATTCAGTCCTCTTTCCATACATATCCATTTTAAGCCATGCAGCGACTCCAAATTACAGATCCAAGCTTCTAGGGCATGCTTATCACGTAAAGTTGCAAACTTTACGTGCATGCATGGCTTTAAAGGCTCAAAATGGCAAATCTAAGCTATTTATGGGTCTTTATGCACAAAGGGGACCTCAATCACGACTAAAGCTACAACTTTATGTTTCTAGAATCCAAAGAGAGTCCAGATCTGAAGTTACAACTTCAGATCTAGCCCATAGCTCATCATACCAACTTGATATTCCATGAAAACCCTAACACTCACCAAATAAAGGAGATATATAAGGAGAATGACGGTTTGGGTACCTTTTGAAGTTGATATATGAGATTAGTGTTGATTCCCACACTCCAATTGCTTCAATCTCCCTCTCCTCCAAGTCTTCTCCCTCTAAGGACTCTCTTTCAAGCTTCACACACACACACAAGGCACACACACACGAATAAGGCTCTCAAGGGTTCTTTGGAACCGTGAAGAGGTCCAAGGGAGGCTAAGGTCCCTTTAAATAGGGGTGCAAACCCCAGGAATTAGGGTTTCACTTGCCAGCTCCTACTCGTTGAGTCCCAATATGGACTTGTCGAGTAGGTCACTTAACCTGCGATCCTTCTCACTGCTACTCAACGAGTAGGTAAACCAACTCGTCGAGTAGGGCCTAACCCAAAAACTCATATTAAACAATGCCTGAGAATCGGGGCGTTATATTATATGTTATTTAGGATCATTGTGTGTGTTCAAGTCTTCACTTGACACCTAGCACCTTGTCCGACACTTCCGTACAATCCACTCACTACAGGTGAGTTCATACCCCTTAATTAACCTTTTAAATGTTTTTAAATGCTTTTGTGGTGTGGGGGGGGGGGGGAATACAAGTTGAATTATATTAGTTATTACATCAATCATAAGTGATTAATAACTAGTACACAAATGGATTTACTACGCTTTTAGCTGTTTTACCAAGCATACTACTTCAATGACTTCCTTAAACATTTTTACATGTTAAACTCTTTATCAAACTGTCTTACATATTGTATCTTTCCTTTCAAACTCTGTTACAATTATGTTTCAAACAAAGTATTTCTTATACTTCAAACTGTTCTTACCAAACAAACCGCTTTTAAATCATTTTACAAGCTGACATCAAGTCATTAATTTTTATTTATTAAACTTTTCAAAGGTTTTACAAAACTTCTTTTAAACTTTTATATTGTCAAATGCATGCCTATATATTATGTATACATACATAGACATAAAAGTTCTATCAGTTAATTCAGTACCTTTGCGTAGCAAAGGCATACTTTCGGTTATAAACGTACAATACTAGTAACTATAATAGGTATAGTTAGGAGATACTACTTACTATTCCTAGTACAAGGAATCACACAAGATTTAGTTCATTCATAAGTCTATACAAATATATTACATACTATATGAAGAGATACTATTACATACTATATGAAGAGATACTATTACATAGTATATGAAGAGATACTATTACATACTATATGAAGAGATACTATTATATAGTATATGAAGAGATACTATTACATACTATATGAAGAGATACTATTACATACTATATGAATAGATACTATTATATACGTTACGGGACTTATCATTCTACACCCGGCTGTTAGCTACAGTGGGAAAATGCACATCGACGGATGTCTACAGTTGTACTGTTCGGCGAGTTACCATGTCGTGTTTATCCTAGACAAATGGATACGATTTCTTATTATCTCTATTTTGTGACACATTCACATAAATGATTTCTTATTATCTTTATTTTGTGACACATTCACATAAACGATGAGGTAGACTATATTTTGATAATAATAGTTGTACATGGGGAAAAACCTTCATTCAGACGGAGAAGCAAACCTCCAACATTGTCGGGTCTTGGTAGAAGAATACATTTTATACTAGTAGGAAATATGGAATTTTCTAGGGTTTTCATACTTATACGAACTTTTTCATCAAACATTTACAAGTCTTTTCTTTACATTTTTACAAATCAAAGACACTAAAATACTTACGAATTCACCAGCTTAAATGTTGATCTATGCTTTCAAAATAACTTGTATTCTCAGGTCATCAGTAGAAAGGTACCGATGCCAGCATTTGACAAGATGGAGCACATACAAGTCTCATCTTTTATTTTGATTCATATTTTGGTGTCTTATAAACCACAGAACACACATGTATTAAAACTTTACTATTAATGCAATAGATGATGTTGTTGCTTGTTTACTACTTTGCATTGTTATGATACTTTACATGACGTCCTCCGCCCCATAACGTTTCCGCCGTTCTTGGTATTGGGGTGTGACAGAAGGTGAGGTTCGGAGCGAACTTGGGCGGTTAGAGGCGAGCATCGTCGACCTGGAGCGAACCTTCTCTATTCTGCTATGAGAAAGTGCCAGATGCGAAAGTAGACTTCAGTCCGAGGACAAGGGATCGAGCTTTCCCGACTAGACACGAACTACCTACTGACAAGCAAACTTGACAATGGAAACGAAGCGAAGGCAACCAAAGGTTCGCTTGTGAACATTTCCTAGCGAACCTTCAACCCTCTCTTTGACTTCTTACTTCCGTTTTAAGTCGGTATCGACCAAGGAAAGGTACGGGATGGTATGAATGACCATATAAATGTTGGAAAACATTGTTTTTACTTACCAAGAGTTCTGACAGAGATTGGGAGAGATTTTGAGAGAGATTTGGGAGAGATAGAGATAGAGTGGGAGAGATTGAGAGAGACTTTGTGTGTAGCCTTTGATTGTGTTTGGCCCCATAATGCAAGGTTCATAAACCCCATTATGCCTCATTATGAGTGTTTTACACCCCCGAATGGTGCTTAATAGTGCTTTGTAGGGTCATTATATCACTCACCCTGGCTAGGGTTTAGAATTTCCGAGCATTTGAAACTTCTGAGTGATACTTTGTATTATGATAGAAAACTGTACATTAGAAAACATAGAATATACCCTATCATACAAGCACTAATTGATATTATCAGTTTGACACATTGAATTCTATTGACTTTGAGTTGACCAGAATTTGACAGTTGTTACACAGTCCCATATAGATCTATACACAAATTCACGCTCTCCCTCCAGGAGACTCTGGTTATAATTTCAGGGCTTGGTTGTTACTTAGTTAAGTACTTGAAGTGTGTCTCACAAAGCTATACTGACGGTTAAGTGTGGAATAATTGAAAATCATTTGTAATGAATAACTATTTATATGTTCGATAAACTATACCTAATATAGTTTATGTGTTTGTTACTGTAGTAGAACTTGTACTTAGAAAGATAGTACTTATGTTCCATAAACTATACCAATTAAAATTTATATATTCTTTTGTATTGTACCTCTGTATTTAGAAATAATGATATAAATGTTCCGTAAACTATACATTTTATAGTTTATAAGTGTATTCCGTTTGAAATGTAAATATTCTGAAAATTCTCCTTTGTTCAGCATGTTACAAAGGTTTAAAGGTTTGCACTTATATATATATATATATATACACACACACACACACACACATATATATATATATATATAGTTCAAATAAAAACAGTAAATAGTGTGAGAACGTAAAAACACTACTTTTATGTTATTAATCTACAATGAATTTTGTATCCATAACTTTATGTCATTATTCAGCAATGAATAAATGAATTGTCACATGTTAAAACTAAAATTAGAATTTACAACAAAAATGAATATACATAAATTTATAATAGAATAATAACATTCTAATGAATATATGAATAACCAAAATTTTAATATTCATATTAAAATTACTACAACAATAAACATATATAACATTCATTACAGAATAAAAAGATAAACGTAGTGTTTTTACGTTCTCACACTATTTACTGTTTTTATTTGAACTTACTTCTATATATATATATATATATATATATATATATATATATATATATATATATATATATATATATATATATATATATATATATATATATATATATATAATTGAAATTAAAAAGACAGTCGGACAAGTGAATTTTCCCTAAGCCCACAACCAAAGAAGGAACATGAGTTAAGGCGAAAACACTAGTCCTAAGCCTGTTGAATCTCATATATATATATATATATATATATATATATATATATATATATATATATATATATATATATATATATGATTTGGTAAAAACAATAGTTGAGACTGTCGAAATAATTTCGAATAATTTGAAACAGTCTAAAATAATTTGAAATCGTTTGAATGTTTACACAAAATTAATTGTGCTATACTTGTATCCCCCCCCCCCCTAAAAACATGGAAAATTAGTGAAAACATAAGGGTATGAACTCACGTCGAATGCGTGTTCGTGTTCGGATGGCGAAACAGTAGTGACGATCCTCGGGTTAGCGTACGTGAAGATAGTCGTGTTCTAAAAATAATTATATCCGACGATGTATTTAAATTAATAAGATATTAATTTAAATAATAAATTAAATAGTGATTTAAATAATAATTAAAGTGTTAGACAACAATTTAATTATGTAATGAATACTTACAAAAATTATTTGGATTATTGTTAGGCGCTTTCGTTGTGCAAGAGGAGTTTTCAGTGACATTTGGGGGGGGGGGGGGGTCGGTCGGATGTGAATGTTTGGTGGTGTTCTTGGTGAAATTATGAAGATTTGAATATTGTTCTTGGTGTTCTATATGGAATTATGATGATCTGGGTAGAAAACTCTTGAAGATAAGAAGATTCTATATGACTTTTGAGAGCAAGATGAGAGTGTTTACGGCTGGGAAATTGAGAAATGAATTGGGTTCATGGCTAAACACCTATATATACATGGAGTTTTCGGCCTTAATGGCCTTAAACTTTATGTTTTCGGTCTATATGATCGAAATCTCTATTGATTTTGGTCCTAAGGTCAAATGGAGAAGTGGTTTGCGGTTTTGAGTCAAAGGGAAAGGAGTTTGCGGCCTTAAAGTCCAATAGAAAAGAGATTTCGGTCAAGGTCTTCTAGAAGATGGTGTTTTTGGTTTGCTTCATTCCAAAAGGAGGTGTTTTCGTTTTAGTTTTGGGATAAGATTCCCTAGGCCGAAAACTGCATTTATACCTTGAATTATCACATATTAAGTTAAGTATAAGTCCTTTATTTGAATTAGTGTAAGCTTGGTTTGATCCATTGTGACTTTATGTTAATTATCTAGCTTATACTAGCTAATCTCAACATGGTTTTCCATATAACTTGCATATGGTCGTAGTTCGGACCTTTATTAATTTGAAACAACAGATTGTTACATTATCCCCCCGTTAGAGGGAATTTCATTCTGAAATTATTTCTATAGAGAGTACTCATGGACTAGGGAAAAGATGCGGGTACTTTTGTTTCATTTGGTCTTCTCATTCCCAAATGAATTAAGGTCCCCGCTTGGCATTCCAACAAACCTTCACTGTTGGTATGTGACTCTGTTTCATTCGTTTCACTTCCCTATCCATGATTTATACCAGTTCTTCCACAAAGTTAAGACTCTCATTTATCTCGATTTCGTTGAGTGGATTCACAAGAGTCTCGTCGGATAGACACTTCTTTAGATTTGACACATGGAATACAAGATGTATGTTTTTAAGTTCTTGTGGTAGACGGAGTTTGTAGGCTACTAGGCCGATTCTAGCAAGAATCTCGAACGACCTAATGTACCTTGGATTTGGTTTCCACGCTTTCCGAAGTCTATCATGCCTTTCAAGGGTGAGACCTTCAACATGACTCGGTCACCAACCTGGAATTCCAAGGGTTTTCTTCTCTTGTCTGTATAGCTCTTTTGTCTATCTCTAGAGGCTTTCAGTCGTTCTCGAATTTGAACGATATTTTCTGTGGTTTCTCGAATGATCTCTGGGCCAGTGACGGTGTTATTAGGGACTTGCCCTTTAGCTAGCTGTGTGCCACCCACTTTATCCCAGCACAGAGGGCCAGTGACGGTGTTATTAGGGCTTCGAACGGGGCAAGCTTGATGCCAGAGTGGTAGCTAATGTTGTATGAAAACTCGACAAGTGGTAACTGGGTATCCCATGCTTTACTAAAGTCGATCACACAGACTCTCAATATGTATTTTAGGGTTTGAATAGTTCTTTCACTCTGCTCGTCGGTTTGTGGGTGGAAGGCTATAATCATGTCCAACCTAGTTCCTAGACATTTCTGTAATGACTGCCAGAACCGCGAGGTGAATCTACTATCTCTATCACAAATAATTGATATTGGCACACCATGCAGTTCTACTATCTCTCTGATGTATGTTCTGGTTAATTTCTCCATCTTGTTTGTTTCCTTTATTGATAGGAAGTGTGCGGACTTGGTTAAACTGTCGAAGATTGCCCAAATGGTGTGATGACCACCCGGGGTCTTAGACAACTTAGTTATGAAATCCATTGTAATCTGCTCCCACTTCTACTCAGGTA
The DNA here is from genome assembly GCF_051521515.1 of Lactuca serriola. Lineage (NCBI taxonomy): Eukaryota > Viridiplantae > Streptophyta > Magnoliopsida > Asterales > Asteraceae > Lactuca > Lactuca serriola. Next base: position 47,946,472 of record NC_136415.1, read on the forward strand.
TCTTTGGCTGCTAAAGTAGTCATAAGGGCTTCTGGTATTCTACTTTGACTTTGGCGCAAGTTAGGTGCTTTCCCACATAGGTAGCAATCTCGGCTTTCATCTTCGGCTACTAATAGAGTTTCTTGAGATCCATATACATATTATCTAAACCTGGATGAACGGAGAATCGAGTTTTGTGGGCTTCATTCATGACAACATATCTGTAGCCACCAAACTTCAGTGTCTAGATCCGATTCATGAAATAACAAACTTCGTCACCCTTGATTTCGAAGTTTTTCTCCATTCCTCTTAAGGCTTCATCTGCCACATTATCCGGCTCTAAGGCTTCTAGCTGGGCCTCCTTGATCTGTGTGGACATATGAGAATGGATTGTCATGGTTAGTGCTTTCACTCTACGACCTGAGTACTCCTTTTGACTAAGGGCATCTGCTACTACATTGGCTTTGTCGGGATGATAGTAAAATTTTCATTCATAATCATTGAGTAGTTCTACCCATCGTCGTTGTCTCATGTTAATTTCTTTCTGATCAAAGATGTGTTGGAGACTTTTGTGGTCGGTGAAGATGGTGCACTTGGTACCATAAAGGTAGTGTCTCCATATTTTATTGCAAAGACTACTGCTCCCAAATCAAGATCATGAGTGGTGTAGTTGAATTCGTGTACCTTTAGTTGTCTCGAGGCATAGGAAATAACCTTTCCTCGCTGCATAAGCATACAGCCTAGTCCCTGATTGGATGCATCACAGTATACTACAAAGTCTTATGTTCCTTACGGAAGGGACAAGATAGGTGCGCTACACAAGGCTTGCTTCAGCATTTGGAACACAGTGTCTTGTTTCTCCCCCCCCCCCCCCCCAGCTAAAAGTTACACCCTTCTAAGTCAGGGCAGTAAGCGGTTTAGCGATTCTAGAGAAATTCTGTATGAACCTACGGTAATAGCCAGGAAGTCCTAAAAATTAGCGGATCTCCGTTGGCGTTCTGGGCGCTAACCAGTTCTTGATTTCCTTTTATTTTGGATGGGTTCCTGTGTATTCCTTCTTCGCTGACCACGTGATCCAGGAAATTTACTTTCCTTATCCAAAACTCGCACTTTCAGAATTTCGCATGAAGCTTTTCCGCCCGATTCATTAAATCCATGAATAATATAGGTGCATTGGTTAGACTAAAGGGCATTACTACAAACTCGTAGTGACCATAACGAGTTCGAAATGTTGTTTTGGAAACATCATTCTCATGGACTCATAATTGGTGATACCCCGATCTTAAGTCAATCTTTGAAAAGTAGTTGGCTCCTTGGAGCTGATCGCAGAGGTCGTCTATTCGCGGATGGATTGCTCCTGATCTCATAGCGACTTGTCGGTATTACATTGCTTGCCGATCCTCACGAGTCCTAAAGAAACCCTCCTCCTTTCACTGCCTTACGGGGACCTAATCACCATCCCACACAACACCAAAAAAGCATCACAATACATAAATCCTACTATACATGATTTCCTTATAGAACAAATTGCTACACACAAGTTTTCGGGCTCTCCTACATGACCACCGACAGTCCCTAAGGGCACTCCGTAGGTGATAACCAGTAAGCACGGATAACGTATAGATACATCGGTTATTATCACAAAGCGACATGCTCAATACCAGGAGATAGACCTACTGATTGCTACAACATAGTAGCACACTCAATACTTGAACATATTTCTAACAGAATACATACAGAGTCTTCAGCATGACTGGACCGCCTCACCGGGTCTTCAGCCTATCTGGACCACTCTCAGAACCTTCATCATGTCTGGACCGACTCTTCGGGCCTTCAGCCTGTCTGGACCGTTCACCGGGCCTTCAGCCTGACTGGTATGCCCCAATGTCCTTTAGTGTATCCGGGCCACCGTAGGTCTATTGAGCAAAACCCTGGACCCATCCTGGTGCACTCTCATATATAGCCAGCTCTTCCCCACTTGGGGCTTCGAACTCTTGATCCAATCTGCTTGCTATAATCCTGACCTAACCATGCTTACAGACAGATCCAACCCTAATTCTACCTTGAGTACCCATAGATACATACAAGGGATCATCCCATCAATAGCAAAAGACGTCCATATAACCGATCAAAACAAGATCCCATACTTGATCAAGACTACACGAATCCTACCCACACAAAACTAGCCCGAGAAGACTTCTAAGGCGATCTTAAAGGTTTCCAAATCCAATTCTGCTATGAATAAGAAATTCCACTCTACCACTGAGGGCGAACTTACCCAAGGACCAAAGGAATCATAAACACACTGCACTGTAGAGGCTCGCCGATCAATTTCTACCAATCAAACCTGAAACAACAGTCTGAACAGTAATTGTCAAAACCTTCGATGCCTGACACTTAACTTGATAATTTCCAATTCTCCCCCACTAAGGGTTCTATCTACGATCCACTGGTTAGAAATCAACCTACAACTCAATCCGGCTTAACTAGGTACGACCATTCCTAACCATGGAATGCATAACATTCATAAAATGATCCTTCCCTATACACATCAATCGAAACCCAAGTAAAACCTAAATTTCAGCTGAAGACTTCTGGTATGTAGATTGGCACATAACGAATCCTAATAATCCAAGGATAGCAGAAAGAAAACCCGAGATATACCTTACCCAATACAACAAAATTTCAAGACAATGCAATTCTGATACCATCTCGAAGAATATAGGAGATGTCACACTTTCAAGGGTATTTGAAGATATCCTAACTTCTTCCTCTTGGGTTACCCCGACCACCCTGAGGGTACGTAGGAAAACTCCCCTTTGATCCCAAGTAATCCCTGTTTGTAATCGAACTGATAATCTGACACCCGGCCTACTCGAGAATATGGTACCTAACTTTTCTCACAAGATACTCATGCCACATCGACTCACCTGTGCTTAGCAGTGTTGAAATTCTACCACCAACCCCTACGACTAACAGACCCAGAGCTAGAAATATAATCTCACCCTGGGGTCACAAGCCTGCTCACTCCTATGAACTCAGGAAAAACTGAAAGGGTACAACCCTTGCCATAGATGATAAAATTCCAATCCGTCAATCAACCATTTTACTTCCCATCCTCTAATGAATCCCTGAATTCTAACTACCTACGATCCTTCGATAATAAAATTTTCCTGACACTTCCAATGACCTAACGACTCATGAAGTTATGAAACACATAGATCTGACAAAACAAGTAACTAACCTGAAATTACTGCTTATCCACACTCAACAAGATTCCAAGGCAAGACAAATACCGATCAAGGAAATTTTGACCATAATGTTATTATAGAATGGGGGTTTTCAGTTACATACCAGAGATTTATTCCGCTCGACTTTGACCTCATGAGGAACGATGACCGTTGAAATTCTAATTCCTTTCGTCCCCAAGGTAGGACAGCTGGACCTAAAATGACCTGGCTGGTGATAGTAAAAGCATATCTAATCCTTCTTTCAACCCTGTTGCACATGCCCTCTCTCTCCGCACTTGAAACACTTGAACTTGTGATAAGCAAATCTATGGTTTCCACCACACTTGCCACACACCTCCTGATCCTCCTAAATTTTAGTACCCAGGTTAGCAGCCTCCGACTCTTCGTTCTCTGCTGAATGGTCCCTCCTCATCTTTCCTATTTGTGACCCTACAACCAGTGCTCCCCCAACAGTCATCCCAGTAGCAACATCTCATACGGTTTGTAAGGCTGCAATTTGCTCCTGGCAATCACCCTAGCGGTGACCTGGTTCATGACATCGGACAATTCTTCTTGCAAAATCTGAGATACCTCCATGGAAATCATCTCCCGCATTTGATCAACGAACAATACATACATATGATGGGTTTTGGTCATAAGACATCCTATGTGCTCATACAAACCCTAATGCTTGGATCTAGGTTTCTCTATTGTACATGCTTTGAATCCAAGACTATAAACCCTAATTCTAGCATACAAGTAATCATATTAGATATTAGAATAGGTTTGTAATGTTACCTTGATTGTTATGTAGCAATAACAATCCCAATTCCTCCTTTGAATTGACTTTGGAAGGCTTAGAGTCACAAGTGTCACTCCTCTAATGGTTCACAAACACCATAAGCAAGAGGATGAAGAGGAGAGAGGATGGAGGCTGCCAAAACCATGTGAAAACCCTAGAAGGTTGCTTGTCCACGTTTTTGAGCCTTAAGGGTTCTATATATAGTGAGGCAATTAGGGTTATCTAACAAGGAAACCCTAATTTGGTTGCTTAAGCCCTAAGCAACCATGGAGCCCTTTCTTAAAGCCTTGGACGACTTCATATGGGCTTCCCCCATAGAATTCGTCCACCTTATAATAAAAGGCAAGCCATAGCCCAAATTGCAATTATCTTATAATTACAATTCCAGTCCCTTAAGTTTAATTAATCTCTTTTAGTCACAAAACTAATTACCAATTAATTATTGACTATTATTAATTAAACAATGTGATTTCTCCTTTAATATATTATTCTCATAATATATTAATAAATCATATTTAATCCTTTCTCTCCATAATTCATCCTATCAAGTTGCTTCGGTGAAGGCAACCCAAAAGGACCATGCACCATCGGGTCAAATACATACCAAAATAGTTATGAACTTAGACACTAATCCAACAGTCTCCCACTTGGATAAGTGAAATAACTATTATGCGTATGACTTCAGATCCTGATCTGCAATCGTAGCTTTCCAAAGCCGCTGTCAACTCTGATCCTATCAGATACGCGTGTCCTTAGATAAGGGATCATATATTCCTCCATTCTAGATATCATATGAGATATGATTTCAAATCATTCTCTTTGTACTACTTCTCGATTTTTGATTTATCACGACAGACTAATTGAACAAATCAAATTAGCCCTAGCCCAGCCGAGCATTTACGTTTGTCATCACTAAACCATCGAGGGGCCCAAAGATATCGCTTTTATCCTACTTTGGATAAAAGGAACGGATAAACTTTGATACAATGCTTGCTTGCACTCACTAACCAAATCACACACAACAATATGTTTTATAACACCAAGTTAATAGTGTGTTTACATATTATCAATGTGTAACCGATTCGCAAGATACAACTCACACATCTCGGTTTCAAGAATATAAGATGTTATCATCTCACCAATCACTCGTGACACAATCCATGGAGTGATCCAAGTGAGCGTGGGTTTAATCCAATGCTCAAATCATATTCGTAAGCACTCATGAACGTTGCAGCAAACATTTGCTTATGTCTAATACTTTTCTAGACATTCCACACACCAATTCACGACAGTCTTCATTCATATCTACTTCCAACATATGAACGACTGTGGCCCATTTGAATAATTCGATTATTCTTAATAAACTCAATTATTCTGGAAGTCAAAACATGCAAAGTGAAACACAAGAATAATACTAATCTCATATGGCCTCAAAACTTTGAGTATAAATAAAACACCTTTTATTTATCACCATATCGATTACTCATTATTTGTCGTTTCGGGTAATCAACTTCTTACTTGAATTATTACACTTGTCCGATGCTCCTAGCATGCACACAATGTTTACCTATGGTTCTTACTTTGTGAAATAGATCACATTGAACACATTTCCAATCATTATAATTTCACAACTCCAAATCCATTTTTCATAAGTTTAAGAATATCAAATTCTTGCCACTTATAGAATATGCTAGATTCTAACATTTTATGCAACTTACCCTTTCGTAATGCCAATGCACCAAAGTCACAAAGACTATTGCCAATGATATTACAAAGTCTTCTATCGGAGATTGTTACAAGACAATTCCTTAGATGTGATGTCTCTCACTCAAAGTACATTCCTTTGAACATCCTTTTGCATAAAAGTTTCTAATCTAGTCATAGATTTTTAATATTCAATTCCCAATATGGATACATTTCCATATTTTCCATATGACAGCTCATTCTTAATAGAGTTTCATCTACTCGTAATGATGTCGATATGGTCCATCCAATATGGACACATTTCCATATTTTCCATATGACAACTCATTCTTAATAGAATCTTTTCTATTCATAATAATGTCGATATGGTCCATCCAATACCATGCTTCCAACTACTCACAAGCGACCAATCCTCGTCGAACTTTCAATTGTCCTTTGATAGTTGTTTAATTATTTTAGTCAAAACGGATTCTAGTCCTTTTTCCCTCTAAATGCGCTAGACATTTGGAAAAATTTAGAATGGTTAAACATTAAAGCATTTGCAATCGATCCTATACCCGAAGCGTATGGGACACGACGCATAATGTTTTATTTGATATGTTCTCAAAATTCGAATTGTGAAGAGGAATGCCGTAATCATAATCGAAATTATATGAAGACACTATATACCCTTGACTAAATTTATTAACATTTCTCAACCTAAACCTTTAGATTTGGAATGAAGCATAATATTCTCTCCCTTAATTATAGCAAAACAACTTTACAACCCTTACTACTTTGCAAGGTATGACTCTTGTTTTCTATAATTAATATTGCCAACTTGCAATACGTGCCTTAATAATCGTACAATCATAACATTTATGCTCCCACTATCATGATGATTATTATAAAACATAACACTTATGCTCCCACTAGTTTCGACATGTATTCACAAACATCTTAACTTTCAGAAAAACAATGTTTATTGAATTTCTTAAGTTCATGTTTCTAATACTTAGTGCTTTGATAATCTTTTATCAAGGTTTCTTTAACTTATACACCTTTGCCTTAGATAGTTCATATGTGTGTCTAAACATTTAAGACTAATTGCCAAACCTCACAATTCAAATCATGGAAAGGGATACCGTAACCATAATTGAATTCGAGAATGCAATTTTACAATCACTATCTTCTTAAAATCTTTCTTAGTGAAAGCATTTCCTCACAATCATTTTCATGAAGGAGGAAATCTAATGACACTTAGATTTTAAACGGTGTATGTGTTCCTATCCATGTGAATTTGTTGAAACCAATGTTTACGACAAATTCAAACTCATATGGACCGAACTTTCTTGATCTTGATTTCTTGCCTTATGGTAGCACAGCTGCCCACCATGTCTTCCAAGTAGTTAAGCAGCTCACCTTTTCTTATCAATTTACTTTCCATTGATCAAGGTCCTTGCCTTTTATGCATTCAAATGAGAACTCATAGGACTCACATGCATAATTAACTCGATTGGATTGGCACAAAAACAAAATAATGTCAACACGATGGGTTGTAAACCTCAACTCATGTGCTAGTGATGATTGATAAGGTTTATTTGATTTGTTCTTGAAACCTTTCAAGACTATTAAGACTCCCACTGACTCCTTGACATATACGATTCTCTTGTCAAAACATTTATTGACAAACAAATATTCAAGAGTTAGTGTAGCTTTTATCAAAACACTTCATAAATTGGTCCTAGTTGGTCTTTGTCTTATCCAAGACATCACAACTTTCCACATTTGATGAATGTTATAAACCTTCTTAATACTATTCACTCAATGTCACAATCTTAACTTTAAGACTTGTTTTGAAACGAAGTATGATTGACTTTTAGATTTAACCATTTCTTCAATTCTTGATTCCTCTTCTTAAACATACAATTGTACTTAGAGTATCAATTGAAATACGGTTTTTAATCATTAAGACCTATCATAAAGCATAAAAGGTACTCTCCCTTCTTCTCAGAATGGAGAAAATTTTATCTCTCTGCCTACTTGATTCTGGTTATTCGTTCTACTATTGATTTAAACTTTTTTCAATCAATTCAAAATTACACTTAATCTTATAAGTATAATCATATTTACTAAACCTTTAATAAATCATGACGAATATCTTTGTTACTCTTATGGTGAACTTGATCAACACACAACTTTGTGTACTCGATCTCCTAGTCCTTCTCTTGACACCTTGTCAACGAATTAGTCTAATTTCCAAATAAGAAATTTCTCATTCATCGTGCAACCAAGTTGCATGATTCCAAGTTTCTGTCCAATTGAAACTTGGGCGATGAGAAACTCTCCCTATTTGGTAAATTCTCGACTTTCCATAAATAACATAATAAGAACCAAATCCATTATTGCTAATAATAGAAACATTTTAACATCAATTTTTCATACACGCCATTGTAAGGATAAATAATTAAAATTTAAAATCAAAATTTATTTTATTGCGGAAAAAATTTGTCCTTACAATGCAACTCATTGAAAAACTTATGCTAATACATCTTTCTTAGCAATCTAATTCTAACTCTAAGTAGTAGCTCAAGAATCTAATCTTCGAGAAATACGATCGAAATCCATTCCTACACGGTTAGATTCTGCTCACTTCTTCCCTTAAGCTTCCTTTCTTTTCTTCGATCCTACAAAACATCAATTGTAATCTTATCACATTATGTATTAAGAATCTAGAATAGAAGCTTGAAAGAGTTAGTCAATGGATTTTACCTAAAGCAGAGCCATACGTTTCGACTCTCCCATCTCTTAGATCTCTTAGGTAAATAGCGCAGCTTCGTCTCCAATGCTCCTTCTCTTGGCAATAAAAACAAATCGACCCTTGTGGAACAGCACATGGAACTACTTCAGACATTGCCTTTCTCTTATGATCAAACTTTTCGATCATAGCATGTCTTTCGTTGCCATTGTCTATATCCATAGAGGTCTCGAAGGCAGATTCACCAATCAACTTTGCTTTTCTATTGCGCCAAACCATTGCTGATTCGGCAACAATAAGCATATAGGTGAGATCTATAAGGGTCACGTCGCGGTTCATCATATAGTACTCTCTTACGAACTCACTATATGAGTTAGGAAGTAACTGAAGAACCCAATCAACAGCTATTTCCTCACAGACAATGGATCCCAACATTCTTAGTCTATCAATGTGTGATTTCATCCCTAGGACGTGTGCACACACCGGCTTTCCTTCTTTATGTTTACTTGCCAAAAGGGCTTGAGTGATATTGAACCTTTCAATTTTACAATCTTGTGGGTTAGGGAGAATAATTGGAGGAGGAGGAGGAAGTGAAGCATGATTTCTTGTTCATCGATCGAATCGTGGAATATCATCTTCACGTGGAATGCTTGTTCCACGGGATTCGGGAAGACCATAGTTGTCGAACTTTGACATCTACAAAACGGGAGAAAACAAAATTCAAGTTAGTTGATAGATTGAGTCCTTAGTAAATCACCCAAATGAGATACTAAGGCTAGGACCCAACACAATATTCCACAACTCGGGAGAGGGATGTCGTAACCCTAATTGCAGAATATTTGAAGGTAAGTGAATGACAATTCACTAATTTCCACCACGAAAAACGAAAAAGAAATTTAAGTTTTAAATCTATCACTACTAGAAAAACAGCCTTTTACGATGCTCATTGCGCGTCGTAAAAGGCTCAGACGACGTGCAAATGCGTGTCAAGGAAGGCCCTGTCATAAAGAGAGACGACGCGCATTTACGACGCTCATTTACGATGCGCAATTACGACACGTGTTTACGACACACAATGCGTATCAAGGAAGGCCCTGTCATAAAGGAAGACGACATGCATTCGCGCGTCGTAACCTTACGACGCGCGTGTTAATGACACACAATGCGTATCAAGAAAGCCCCTGTCAAAAAAGGCCATGTCATAAATGAAGATGACACACATTTTTGCGTATCGTAAATTTAAATGTTAAAAAAAAATTTATATATTTATTAATTTTTAAATTAAATTTGCATTTAATTTCTCATAATAGAAATAAAATACCATATACAAAAAATACAATCCATTGCATAATATAAAATAAAATTTCATACTCAAAAAATAAAATAAATTGCACAAATTGTAATGTCATACTAAGAATCATTCAAATGTTAAACAAAAATAATACATTGCTAATATGGGTTATACATTCCTATAAAACTAACAAATAATCATGCAACTCTGTTTCTTACTGGAAAGGAATGTCAAACATGATTACAAGTCTCCCTTAATCTTGAATACTCACCTGCTTAAGTAGAATGTTGTTGTTGAGAAGGTTACCTAGCAACAGAGAAAAACACAACACCTCTCCCACAATCATAACATCATTTACAGAGAAAGGGTTGTCAATTACTTTCATTAAGACTTTCATTCAATCACAAAAATATTAAATAAAAGGGTGAAACAATAACTTACTTTTGATAAGTTGATCTCCCTTAGAGCAAACACAGCTAAAGCATTGAACAAAACCCTATTTCAAAATTTTATAAATACACAAATCATGATACCTGATATTGGAATACACACTTTGAGACATGAATAAATACGAGTAGATTAACCTGGATACATAGGAAGTAAAGATGGAAGGTGCCAGAACTCCGGGGGCACTGGGTTGGTTCCTTCCCACTCGCACACACCAAGCCAGAACTCCACTTAATCCAGCACCAAAATAAGCCTGCATTCAGAAAGCTACAGGGGTGAGTCACAATTCAAGAATCTGTTAAAATTTGAGGAATAACATGTTCAACCAAAACAATATTAGAAAACAGGGTTAAATGTGAAACATAGCAATGTAATAATTATCAAGGTGTTGGAATACTTGAAATCTAGATTATTTGCTTGTTTGTACATCTAGACGATTTTATCACGAACATAAGTCATGTTATCAACTTTCTGAAGAAGTATACACATCAACAAGACCTGAAAATGTGAATAATGCAACCATTAGATTCACATAAACCAACGATCCCAACAAATTTATTGGGATTTTGTAAAGAGCAACTAAAACCAACTTTTAACCTTCAACTAAAACAATGTAAAAGATGAGGGAGGAGAATGCTTACTTGTAAGAGCAACTAAAACAACTTTTAACCAGAAATATTCATGTTCTGATATTGCATCTTTCAATTTTAAGAAGCAACTCGAAAATAACCTAGCAAAAAAAGATAAGTTTAAAGAAATTTAATACATTGCAATGCCATGGAAATCTATAACCAAACCCATAATTATAATCATAATTTAGTAATATAATGTAATATGATATGGATATTATTGAAGATTAAAAAAATTAACCTAGTACTAGAAAAACCCCTGTCTTCAACTAACATTTTAGACTATATTCTATAATCTTATCAACTTGGATAAATCCCATTATCGTAACAGCTAAAGCAAGGATCAAAGGAATTGGGTTACACATGATGATTGTTAGTTAAATTTCCTCTTGTACATGTAAGTAAAAATGAGAGATTTCAAGTGTAAACCTGTGCATAAAAGACTTTTCTGCCTCACTTTCCAGTGATGCTATTTTTTCCAACAAGTCATTGGTTGTACCCCTCCCATCACCAGCATCCTCACCTCTATGTCTGGTAGATAGTAATCAAAATATGGATAATAAATACAACATTCATTGGAATTTTTAACCCAAAAATCCAAGATCTAAAAAGAGCACTTCACATTCATGAGCATCCAAGCGTTCGACTTCAGCCATGCTTGCCACATGAGGACCAAGTTTTGCAATGCCTTTCTCTGTCAAAGAGACTGGATGGTTGTTTTTTCAACAGTTGATGGGGGCATTCGAAGCAGCTCCTATGGTAAGACATTGATGACACAATTAATTTCAAAAATTTCACAAATTTAATTAAACTAATATTCATAAAACTAACAAGAAAACATATGTTCTTATTATAGTCTTATATGGCTTATTAAGAGCTTTTTATTCTTCAACAGTGTAGAGTAGAGTTAATATATATATATATATATATATATATATATATATATATATATATTTTCAGCTACATTGTATTATGTTATAAATTTATAATCATAACACTATTTGTGTTGCCTATTTAGATGGGGATAGTTGATGCTATTGTGGATGTCTTAACCCACTAAGATATGATTTATGCATAGAGTTTACAAAAAAAAAAAAAAAAAAAAAAAAAAAAAAAAAAAACAAACTAATCTATATATTTGTATCTATTAGGTCTTGAACTATTAAGTCCATTAAGTAAAACAAAAACAAGACCTTAGTGAAAGACTAAAAGGTAATAATAATAATAATACAAAAGTAGACATACAGTTAGTTGCAGTTGACTTACTATAGTAAATCTTTTCAGCTTTCATAAGACCTAATCCAAGTTCAGCACTAATACTCGCATACTGCTTTGATGTCCATTCATACACAAATGGTTCAGTTTCAACCAAAATCTGTATTTTTTTTTATTGTAACAATTAGCAAAAAATTTGATTTCATATTTTTGAAAAATAACATAAAAAATCTTACAACATCATCATACTGGGAGCCCGACACATTCAAATGAAGGTTTCCATCTCCAAGGTGACCATATCCCACTACATTTGCTTTACCACCTGTTTTTCTTTTTTAAAACCAAAATTAGCAAATCATAACAAATTGAAATAATTTTCATCAAAAAAAAGTTTAACTTTTAACTAAAAAGTATCCTCATTTCTTCAACAAGATCATACATTTTCTTAACTAGAATTGACAAATCATATTTATATACAACTCTAGCTTTCTGCAATGCTTCTGGAATTCCCTCACGAATTTGCCAAAATGATGATGTTTGATTCAAATCATGTGATATGGCTCCATCACTTACTAAATCACTTTTCATTGCATCCACAAGAAAACCTTTAACATTCTCTCTACAAAATTTAGATAGATATTATATATAATTATTATTATATATAAATATATAAATAGGTAAAGTAAAATAGAAAAAATTTAGTTACTTGTCATTAGATTCATTGCTTCCGGTTGTCTCGATAAGAACATAGAAGTCGTAAATTGAAGATGCTAATGGATTTTGGACACTGTCTAAATGATCAACAAACTCAAATGGAGATAATATTTCAATTTCACCCAGTCTAGCCTGGAATAGAAGTTTCTAATACAAACAAAAAAAAAGAATATAAGATTTTTTTTCAAAAAGCAAAGTGAACAAAAAGAAAAACAATATTTCACCTGGCAACTGATATAATCTTGACAGCAGGTCCTGCTTTAGATTTAGGGGAAAACACCAAGTTTCAAAACTTTTTTCATGATTAACCTTGACCCTGTATGCAATTCCTACATGAAAATTATGATAATAAGAGGCTTTGAGGCCGATTCTTCTTTTATTTCTGTTTTTATTTTAATTTCCGAGCCATACTCTATCTTGGCACCATCAGCAACCCATTCCATCATTTATTGAATTCATATTTTTGATTAGGATCAGTTACATGGTGCAAAACAATATCCATTTCATTTGCTAAATTGATTTTCGAAATGCTAGGAGAAAGGGCAGGAAAGTTAATTAAATAAAGGTTTAGCTACCTTACCTTGAACAATCATTTCAGGGGATTGAATCAGGGAGTTTAACTTTTCCAATTTCAATTCACGCTTCGAGGGCGAAGAGCCAGAATCCACTTCAGTTGCTATCGCACCATCAAACGAACGAGGAGGCAGTTCTCCCAGACAAACCCTAAATGGAGTAACCTTCTTGTAACTAATTAAATACAACAAATCGAACCCTAAGGTGCAATAGAATAGAAGTAAACTCGTTCAAAAAATCGAACTAGGAAAATTATGGTTCAAAAACCAAACCTGTGATGGAAATCAAAAATCTTACCTATGATGGAATCGTCGGTTGGAGTGGAATCGACGGCTGCGTCTATGTCGGAGATGAAAGTCTGGCAGGAGATGGTGTCATCGCGTCATCTGGTCTGGTTCACATATGGGGGAGTGGAAGAAAGGGAGGCGTTTTAGAGTCTTTTTCTTGTTTTTGTTTTCCAGATACACAGAGTCCAGACTCGGTACGAGTCATACAGGAATGGTGAAGAACTGAAGAGGGAGTGGTTGAGCTTGAGGTCTTTCTTGAAATCGCAGGTTGGGTTTTAGGCTAGAGAGAGAGAGAGAGAGAGCGAGAGAGAGAGAGAGAGAGAGAAGACGAAAACCCTAGGCGCGCTTCTTTCTTTCTAATTGGAAGAAGGTTTTAATTTTTCACAAGGAATAGGCGGGGTTCTAATTTTTGGGGATTTCATTTCCTGCTTAAAAGGCGTGTTTCATTAAAAAAAATATAAAGCGACACACTTACACGACACACATTTTATGATAGGCGTCTTCCGTGTTTCTTTTTTTCTTTTCTGACACAAATTTTAGGGTACGCACAAATGCGTGTCCTCTATCCTTCAAATTTTATAAGAGATGACATTATTTTTAGGGCACACACTTTTGCGTATTGTAGATGACTGCGTGTCATTGTTTGCGCGTCATTAAAGGGCTGTTTTCTAGTAGTGTATGAAAACTCCTAGATCCTTTGAGATTCATTGAACTTTCAATGGCATGTTTAAATCTCAATATGCCCCTCTTGTTTGTGACTGGGATGCCGAGGATCACAAAGCGGGTGTGAATAACCATGCAAACTACATGGTGCCCTCACACGTTACAGTCACCTATTCGATGTGCCGGTAAACCACACACGCTCCACCGAACTATGACAAACATTGAGTCACCCTTTGCTACCTTTGCTTAGAACCATTTAGTGTGCCGGTAAACCACACACGCTCCACTAACGTCTTCGCAAGGGCACAAAGTGTAATTTCATGGAATTGCATCAATTCACTTTTGCCCAAGTAACTAAGATTGGGAATTTTTATGAAAACATTTAGTTACTTTTATACTTCATTATACTTATAATGGAAAGTTTCGTCCTATCCTACCCGTTCGGCTAACGACCCTCCACTAGTCAAGAGTGCGGTGGGTAAGAGTGGATACCCATTCAATCATCATTTTATAGGCAATTTCCTTAAACACCCCTTATAGACCAGCTTCGTGAATGAGGCCTACTAACGGTAAGACTGACTTTTACTCATACATATATATAATGTTAGACTTTTAATGTTATATATAGTATAGGGTGTATTTTATACTTTCAAAATACTAGGTGGTCTAATTTAACAATTATACTTTTAATTCAATTAAATCGTAAACCTAAACTTTTATGGATTTATTAAACTTCTTTTAATTATACACCTTAATTAATTAATAAAACCATAAGGGTGTGATTTGAACTTTTTCAAAACTATACTAGAGTTTTAGAATTTAACATTCCTAATTAAACTTTAATCAACTTTTAAATTCCAAAACTTGAGGGCAAGTTTTGAAACATTTCAACACATTAGGGTTTAGAATTTAAATATATACATCAAAATTAAACTATTTAATCAAAATTTAAATTCCAAAACTTGAGGGCAAGTTTTGAAACCTTTTTCAAAACATTAGGGTTTTAACTATTTAAATTTCAAAACAACAAAACTTTTGGGGTTCAAATTTAAACTATAAAACCTAAAGGGCAAAATATGAAACTTTTCATAACAACAAGGATCAAATAACAAATAATTCAAATTAACATTTAATCACATAATTATCCATATTTGATTTATTTAATGATTTCTTGCAAAACAATTTATCAATTTACTCAAAATAATTAATCAATTATCTTATAAGGAAACAATTATCTTATTAATTGATAAATATCTTCAATTAGATCAAAAATATAGTCAAATATATCATATAATCGGATTAATATTGATCTAACATGATAAGGTAACTATCCATAAGCAAAAACAGCAAGAAATCGCGAAATACCCTCCATCTGACGAGTTGACTCGTCGAGTCAGGCTTGGACTCGTCGAGTCTGCATGGACTCGGCGAGTTCAGCCATGGACTCGGCGAGTCCAGCCTCCAGAATCCAAAAAATCGAATTTTCCAGTTATACAATGCATCAATACAATTGAAACCAAGCTAGGCTCTGATACCACTGATGGTTTTTGGTCATAAGACATCCTATGTGCTTATACAAACCCTAATGCTTGGATCTAGGTTTCTCTATTGTACATGCTTTGAATCCAAGACTATAAACCCTAATTCTAGCATACAAGTAATCATATTAGATATTAGAATAGGTTTATAATGTTACCTTGATTGTTATGTAGCAATAACAATCCCAATTCCTCCTTTGAATTGACATTGGAAGGCTTAAAGTCACAAGTGTCACTCCTCTAATGGTTCACAAACACCATAAACAAGAGGATGAAGAGGAGAGAGGATGGAGGCTGCCAAAACCATGTGAAAACCCTAGAAGGTTGCTTGTCCACGTTTTTGAGCCTTAAGGGTTCTATATATAGTGAGGCAATTAGGGTTATCTAACAAGGAAACCCTAATTTGGTTGCTTAAGCCCTAAGCAACCCATGGAGCCCTTTCTTAAAGCCTTGGACGACTTCATATGGGCTTCCCCCATAGAATTCGTCCACCTTATAATAAAAGGCAATCCATGGCCCAAATTGCAATTATCTTATAATTACAATTCCAGTCCCTTAAGTTTAATTAATCTCTTTTAGTCACAAAACTAATTACCAATTAATTATTGACTAATATTAATTAAACAATGTGATTTCTCCTTTAATATATTATTCTCATAATATATTAATAAATCATATTTAATCCTTTCTCTCCATAATTCATCCTATCAAGTTGCTTCGGTGAAGGCAACCCAAAAGGACCATGCACCATCGGGTCAAATACATACCAAAATAGTTATGAACTTAGACACTAATCCAACAACATATCCTAGCCACTAGCTCCCGATCCTGATCCGGATCCTGCCTCAAATCATCTCGCCATCACCATACTGAACATAAACCAGGAAGACATTAGATGAACGCATATCATAACAGGGAAGCCAATTCCCAACAAAACCCTGGGGGTTATGACTTCCTTGCTACATGTATGGGTGCTGTGCATTCAGCAGTACGGGCCCATACGACCTTCCACACCTACCCATATTTGTCTCAAGTACCATCACAATGCCCTAACAATATACATAAGCATAGGCGAGCACTTAATCCTCACTCCTAGAGGAAGGCTAAAGATCTCATAACTGGCCAACTAACCCTGCACACATCATCCATCCTACCACCAACTTCCACACGACCCTCCATTGGTGCCAGATAGTTATTGCATGAACACTATTACATACCCCATGACTTAAACAACCCTAGGCTAAAAGATTCAATCCAACAATGGTTGGAATCAGACAAGAGTTGCATACCAGGACCAAATCCTCTAACCTAGAACCATTTAACCCATGAAGTATGTCACTTAATGCATTCAGCCAATAACTAATTCACACATAGAAGAGTCACACAATAATAAATGAGGTACGCTACACAAGTTAAGGCATAAAAGATTAGGTAATTCTATCATGGAATTCCTGAAGATCCCTAGCGTATCACTAACATGTTGTTCTAACATATCATAATATTAAATAACAGTATGGTATTTTGGGGTCAACTTACTGGCTTTGGCTGATCGTACACTCCGCATCCTCTTTTAGTATTTTGAAAACCATTTGAAAATCATTTTGAAAATCCTTAGTTTGAGACTGGATTAACAAGAGTGTTCCTCCAATTCACCAAAACCAAGGCTCTGATACCAACTTGTAACATCCATAAAATTCATGAAAATTTAAAATTTTTTCAGTTATTCAAAAACAAATATTAATTACAAAATGTTTTTAAAATAGTTTCATATCAGAGTATCCTAGAAATCAAAATTATTAAATGCGAGGAGGTGCACAATCAAGCCTTCGCCTTCCCGTGATCATCTGAAGTACCTAAAGAAAAATCCAAAACTCTAAGCTCAAAGCTTAGTGGGTTCCCCCAAAATACCAACGCCATACAAACCATAACCATATCATAACAAACAAACAACATGCATATAGAGTCTACAGTATGACTGGACCGCCGTAACCGGGCCTTCAGTCTATCTGGCCCACTCTTAAAACCTTCAGCATGTCTGGTCCGCCATCCCGGGCCTTCAGTATGTCTGGACCGCTCTCCATGCCTTCGGCCTAACTAATATGCCCTAATGGGTCTACAGTCTATATAGTCTACCCTGGGTGTGTTGGCCTTCAACACAAAGCTGGTCCGCCTCAACCCAACCACACATATATGTCAAACGCTAGCTAGCATGTACAAACAATCGAATTTATCTATTAGATCACTAATCATAGCATCATCCTAAATATCAGGATACCGACCTAACCGGTCACTAACATAGCATCATCCTATATATCAGGATACCGACCTAACCGGTCACTAAAATAGCATTATCCTATATACCAGGATACCGACCTAAAAAGTCACGAACATAGCATATCATCATGCGATAACCATGATAAAAATCCAAAAAGGGTCGACATTGGTGCCTTCGACCCTGTTAGTATAGTGAGGACAACTCACCTCACAAGTAGCGCAAAATCAAGGAGATCAAACCCCAACTCTCGATTCCAAACTCAACTCCCTATAGCCATCATATAACTGATTCCATTAAAATCCCAAATTACCAAATACACTCAAAGTCAAACTTAGTCAACCCTTGGTCAAAGTCAAAGTTAACGGTCAAGGTCAACAGTCCATGTTGACTCAATTCGTCGAGTTCATCCACTGACTCGTCGAGTTCCTTTAGAACTCATAAACTAAAAAATAGGGCCAATTAACGAGTTACTTGAGTAATTCGTCAAGTTCCCTCAGAACTTCAAAATCAAAATCATAAGTCGACTCGTCGAGTTACCTGAGTAACTCGTCAAGTTCTTCAATGTCCAAAATATCAGGAAAACCCTCATCAACTCGTTGAGTCATCTCACCTACTCGCCGAGTTTACTCAGAATCCAGAAGGCGGGTAAACCCTGCCCAACTCATCAAGTTAGCTTATGCAACTCGTTGAGTTCCTTAATCCCTTTTCTCATTTAGACACTTTTAATCAAAACCTCCAAACTGTAGATCTAGCTTCCTAGAGTGTAGTTATCATGTAAAATTTCCAACTTTATGTGCATGTAAGGCCTCAAAGGGATTAAAACCCTAGAACTAAGCTTAACAGAGGTTTACGGCATAGAGAAGGGCCAAAGATTGCTGAAGTCGAGAACTTTATGTCCATAAGGGCCTAGAGGAGTCTAGATAGGAACTCCTCACTTCACAACGTGCTGAATACTATAAATGCTTTAAGAAGGAGCTAGAAATGACCCTAAATTTCGAGTGCATAGATCTAACAAGAAAATGATCAAGGTAATGACTTTTTACCTTTAAATGAATGCCAAAATGAAATAGATGCTGGATCTACAAGCTCCTTCTCATTCCAAGCATCTAAATCTTCAAGTCTCTTCAAGAAATGCACCAAAGACACCCTCTTTAGTCTCACACACACAATCAAAGTCGGAGGTTTGCTCGATTAGGGTTTGTCTTTGGATGTGAAGTTGATAAGGGAGGCTGGAAGGAGGACTTAAGGTTGTTTAAATAGGGCGCAAACCCTAAAATTTAGGGTTTTTAATAATTAGCTCCAACTCGTCGAGTTGGGTCATCCAACTCGTCAAGTAGGTTCTCTGGAATACCCGGCCCTTCTTGGTTTCTACACGCCGATTTGTGGCCTCCAACTCGTCGAGTAGACTCTCATATGTGCACAAATCCCTAAATTTTATTCCTAGAAATTAGGATGTTACAACTTGGTCAACCATGGTCAATGTCAAAGTCAACTATCAAGGTCAACAGTCCATGTTGACCCAAATCGTTGAGTTCACCTCTTGGACTCGTTGAGTTCTACAAAACTCAGAAACTTGGAGAAAACCCTAGCCAACTCTCCGAGTTGGTTGGATAGCTCAGCGAGTTTTCTACTGCGTAACACATAAAGCTGATTCCTCGATTCCAAAGACTCTCAGGCTCAAATCTAAATTGCAAATGTGCTTAAAAGGATAAAGTTTCCAACTTTATCCTTTGGGACTACTCCAAATGCTAAAAAACCCTTCCACAAGGATTAAAAACTCATAGGCTTAAACATTAAGCACAAAATCCTTGAGATATGGAACCCAACTTTTCCAGAAGAGATTCTAACCTCAAAAACATCCCAAAGGTAGGTGCTTTATGGACATGCATGTCTAATGCATGTCTTGAACCAAAAATGAGTTAAAAAGGGGAAATATGACCTAAATTCCATGAATGGCATCAAAACTTGGCAAAGGACCATATCTAATCCACTCTAAGGTCACCTTGACCTAGAGATTAATAAAGTTGCAAACTTTATGCAGTCCATCCATTGCAACATCCAAGAATAACAAGGAAAATGGTACAAAACTCAAGATTTAGCTACATAGATAAAAATCGGATCTTGAACACTTACAATGGTCTAAAAGAGTGCCAAACTGAAGATAAAAGCTTTCTTTGCTAGATCCTTGCCTCATTCTCTCAAACTCCTCTTTCTCCCAAAAGCCTTCAATATATCGAGTTGAGGCCATAAACTCGATGAGATCCAAGGGAAATTTGTCTTTGAATAAAAATCTCATACCTAGGAATCGGGATGTTACAAGCGTGTTGGATTAAAGGTTGAAATTGGAGTTGGTACTTATGATCTGGAGGCAAGTGACTAACATTCTAGCCATTTCTCCGGTTTGGATGATGCATTGGTGAGCTTTACTACCCTTGAGTATGATGATTTGCTAGGTTTGGGTCGTCTTGACATGGTTGGGTTAAGGAAATTGTGCGCCTTTGATGATGTGGATGAGTTGATGAATAATGTTGATGCTGGTCATGGTGGTGGTGAAGGTGATAGCGACCAAGATGGTGGTTGTGGTGGCGATGAATGAGTTAACGAAGGTGGTTAGTAGGGTGATAATGATGGTGGTGATCAAGGTGGTTATGATGGTGGTAATCAGGGTGGTGATCAGGATGGTGATGTTTGAAGTGTTGTTCCCTTTTGCTACCCTCCGGGGTGTGAAAATTTGATGAAGCTATTCTCTTTTATTGTTTGTTTGTTCTGTTTTTAGGCCCTGAGTGGCATGGATACTCTTCCTTCTTGGATATTTTGTGAAGTAATATGAATATTATTTATTCTTTTATCTACCGTTGTTTGCTTCTATATTTTGCTAATGATATTGTTATGATGTGCACCCATTGACTGACATACTGGATACTTCATTTTGACTGGTTTCCTCTTGGTTTGTCGTTTTTATTTTTCCAGCGTTCTGCGGGACACATGCTTCCGAGTTTTACGTTCTACCATTATGGTCAGTTTAGAAAGTGGACTTTGTTTCCGAGTGTCTACCTTGTTGGTGGTACTAAGGTTATGACCCTTTCGAGTTGATATTTGATTGAAAGGAAGGTATGCGAAATATTGAGAATTCACTAAGTATTGAAAACACACAACAATAAGTGTGGAGAATACACTAAGTATTACAAATACACTAAGTATTGAAAATACACCAAGCATCATGAAAAATATATTAAGTATTGCAAGAAATACACTGAGTATTAGCCATCAGTATGAGTTATCAGCCTAGATGGTAATATAATTTCTTCACATTACAAAGTTGTAATATTCCCTCCTCGGTACGGGTTGTCTATGTAACGACCGAAAAATACAACCAATTTTAAATTTTTCAAAAACATCTCGATTCCAATAATTCGTTACAAAAAGGGTTTTCAATACAAAACATTTAACGTGTTCCCAGAATCACAACACTACAAAATCATGAGGAGCGGTACGATCACGCCTTCTCCTTGCCACGATCTCCTGAAGAACCTGAAAACATGAAACCAAAACTGTAAGCCCGAAAGCTTAGTGAGATATCCCCAAAATACCAACCACAAATACCATACACGCATAACATGCCATAACATATCCGATCACAGAACAGCCAAGCTCTCCGGGTCTACTGTGTGACTGGTCCGCCGCACCGGCCTACAGTCCACCTGATCCACCCTCTGAGTCTATCTGCATACATCGAGTCTGCAGTGTGATTGGTCCGCCCGTTCCCGGGCCTTCAATCCACCTGGTCCACTCTCTGAGTCTACAGTATGACTGGTCCGCCCGCACCGGACCTTCAGTCTGTCTGGTCCACTCTCCGAGCCTTCGGCACGTCTAGTCCGCCCCTATCGGGACCTACAGTCTATCCGGACCGCTCGCTGGGCCTACGGGACAACCGGTCCGCCCTGGGTATCTTGGCCTACTGCACACAGCAGGACCCACCTCAACCCAACTCCAGTCCAAGCAACCATGTGCACATACATACATACATACAATCATAAAGCAAATCACAGTCCATAAGTAGATCTAACAGATCACATAACATAACATCATCCTAACCAGGATACTGACCTAACAGGTCTCTAGCATAGCGCCCCCTATCTCTCAGGATACCGATCTCAATCAGGCCTCTAACATATACCATCCTAACTCTCAGGATGCAAACATATCTCAGCAACAACATATCAATAACATAGCAACAACTACCCGGATCTCAATCCGATAAGGGCCGACCTTGGTGCCTTAGACCCCGTTGATATAGTGAGGATAACTCACCTCAAAACTGCCGACTGAACAGATAACCCGAACTGCTCCGATCACTGATACGATCTCTACCACTGGACAACCGCGAATGCACTGAACTCAAAACAACAATCAATAATTACCAAAATACCCCTGGAAACCACTGGTCAACCCTTGATCAATGACAAGGTCAAAGTCAACCCCTGACTGACCCTACTCGCCGAGTCAACCTTATGACTCGCCGAGTTCCCATACTCAGAACTTTACTCAATCCGCGACCTAACTCGCCGAGTCACCCCGAGACTCGCCGAGTCCAGCAACTCTGAGTCCACTCGCATACAACTCACCGAGTCATCCCTTGACTCACCGATTCTCGACTCGACCAGAAAATATTGGGACTCTTCGACAAGACTCGCCGAGCCCAAGAACAGACTCGCCGAGTCTAAGGCTATCTTCAACCTACTCGCCGAGTTGTTCATACAACTCGTCGAGTTCCAGGAAATCCTCATCCAACTCGCCGAGTTGTTCTTCCAACTCGTCGAGTTCCAGCTCATATTCAAGCAACTCGTCGAGTACACCCATGTGACTCGCCGAGTACCATCGGTCTGAATCCAATCAGAAGCATTCCAGGCCATGCAATTGCTCCAAAACATAGATCTAGCCTCCTATAACTCATCCATCATGTAAAGTGGCAAACTTTACGTGAATCCAAAGAGATCTATGCATATAAAACATTAGGGCTAAGGTTTGGGACAAGATAGCTTCATCCAACACTCAACACAGGAACTTTTATGCATTCTAACTCTTCTCCATCCCAGATCTGAGGTAGCAACCTCAGATCTAGCCTCTAAAGTCCAATACATCCAAAGGATATGATCTCAACACCCCCAAAATGAAGAATCTAGACAATAGCAGCTCAAACAATGGAAAGATACCTCAAAAGGAAGCTCCAGGAGAAGATTTTCCCGAATCCTTGCAAAGCCCTTTGATCCAAGCCTCTTCTTCTTTGGAATCTCTTCAATAACCACCTCTTCAAGCTCCAAATTGCTCAACAATGGTGCTTCTCCACGATTTTAGGGTTTTTGGAACTTAAGGGGGAACAAAGAGGCTAGGAGGAAAACATAATGATCTTTATATAGGGCTCAACCCCGAGAATTAGGGTTTTCTCCACTCAGCGCCTACTCGCCGAGTCCATCATGCTGACTCGCCGAGTCGGCTACTTAACACGCGACCCAGTCGCGACTCTACTCGCCGAGTCCACCAATGGACTTGCCGAGTCACTCATGCCCAAATACTCTTTTATCCCTTCCACTCTACTCTTGATATTTCGGGATGTTACAGTCTAATAACCCCCTTCTAGGTAGGGTCATTTTTTCATTATAAGTGGAAGCACTTGAGGTTCCTAGTATTCCAGGTCATTGGTGTTGGTGTCCCATCGGTTGTCACAAGTGAATAGGGTCCGTTCCGGTATGCTTCAGCCACTTTGTATGACCCTTCCCATGTCGGTCCTAATTTTCCTCGTGGAAAGGAATGGCTCACTTCGTTATTCCTTAACATGTAATCTCTGACTTTGAAAGCTTTTTCCTTCACTCGTTGGTTGTAGTATCCTTCAACGACGTTCTTATAAGCTATTAAGCGAATGCTTGATTGTTCACACCACTCTTCTATCAGGTCCAGATTCTGCCTTATATCCTCATTGTTCTCTTTCTCTTGGAAACGCGTTTTACATAGTAAGCCACCCATAAATTATGTTGGTAGTATTGCCTACATACCGGAGGCCAGGCTAAAGGGAGTTTCCCTCATGCTTGTCCTTAGTGTCGTTCGTTATGACCAGAGTACTGCTGGGAGTTCGTCTACCCGGTTGTCCTTAGCTCCCCCATCCATTTATTGATTTCGTTTACTAGCATCCTGTTAGACACTTCTGTTTTGCCATTGGGCTAAGGATGTGCTACTAATGTGAGTCTTTTTTCTATTCCCTTATCTGTGCACCAACTTCTGAATGGGTTTTTTTGTGAACAGTCCATTATCTCTTATCAGCACTCTAGGTGTACCAAATCTCGTCAGTATATTCTTCCATAAGAACTTGATCACCTGCCTCTCTGCTATGCATGCCACGGGCTCTACTTTTGTCCACTTGGTGAAGTAGTCTATCGCGACTACTAGGAATTTCCCTTTCCCTAAGGCTTATGAGAATGGGCCAACAATGTCAATTTCCCACCGGTAAACGGGTCATGGGATTTATATGCTTTTTAACATCGTAGGGGGTTTCCTTGTACTAGAGAGTAATTTTTACACTCTACACATATTCTTGTTAGCATCGCTACATCACAACGAATGACGGGCTAGTAAATTTCTATCCAGAGTATTTTCCCTGTTAGAGCTCTTGCTCCTTTGTGTGTGCCAGATGGGCCTACATGGGCCTCCTGAAGTACTCTCTTGCCGCAGGCTTTGTATATGTATTTTAGCCATGGTGCCGTGAATCCCTTTTTGTATAATTCCCCTACTATTAACGCGTATTGTGGGGCTTTTTATCCTTATCTTCCGAGCCTTTTCATGGTTTCCTTGTAGGATGCCATGCCGTAGTAGTCCACAATGGGTGTCATCCAGTTAGGTTGTGCTGGTGTTAATGTGCATATCTGGCGATCGTCTATGTTTCTTTCCTTTAGCACTTCGAAAGGTGATCAAAGCATGTCGATGGCAGTTTACTGAGAGTGTCTACCCTCTTATTGTCTCCGTGTGGTATTTTCTTGATGGTGAAGCTTTTTAGCGGGCTCATTAGCTTTTGGACAACCTTCACATATTTCTCCATCCGTTTATCCCTTTCTCCAATTACTCCATTGATTGGTTTACTACCAGCCTCGAGTCCATCAAGGTCATTACCCTTTCTAGTCCCATCTTGTTTGCCAACCTAAGGCTGGATAGCAACACTTCATATTCGGCTTCATTATTAAAAGTATTGAAGTCGAAACGGAGTGCATAAGTAACTTTTCTCCACTTGGGCTTGTCAGTATCAGCCATGCTCCCGGTCCTTCTTTGCTAGATGCTCCATCTTTGTATAGGGTCCAAGGATGGTTTTTCTTCCTGGCTTGGAGTCTCCTTCTGAATTTCTTCTTGAGCTTGTGTCTCTAGTTCTCCTCGTATCTCTAGTATGAAGTCTACCAAATCTTGTCCTTTGATTGCCAACTGTGCCAAATAACTCGAGGTTTTTAGCCAAATAAGTATATCTTTGATTAGGTAGCTACTTAACACCTCTATTTGATGTTCCTGTAAGTATCACCTCAGGCGTTGGGTTGTGTAAATGAGTGCTATCACCAACTTCTGGATGATAGGATTGTTAATTTCCAAGCCTTGCAGTGCTCGGATGACAAAATAGATCGGGAGTTGTCCTCCCCCTCTCCGTACTGCTAGCACTGAGGATATTGCCTCGTTTGATGCCGATAAATATACTTGAAGTATCACGCCCGAGATGGACTGGCGAGTGTAGGGAGCTTGTTTAGGGCCTCCTTCCATCTCTAGAGTGCTTTTCAGCTACTGGTGTCCAATGAAAATTGTTCTTTTCGATGCATCCTTTGAGCATGTGGAAGAATGGCATGGGCTTTTCTACCGACTTGGAAATGAATCGGCTCAGGGCAGTTAGCTTGACATTTAAACCTTGCACGTCTCTTAGGTATGTGGGGATGCTACCTCCATTAGCTCTTTTACCTTGGCAGGGATTGACTGGATTCCCTCTTCGGTGACGTAACATTCCCATAATTGTCCATCTTCCACTCCAAAGGTGCACTTCCTTGGGTTTAATTTCAACCAAACCCTTTCTAAGTTTTTAAATGTCTCCTCAATATCATCGAGTAACTTCTCTTCACTTAGACTTTTGATGACCATATCATCCACGTAGACTTCTTTGCTTCGTCCGATTTGCTTCTCGAAGAGCGAGTTAACCAAACGTTGTTAGGTTGCACCCACATTCTTCAAGCAGAATGACATCTTCTAATAGTAGAATGCGCCATGGTGCGTATAGAAAGTGATTTTTACTTTGTCTTCTTTGCTTATAAAGATTGTTATTAGCTGTCCAAAACCTATCAATAACAACTAGTTTATAATTTTTTAATTATTATTTTTCATAAAATAATAAGTATTCTCTAATTAAATAATTAGTTGGTTATTTATTAATAATAAATATTCATTATGTGTCAACTTGATTAAGATGTGACCCTATAAGATTATATGTTGTTATTAAATATTATTCAATAAAGACTCTTGAATGTATAGATTCAACAACCACAGTGGTACAGTGGCAAAAAATAGTGGAGACATTAGGGGTTTTGAGCACTAAAAAAATTTAAGTGGTTGAAATCAGGCGATGGAATATTGTCAAGTAGGGCTTCGTGACTGGAAAGATTCATAAAAGGGAGGAAGGAGATGGTCGTAGTCGTTCTTCAATGGTAGTGGTTCCCAAACAAGAAATCTATAAAGAGAGGTTATGGCGGGGTGGGGCCTTTTTTATTTGTAGTTGATAAAATGATCTAATAAATACAAAAAACATGTAAAAAAAATAAATAATGTATAATAGTCATTTCAAGTTTGACAGATATAGTCCACAAAAAATATATTAGACCATGGTAGAGATGTTGGAATTTTGAACACCGATAATGTTACGGTTTTGAGCACTGATAGAATACATATGATTAAAATCAGGTGGTGAAGGCTAGAAAGATGAATATAAATGAGGGAGGAGATGGTGGTAATCAATCTTGAATGATAGTGGTCACCTACCTAGAAAATCAATAGAGAGAGGTTATGGTGGTGTGTGTCGTTTTTATTTCTAATTAATAATAGCGTTCCCATAAAAAATGGAATAAGAAATCAAAAATGTAATAGTCATTTTAAATACGAAACACATAATAACAAATATATCATATGATCGGTTGTGCAAGTTGAATAACTTTTAGACAATATTCACAAAAACAACAAACCATAAGGTCCAAGTTTACAGTCTAGAGAAAAACAAAGCTAAATATTTAAAATCTACCAATAATAACTTAGACATCTCCCATGAGAAATTTTTTTATAGGTTAGCAAATGATTTTTTTTGGCTTATTTTTATTAACCACCCCATATATATTTAGTTTAACCATTTATACATTTTATCCCCTCATCTTCTAATCATAATTTAATTTAATCCTTGTTTTAATTTTAGCTTTTAATTTATTTATTTATTTACTAGTTAATGAATTCTACCAAATATTTAGTTACATTTTACTTAAGAAATATAAATATAACGATAATATTAATTAGAATAGTTTATATTAAAATATGATGAATATTTAAAAATGACCTACTAAATGAAGTGGGTTATATAGAAAATTTTAAATAGATAAAAATAGATTAATTAAAATTAAAGAAAAAACTATTTAAAGAGTTTAACCATTGAAAAAACTGTTTATTTAGATTTAGAGGTTAAAATTATTAGAATAGTGAAGTGTCATTAACTTTAAGTTATACATAGTTTCATTGAAGATCCTCTTAGAGAAAGATAAATACAACTCTAGGATAATGTAATCCTATATGACCTAACCCTAAACAAACATTAACACAGAGGATCTAAACACGCCCTACCTAATGAAACCATAAGCAAGGCCTATCCATCCTAGTCCCTAATGACAGCAGACAAAGCCATTGCTGGCATGTACTCAGACCAGCATCTTTTATTAAGCTTCAGAAAATTTATGCCGCTTATACATACAATACAAGCTACCAGTAGAATCAGGCAAACCCAATCTTCATAATCTCACTGTACAAACAAGGATACCCGATTTGATCACAATCTTAGAATATACTACAAAACTCCCAATAACCTCTAAAAAGGTCAAAGTTTGAGAGTAAGATCTGGCATTGTAGATGAATTTGAAGGCGTCCCATCAATCTCCCTAAAACTACCAGGCCAAACCAGTTCAGCTTCATCTTCTTCCACAAATACCGGTGTCCCACAATAGCTCTGGTCAAACCTTGTTCCACCTCTCACTGCATGAAAAATCGGCATCTGCGGAGGCACAACATGTTGATGCAACGAGCCATGAGCTTCGATACCCAGAGACCGAGATGTGAACCCATGAAGAGGCAAAGATGCGAGACTGGTAAATCTACTGGACATCAGTCCCATCTTGATGGCTCTATTCGCAAGCATCTTCTCTCTCTTGTGTGCATTTTGATGGCCTCCCAATGCCTGTGAACTGTAAAACTTACGCCTGCAGTATTTACAAGAGAATACACGTGGTTTAGCTGGTACTGAGACAGTTGTCGGGGACCCTGATTCTAAACCAGTAGACTTAGGAATCTCATTGTTATTAAAACCAAGAGTCAAGTCAAGAACAACGGATGAGTGGTTTGTGAGGGTTGATGAAGTGGTAGAACTGTCTTTTGATACACTGATATCAGACTCATCGGCATCCAGGAAGATGGTCTCGTTTGGTGGTTGCATGTTTCAATAAAACTTGTTTCAGAGATTAAGGACCACAAGAATTAATTGTGGCCATTTTTGAGCTTGTTCGCCTGCAAAAGCAGGGTGAAATATGAAATCTGTACTAGCTTTCAGTATTGCAATTAGTACCCAGTTGTCATAAGAACAAGAGCAATTGCTAAGTTTGTAAGATATGTTACTAGATTATATGTTACTGGATTCATCAAAACTGAATGTATGAGGAATCTGATGAATAGAAATCAGTCAACTTAAACTAGACCTCCTCATAAGAATTTCAACAAAGTGTTATTGAGTAACTGATTAGTGTTTACATCTTTAATCTCCAACAGTGGGAATTGCTTTACTTTCTGATTCATATATTAATTGATTGCTTAATGCCTTAATTAAAGCAGTCACTACTGAAAGTAAGCATTAATATTGCTATCTCTGTGAGTGATCAAGATCTGAAAGTAGTAGCAGCAGCAAGATCAAAATCTTCAACACAAGAAGAAATTGAAAGAAACCCATTAACAATATCCCCAGCGATCAACAGAAACATTACAGAAGAATAATAAGATCAAACCGACTTCAAATTAAATTGGATTGATTAAAAAAGGAAAGGGATCCAATACCTTTTGTTCAGTGGTACTTTCCTCACCTGCTTCTTGTCGAATATGATTGTTGGATTAAAATACCGCAGTGGGTATTCTTAGTTTTTGCCAAAAATGTGGAGAAGATGGAAAGCAGTAGAATTAAAAATTGAGGATAAAAGAGATAAGATCATACGAGAGAGAGAGAGAGAGAGAGAGAGAGAGAGAGAGAGAGAGAGAGAGAGAGAGAGAGAGAGAGAGAGAGAGAGAGAGAGAGAGAGAGACGTCGTCTACGAAAGTGATTTACTCACTAAACTGCACATTCTCGTTTGTTTAATTGTTTTCATACAAAGAGGATATAAAGAAATCCAAACGTGCAGATGTTCCCATGTTTTCCGGCTTTTAATTGTTTTGAGAGTTTTCTGTAAATTTTATTGTTGATTTTTTTTTTTTTTTTTGAGAAATTAAATATCCTTTTACTTTTATTCTTACAAATTCTGCTTACAAATTATCTTGGCCAATTAAATAATGAGATATCTCATATTAATATACTAAAATATCATTAAATAAACATTTAAGGTTAGACATGTGACTATTTAATTGGATTGGATTTGTAAGAACAAAAAATAGAAAGATATTTAATTTCTTTTTTTTTTGTTTAGTTTCAAAATCATTGTAAAATAGTTGTTTTGTGAGTAAAATCTAAATTTAATTAGTCATATATTTTTTTCTGACCGAAATGATTAATTTTTCAAATTAAATTCACCTAGTTAATTAATTCATTTATGTTTGGATTTGAACCCACAACCATCGGTTCAAGAGGTTTTAAACTCTACCAAGTGAGCTAATCCTATTTGGCTAATTAGTGATATTTTAGTTTAAACTATTCATTCAAACCCAATCTTTTACTATAAACAATAGTTTTTTTTTGTTATAAAGGATTTTGACTAAGTGTTACTGTTAGATGTCCTCCTTTTATAATGTGGATAGTTTAATTGTCGACTGTATATCTATATAGAATGAATTAATAAACAGTTTAAGAATAGATTAAAGTATATATATATATATATATATATATATATATATATATATATATATATATATATGACTGAATTATCGGACGAACATAAAGATTTGTGAGAATCTACGAATTGTAAATCTATAGTTGACTCTTCGAGTGTCTGACTAACCTTGTGACTATTTCTTATCCAAATGTGAATCTTGTGCTTCCAATAATAAATGTCTATAATAGTTTTCACACTTATTCATACTTGTTCCAAGAACTGACTCGCGGTTCAAATAATGCAAAAGGTACGCCGTTAGAGTAAGTGCGCTTGACTAATATAGAAAGTCAAGGCTCTAAGCTTCGCTCCTTCAACTGATCGTTTGCATCGGATCTCAGGTTCTCTATTGCACTCCCTAAATAGGGTTCATTTCACCTTTCCCTCACGGTAATTGTACGTTATCGGTCATTGAGGAACACTTAGGCTTAGAGGGTGGTCCCCCTTTGTCACGTAAAAGCGATGAGAATTCGAACACGCCGCATTTTACTGGAGTTCAAGTCAGTATACATAATCCCCACAAATCAATTTTAACATATACATATGTGTCCAAATGAGCAAATACTACAAATTTTCCTAGACTCCACTAGGATTTTCGTATCTCTAGTAGATGCCTAAATACTAACTACGTGCTTTACTAAGCACATTCTAAATTTCCTAGGCTTCTCTTCCAGGATTCTTCTTCCATGTATGCTCGATCGAGCATATACTAACATTTTTCCTAGGTCTCTAGGAATGTCACTTCCAAACTCTTCGTATAAATTCTTTTGCGAATAGTGTCTAGTCCGCATGACAACTATTTGTACCACTTGTTGACACATGCAAATCACTAAGCATATCATTCTTCACTTCATCATATTCAATTTTATAGGAGTCATTTATAGAAAGTCTGCCTCTCCACCGCATGTCTTTTCATAACTACTTCATAGGTGTCAATCCTAAGAATTCTTCATTCCATCATGTTGCACTACTTTCCACTTAGTTCTTTGTCATTCCTAACATTAACACCTCTCTTGGTACAATACTTATAGATGTATTGTCTCTTCAGCTAAGTATTCTAGCTTTACTACACAAGTTACTCATCTTTTCATCAACTAATAACTATATTCATCATCCTAATCCTAAATGCTAAAGTCGACTTAACATATCAAGGAATTCATTTAAGGATGTAGTAGAAATCAATTGTCAATCAGTATTATCAAATACTAAGTTAGAGTATCCTATATATGGTATAGATCGACTCTTAACACATCACTCTAACTGCATACTACCACATATAGACAGACAAAAAACTTGGCATATTGAGTTTGGAAACTCTGTCGGATTCATCCCATTGTCTTTATGAAATTCGTCTAAATTCTGTATATCCTTTTATATAACTTCAACTTCGATATTATTGAAGTATTTATCACCGTCTTCAGTTCCTCCTAATCCACAAGCAGACATTGCTTCAATCAACTTGTATCTACAACTTATGGACTCCTTCTTGGTTCTTGGTTTGGTTGTATTTGATCATGCCAAAAGTCTTTCATCTCTCGAAAAGTATATGTACCTTGACTATACATTATCACTTCAAATGTACTATGTCATTTTGGATGTACACTTATCTCACCCACATGTACTATCCTAATCTAAAAGTGCTAGTATGCTATTTAAGAAGTTACCGGTGCAAATTATTGTAAGTCTTCTTATCATCTTGAAAGGTAACATGTCCGTTCTAATAGAATAAATATACATTAAGAATCTTGTACACATAAAAGTCCATCCTCCAAACCAAGATCGACATCTTTTCAATTATTAGCAATCTAGGTAGGCAATCTAATTAATGTTATAATACATATCATTTAGCACATATTAGCATATAAGGCATATATCTTAAAGTATCCTAGTGAATACCATAACAAGTAAGGTATTCAACTTAAGGCATGCTATAGAATAACTCTATTAGCACATAATAGCAAATAAGTACTTTATAATATTATAGTGCTTGTGTCTATCCAATAGCAATATAAGCTCCCAACCTAACATATTGTAAGACATTATCCTCACCATCATCACTTAACAATCTATTTTTAAGTCTAAAAATCATCCCTATTTTTAGTTCGCTTAAACTAATTCTCTGATACCAACTATAATATCCCCTATTTTCTTGAACCGAAAAAAGCTTTTCTTTACGTTTTCAAAACCATATTATTTTTGTTTACCGAAAATCCCAATATAATAAAACATTTTGTAGAATTGTCCGATTTTAATAAAATATTTCGATTAAAGATGTTGTCTCAAAATACGAAAATCCTAAGGATGTCATAATCAATACACTACTGCAGAATCATCAACCAAATACTTCCGCAACTGAGAGACATGAAAAGTGTTGTGAGTCTGATTGAGCTCCTCGGGTAGCTCCAAACGATATGCAAACCTACCCACCTAGGCAATAACCCTGAAAGAACCAATATATATATGGGGCCCAACTTTCCCTACTTCCTGAACTAGACAAGCCCTTTCGAATGTGACACCTTCAGGAGTACCATGTCCCCAATCTAAAATTTGAAACCCGATCCACACCTATCAGCATAACTCTTCTGCCTGCTTTGTGTAGTCTGTAATCTCCTAGGCACATGCTTGATCAATTCAATATTCTAGAGTAACACCTCCGTGCTACCAATGAATCGTTGACCGAACTTGCCCCAACAAATCAAGGTCTGACATTTCCTCCCATAGAGCATCTTAAAAGAAGGACGATATATCAATATTGGAGTGGTAATTTTTGTTGTAAGAAAACGCAGCCAATGCGAGATACGTGTCCTAGCTACCACTGAAATCCGGCACGCATACCTGAAGCATATCCTCTAATGTATGAATAGTCCGCTCACTTTACCCATCAGTCTATGGATGAAAATTCGTGTTGAAAAGCAGACAAATATCCAACTCCTCATGGAATCTCTTCTAGAACCTGGAAGTTAACCTAACATCCTGATCCAAAACCACCGAGACCGGAATCCCATGTCATGCCACAACCTCTCAAATATAGACATCCACCAACTTCTCCACAAAAATGCTCCCATGAATAGGAATGAAATACACACTCTTGTTCAATTGATCCATGATGACCCAAGTCGAATCCACCCTTCGTGCAGTTCGTGGTAGCTTTGTGATTAGATTCATCATAATCTTTTCCCATTTTCAAATGGGAATTCCTAATGGCTCCATCTTGTCGTGAGGACGTTGATGTTCGGTCTTGACTTTCCTGCAAGTCAAGCAACTCTCCACATACCAGGCCATGTCCCGCTTCATACATGGCCACCGATATTCAAGCCGAAGGTCTCTATATATTTTCTTCGCACCCGGATGAATAGAAAACTTCAACTTATGTGCCTCCTCCATCAAAATCTCTCACTCCTTAGATTCTCCAGAATCTCCCGTAGATGATCTCTTGCTGCTACTGGGTCTTAGAATAGATGAAGATATCATCAATACACACAGTAACTGGCCGATCCAACATCAGTCTGCAAACATTGTTCATGATATCCATGAACGTTGTCGGTACATTGGTGAGCCCAAAAGGTATCACCACGAACTCGTAATGACCATAACGAGTCCTAAAAGTCATCTTCTACCACTCTTTATCACTAACCCTCATCTGATGATAGCCTGAATGTAGATCAATCTTGGAGAACCAAGACGCACCTTGTAATTGGTCGAACAAATCATCAATCCTCAGAAGCAGATAACGACTTTTCACCGTTAACTTGTTCAGCTACCGATAATCGATGCACATCCTATGGAAGCCATCTTTCTTCATCACAAACAAAATCTTCGCTCCACAAGGTGAACTACTCGGTATGATAAACCCCTTATCTAATAGCATGTATAGTTGTGTAGACAACTCCTTTATCTCTGGCGGTGCTAATTTATAAGGTGTCTTGGTAGTCATAGTTTCACGTAGAACCAGATCAATATGAAACTTAACATGCCTCTTAAGAGGCACTCCAAGAAATTCGTTCGGGAACACATTTGAGTACCATCAAAAGACCAGCACATCGTCAATCATCCTATTTCTCTCCTCCATGATGTACAATACATATGCCACAAAACAAGAACACCCCTGTTGTAGGTATCTCCTAGCTCTCACAGCTAAACATGGAACTAGTCCAAGATGAGCACCCTTCAATGAATAACTATGTCTTCCCCACTTGGGGTTCAAACCTAAACTAACTAACGCCCGCAATCAATCATCGCCCCATTAGGGTTCAACTAATCCATCCCTATGATCACCTTGCTCTCGCATTAAGGAATATGAAAAAAATCAATCAGATACCGCTCACAAAATAACTCCATAATACAACTCTGATGAACCCACGATACCCGCACTGAACGATCGTCGGCGATCTCTACCTATAATGGATAATTAAACTCCCCTAGAGCATCACCTAACCTCTTGCTGAGCGCAAGATATACAAACGATCATGTGGCACCAAAATCAAACATAACTAAAGATTGAACACTGTTCGCTAGGAACGTCCGTAAATAACATCAAAAATATAATAAACATAAGCATCATAACAACAAATGAAAATAGAGAAAATACATAACTATAACCATATCTAGCGTTGTGCAAGCCTCCTCCACTGACAACTGGAAAGATCGGCTCCTCACAACTGGCGCATTTTCCTTGCCCTGGCGATCGTCAATGATTCTCAATGTAGCTAGAGCAGGTGCTACCACCACTCCCCCACCCCAAAATAGGACAATGGGACTTCTTCTGGCCCCTCTGTTGCCATACTTGTAGCAACAGGACCCACCCAAACTACAAAATCCAACATGCACCTTGCCATAGAGGCCCCGACCCTACTAAACTCTAAGTCGTGAATCAACAACCTTGGGATTCTTACCCTAACCCTCTGATACCTGCGCCTGAACTGACTTGTTTTTCCTCACAATCTCCAAATCGATCTCCCGCTCGCGAGCTCGAGCTATCATGTTATAACATCCCAAAAACCCAAGGTAAACATTTCATTTTTCAATATAATTAAAACACTATAATAACTTTGCTCAAGACATTGAAAATCATTTCAAGTAACATAATAATCAGAGCCAAATCCCAAAGATCATATTTTGCGGAAAACATGGATGTACGTGTTACAATCGTCCCGAGCTCTTTTATTTGAAAACTAGAGTACCTGAAACATATACTGAAAACCTTAATCATAAAGCTTAGTGAGTTCCCAAAATACCACATACCATACATATCCAATGATCCATACATGACATACATAACCGCGAGCCATACATACCATTCATATATCATAATCAATAAAGGTGTTATCTGTTGCACATAGTCGTGCTATTATGCCACGAGCCACCTCCTAGTCTTTCTTGCCAGGATGAGGGCCACAACCCTAGTTCTTACAGACAAGTGTCAGGAGCCACCTCCGGGTCTTCCATGCAAGCATTACAAAGACAACTAGACACAGTCTACAACTACTTAACTAATAATTGCTAGAGTTTAGACTCTGGTCTTCCATACAGTGTGCCAGGAGCCGCCTCCTGGTCTTTCATACAAAGCATAAACCAAATGGGTCAGGGTTGGTGCCTTCGACCCATACTAACAATGAGGCGACTCACGTCGAATGTTAAAGCTCACTGCACGAAACCTTAGCTACTGACCTGATGACTTCACAAACTATTAGTACCCAAACAACATCCAATTTGCAACTGAAATCCAAACCATGATCCATAATCCAATTTGAAGTAAAAAGACCATTCTACCCCTGGCCCATCAATACTCACAACCAAGGCCCAAACCCAAAACCAACAAGGCCCAAAACTATAAGGTCCATAAAAGCATACTAATGGCCCAATTTTCTAAATTGGCCCCAATACCATATGGGTCTTATCCTAAGCCCATATTTTACTCGAATACAATTCAGGTTACCTCAAACACCCCTTGGGACAAACTTTGTCGAAAGCATAAGTAAAAAGTCAAAGTCAATGTTCTGAGTTGACTCAACTCGTAGACTTATCCTATAACTCGCCGAGTTTCCATTAAGCATGTAATCGTGATATTTCGATCCAACTCGTCGAGTTTCCCTTTAACTCGTCGAGTTCCTCCTTTTTCAATCAAAATTGGTACAAATCCAACCCAACTCGCCGAGTTCCCTTAAGAATTCGTCGAGCCCTTCGATCAGCCAATCCACTTAATGCATTAAGACACTATTCTTCAAACCGAAGCCCTATCTTCCAGATCTAGACCAATAATACTTCTATAAGGGTAAAGTTTCTAACTTTACCCATTAAGAACCACCCCAAACGCAATAAGCTTAAACCCTACTCCTAAAAGTCTTATGTCTTAATCCAAACACCACCATATCTTCATGATAGAGCTCATGAACACAGATCTGGACCTTAAAGACTAAAAGGTCACTTAAAGTCTTCAACTTTACTCACATACATGGCTAAAGGGAACTTAAAAGCTTAAAAGAGACCATAATAATGGCTTAATAGATGCATGGAGCCCTTAAGACCATAAAGTTGACACCATTATGCCACAAGAGCTCCATAGAACAATAAAACTTAAAGGTTTTGTCTAACTGGGACATCTAACTCCCAACAACCACTCTATTTGGACCAAAACATGCAATAGAACCCTAAGAAAGAGATCTATGAATTCACAAAGCAAGATTGAGACTTTTTACCAGAAAAGTGTCAAAAATAAAGCAAGGATTCGAGATCTAGCAACTCCTTCTTGTATCATCAACTCTCACCAAGCTTCCCTTCCTTATAATGGCTACAAACACACCACCAAAGCCCTCCAAATAGCTCACAACACTAAAAAATGCCTTAGGGTTTCGAGGTGAGGGCTTAGGACAATGGTGGCTGGAAATG
The DNA here is from genome assembly GCF_051521515.1 of Lactuca serriola. NCBI lineage: Eukaryota > Viridiplantae > Streptophyta > Magnoliopsida > Asterales > Asteraceae > Lactuca > Lactuca serriola. Next base: position 47,983,824 of record NC_136415.1, read on the forward strand.
AGGCCAACAAAATGGGTTTAAGTTGTTTAAATAGGGTGCAAAACCGTGAAATTAGGGTTTCCCAAACCACGCCCAACTTGTCAAGTTGGTCCTCCCCAACTCGTCAAGTTGGTCTTCAAAATCACACGTGACCAACACTTCCAACACGTCGAATTTCATACCCCAAACTTGACGAGTTGGCCATTAGAAATGAGGTTTTTGTTTTCATAACTGAGCTTCTGGATTCCGGCTTTTACAACTCTCTCCCACTTAAATTAGATTTTGTCCTTGAAATCGCTCCTTATTAACACTCATGTCAAAATACTCAACCTGATAATCATGATCGAAAATTCTACACGTTAAAAGAACGTTCCCAAGGAAATCGGAACCCAACCCGAAACTTTTATCCCAAAAATAACACCCAAACCTTTAGAGACCCGAAATCTACAATGACCTAACTTCCCGCAAGATCGTCCGTGCTAAAACAACCCATGCCCTCTCTTAACGAATTGCAAACCAACCATAACCCTTCTAACTCTGATCATACAACGGTCTATCTCGATCTACTAAAACCATCCTTAGAATAGTGCTTCAAACCCGGTAGCGAACAAATCCTCAATATTTGAATAAATCCCAAATACTTCTCATACACACGAAAACCCAAATTGCTAATACTGCCTGAAACACAGAAACCGCTTGAAACACTAGAACTGCCTGAAACCGCATGCTTCCTTCTAGCTGCTTCCAAAATCCAACAAGACCTTCTTGGTCCCAGTTCGTCATCTGAAATATCGGGTTCCAACCCGATTATTGAGCCAAAAGACTCCTACATAGTCTCCCTCGATACTTTCAATAGAAAGCCTCACAGGCAATGGTTACCCAAACCATCTCGACACTAACCTGATGCTAAGTTGAACTCTATAGGACCAACTATAATCTTCCTTATACCCGGTCTCCCACGACCTACCATATCCTGATTCCAAACATATTGTGGCCCTCCCCCAGCCTGGCAATCCGACCCATCCTGGCCTAAACCATTCGAAGAAAATCGCAAGCAAAACACAATTTGCCACACCCTCACCGCTGCATAGGGACTAGTGAATGCTACGTGCCACCCCGCGGTCTTACAACATGCTTTCACTGTCTACAAACTAGTTAATGTTACGGGTCACCCTGCAGTCTTACACCACTTCCACTAACTACTAACTAATGAATGCTACAGTCCACCCATCAGTCCTACAACACTTCCACAATCCATAACAATAGCCCAAAGCCTTACCGCTAATCTGTCAATCTGAGCGCCGTCCGGATTCAAGCACACCCATAACCAAGCACCCAAACCGAACTTTAATCATGACTGGATCCCCACCCTTGGTCTTCCTCTCCCAAAGCCTGCTAGCTGACACCAAGAAAAAGTGAACCCAATGTTGGAAAGTTTCCCGAACTTCCAACTCATGCAATCCTCAATCCGGACAACAACTTGGCCGCCCTTCTCCTTGGGGGATGCAAAACTCACCCTAGTTCCATGCCTGTTGCTGATCCTGAATATCTACGTGATTCTCCCCTACATAGATTCATCTAAGTCTTCACAATACATGAGAATTGAAGGATTCCCAATCCTTTTAGTCTCTAATAACCATACTGCTGACAAAGTGCGCTTACCCGTGCTAGTGTTCCATCACTAGCCTAACCCCAAAAGACCACACAACTTCTAAAGACTAGACAAATACTTCTCGTATCCTATCGAAACTGATAACCCCAGACGCCTTGAAATGATACCACAATCAATTCTTGAATTCAAAATTGTCGACACTCAGTGCAAAACCTCAGTAATAGATCACTTCTCTCGGCACTTCCCCACGCTAATCCAATCACAACGATTGAACCCACCGAACCCTGATGATGCTGGATAACCACCCCGTTGAACCCTGACCACAAACCTTCCACATAATACCCTTGAATCAATCCTCGACCACAACCAAATATAACACTGAACACTCCAAACCCACAAAGAGGAAAACAACCTTTCAGTAAGCACTAATAGTTCACGGCATGCGAATGGCATATGCCCTTAATTGAAGATATAACCCAAACATAATCAAAGAAATAAACCAGAGATACACTTTCCCAAACCGATGCAAGATAATAACAATCACAAATGCTGATATAAATAACCCGAAAGAAGGCAAAAGATACATACATGTAATATTGACTATTGGAGTCCTGACTTCCCTTGTCTGACACTGCAAAACTCAACTCTTCTCCGTTGGGGCTCCCGCTTTACCTTTTCGTCCATCGGTGATCCTCAATGTAGTTGGAGCAGGCGCGCTCATTGCTTCTCCCCTCAACACCGGACCATCGGCCTTCTTGTGGCCCACCTGATCGCAGTGAAAACATAACGGTCTTTCCCCCTGTGGATAATCCCTGCTGACGAGGCTAACCCTGCCACACTTGTAGCAGCCCAAACCCCTGGAATGATAAACTCCATCATGCATTTTCCGGCACGTTCTGCACTAACTCCAGTCGTGCTAGCTTCTTAAACATTGATCAGAAGACTTGGGTCTCTTCCCGGGACCCTCCGATGTCTGCACCTGATTTGACCCCCTCTTACCAATGTGCTCCAAATCAATCTCCTACTCTTGGGCTCTAGAAATCATATCATTCAGGGTCTCGCACCCTAAATACTCACGAACTCCCTGATATCATCCTGCATCATATCATGATACCTCATTTTCTTCATATCCTCATCTGTTTGATACTGCGGTACCAATAAGTCCCTCTCCTGGAACTTGGTAGTGATCTCTACCACAGTCTCAGTAGTCTAGCGAAGATCCAGAAACTCTCGCGCTAACTAGTTCACCTCAATTACCAGATCAAACTCCGCTCAAAACCTGGTCGAGAAATCGTCCCATAACATAGCATCCACCGCATCATCACCCAACTAACTACCAATTTCTTCCCACCAATCACGTGCCCGGTCCTTCAACAGGCAGGAATCATATCTTACATTCGCCTGCTCGGGGAAAAAACTCATCCTAAACGCGTTAGCCATATTCACTAACCACCTCCTACTGGCAATGAGGTCCCTCTCTCCATGGAATGCAGGAGGTCCACAAGCACAGAACTCCTGGAAAGACAAAGTGCAAGCTCTAATGATAGTCATAACCTCTGCACGGAACGTGCCCAAGCGCTCATCCAATATCTCCGAAACACAGCAAGAAATCTCAGATGAAATAAACTCGCGCAACTACCTACTAATCGGCTCAGCACCCGCACCCGAACCAGAACCCAATCCTGAACCACCTCCCTAAGAGCTCATCTCCAAACTGAAATACAGCAAGCCAACAATCAGAATATACCCAAGAATCCTCCTCGCATCATCTTCTTAGATTCTTTGAGACTTTCACCGATTCGAGTATAGATCATGTTCTTTCAGTAGTACATGCCCAATAGTACTTTCCACACATATCCATACTTTCCTCAACAATCCTACCGAATCCTCTATGTTACTTCCTCAAACTAATGCTCCCAAAACTTAATAAACTGCACCACTAAACTCATTGAAGCATATCCAAGGCTCTCCTAGGTTCCTGACCTCACTCAACCCTCAGCTGCTGAAGGACTCCCACCAATTTCAGCTAACTTCTTCATGAATATAGTCGTATGCTACAGAGATCAGATAATCCTTTGAGTAAAAGACTCAACCCTAGAATAGTTGGACTCAAATAAGAGTTGCGCAACCGGGTCAAATCCACCACTCTAAGATTATCTAACCTGTGCCACATGTGACTTAGCATACTCACTTAGCAGTCAACTCAGCTCACTAAGAGTCCCACAAAGCACAAAGCAATCATTATTCAGGCAATGACAAATCTAACCAACATACACTAAACAAACCATTCCATCTACTTATCAAATACATGAGCTAGCATGCAATACTAAAGCTCATACAATCAGGCACATAAAATGCATCTCTCCTATCATATAATACTGAGCAGATCCTCGGCCCTAAGCTAGCATGCAATTCTCATAATCATAACATATAACATGCATAACATGTATTGGTATTCTAGGAACCATTTACTTGAGCTCGGCCGATTTCACACATCACACCCCTTTCTTGATTAGAAATTCCTTCTTAGTTAGATGTTTATTTATAAAAATCTTCACCAAACCCTCAGTTAGAGTTCAAGCACACCCGAGAGTAGGCCCGAATCCCTCAAACCAAGGCTCTGATACCAAGTTGTAACATCCCAAAAATCCAAGGTAAAAATTTCATTTTTTAGTATAATTAAAACACTTTAATAACTTTGTTCAAGACATTGAAAAACATTTTAATTAACATAATAATCACAGTCAAAGCCTAAAGATCAAATTTTGCAGAAAACACGGGTGTACGCGCTGCAATCATCCCGAGCTCTTTTATTTAGAACTGGAATACCTGAAACATAAACTGAAAACCGTAAGAAAAAAGCTTAGTGAGTTCCCCAAATACCACATATCATACATATCCAATGATCCATACATGACTTACATAACTGTGAGTAAGACATACCATTCATCAATCATAATTAATAAAGGTGCTATTTGTCGCACATAGTCCCGCTATTATGCCACGAGCCACCTCGTGGTCTTTTTTGCCAGGCCGGGGGCCACAACCCTAGGTCTTACAGACAAGTGCTAGGAGCCACCTCCGGGTCTTCCATGCAAGCATCACAAAGATAACTAGCACACAATCTATAACTACTTAACTAATAATTGCCAGGGTTCAGACTCTGATCTTCCATACAATGTGCCAGGAGCCACCTTCTGGTCTTTCATACAAAACATAAATCAAATGGGTCGGCATTAGTGGCTTCAACGCATACTAACAGTGAGGAGACTCACCTCAAATGTTGAAGCTCACTGCACGAAACCTTAGTTGCTGACCGGACTACTTCCCAAACTTAGGGTAAAAAGACCATTTTACCCCTGGGCCATCAAGACTCACAACCAAGGCCCAAACCCAAAACCAACAAGGCCGAAAACTATAAGGTTCATAAAAGCCCACTAATGGCCCAATTTTCCAAATTTGCCCCAATCGCATATGGGCTTATCCTAATCCCATATTTTCCTCGAATACAATTTAGATTACCTCAAACACCCCTTCGGACAAAATCGGTCAAAAGCATAAGTCAAAAGTCAAAGTAAACGCTACGAGTTGACTCAACTCGTCGAGTTTCCATTAAACATGTAATTACGATATTTCGATCCAACTCGTCGAGTTTCCCTTTAACTCGTCGAGTTCCTCCTTTTTCATTCAAAATAGGGACAAACCCAACCCAACTCGCCGAGTTCCCTTAAAAACTCATCGAGTCCTTTGATCAGCCAACCCACTTAAAGCATTAAGCCACTATTCTTCAAACCGAAACCCTATCTTCTAGATCTAGACTGATTATACGTCTAGAAGGGTAAAGTTTCAAACTTTTCACATTAAGAACCACCCAGAAGGAAATAAGCTCAAACCCTACTCCTAAAAGGCTTATTTCTTTATCCAAAACCACCATATCTTCATGATAGAGCTGATGAGCATAGATTTGGACCTTAAAGACTAAAAGCTCACGTAAAGTCTTCAACTTTACTCACATACAAGGCTAGAGGGGACTTAAAAGCTTAAAAGAGACCATAATAAGGGCTTAATGGATGCATGGAGCCCTTAAGACCATAAAGTTGGCACCTTTATGCCACAAGAGCTCCATTGAACCATAGATTTGAAAGGGTTTATCCAAATGGGACGTCCAACTCCCAACAACCACTCTATTTGGATCAAAACATGTAAAAGAACTCCTTCTTGTATCACCAACTCTCACCAAGCTTCCCTTCCCTCCAATGTCTTCAAACATACCACCAAAGCCCTCAAAATGGCTCAAAACACTCAAAAATGCCTTTGGGTTTCGATGTTAGGGTTTAGGACAATGGTGGCTGGAAATTAGGACAACAAATGGGGTTTAAGTTGTTTAAATAGGGTACAAAACCCCAAAATTAGGGTTTCCCAAACCACGTACAACTTGTCGAGTTGGTCCTCCCCAGCTCGTGAAGTTGGTCTTCAAAGTCACGTGTGACCAACACTTCCAACACGTCGAGTTTCCTCCCCCCAACTCAACAAGTTGGCCTTTAGAAATGAGGTTTTTGTTTCCATAATTGACCTTCTAGATTCTAGATGTTACACATGTCCTCCAATGACTTGCAGCTAAACATTCTCACAAACTCATGTATCTCATGCTTCAACATATCATAGTTCTTGGTCTACTTCATCTCCTCGTCTGCCACATACTGTGGAACTAGCAATGCCATCTCTCGGAACATGGCAATATTCTCCGCTACTGACTCAGTAGTCTAACGAAGGTCCTAGAACTCCCTCGCCATCTGATGGACCTCGATCACTGGACCTCCCTTGCCAACTTAGCTCTAAATCTCATAACAAAATCATCTCAATTCTCGAACTCAACACAAGGCATGACCTACCTCCTTCGACCAGTCATGGGCTTTGTCTTTTAGAAGACAGGATGCAAGTATGGCCTTTGCCTCCTGGGGACAGAGGCTAGACCGAAAGGCATTCCCAATGTCAACCAACCATTATTTGCTAGCAATAGGGGCCTTTTCTTGAAGAACTTGGGAGCCCTACATGTACGAAACTCTAAAAAGTCAAAGAGTGTGCACCCACCATATCCACCATCTCAGTACGGAATGTGCCCAGACACTTATCCATCAAATCCATAATGCCCCCTTGATCGTACCAAAGATCATAGGAGTCTGATCCAGAATGGTGTGGGTAATCTCAAACGAAATGAACTCTCGCATATGATCATTCACTGATCTGGCTCTAGAGCCCGAACCAGATCCTTCACCAGGACCTGAACCACCTCGAGTGACCACTATGCTGGAAATAAACAATACAACTATTAGAAAACATTCAAAGAATTTCCACACAATGAGAGTTACTTAGTATCCTCATTAATTATCTTGTCTCGAGTTTAGATCATGTGATTTTAGTAGTATGTGCCCAATAATACCTTCCACACGTATCCATATTTTTCTTAAAGAGTCGTTCTAATTCCCTAAATGACTCCCTGCTACCAAACATTCCACAATACTAGTAAACAACATATCAATTGTAACACTTATGTTCGGGTATGTACCTTATGACCCTTCTATTTTGAAATTATGGATTTTGGTCCGTGAAGTAGTATGCAGGGCGTACCAGTTGGTATTCTTAGCGTACTGGTTTAAAAGCCAGTATGGAGAGTGTACCACTTGGTATGCTTAGCATACTATGTTAATGGTAAGTCAGGACCTAGGTCATATATGTTGGGCGTACATGGACTGTAATGAAGCCCTAATTGATGGTCTTCCACCCTATATAAGCCACCTTATTCTTTAGGGTTGGCCTCATTACCAACCACGAAACCCTGCAAAATGCTAAATCGAGTTCTAACCCCCCCCCCCCCCCTTGTTAAGCATTTAAGCCTTGGAATAAAGTTTGGTGTTCATTTTATGCATTTTGAAGGAGATAGAAGATCTTGAAGTTGCTAAGCTTGGAGTGAAGGTCTTGGATCCAGAATCACCACCCTCTTTGCAAAGATTTTGATGTATCAATTTCACATCTTGACTTCTAGTTATTTAGATCTCTTTTTGGGATGATTTGTCATGTTTTGGCCATTGTTGGATAGACTATTGAGTTACGATGTCCAAAGAATTTATCCTTTCAGATCTAAGGTTATCATGGGATCCATTGGCATAAAGGTGCCAACTTTATGGAGTTTAGGGCCTCATGCATTCATTAAGTCTCTTATTAAGCCTTGTTGAGCTTTAGAGATTCTTATACCTATGCATAAACGTAAAGTTAGCAACTTTATGTGATAATCCAACTTAAGGAGGTCAAATTCACATTTTGGAGCGTAGTCTTATTGGGTTAATAGCTAAATTTAGAAGAAGGCTGATCTGGAAGAGTATGTTAGGTGTAAAATCATGTACACGCAACGTAAAAGCCTTCGAGCCAATACTCTTAGCGTACAAGTTGAGTACACCTGATGTACTCAGTCACGTGATCTTTCAATGTTGGGCTTTAGCTTTGGGCCACATTTTGGGCTTAGAAGGTTAAGGTTTAGTTGAGCCATCTGGTTTTGGGAGTTTTAGACCCGGAACATTACTGGGATTTGGCCTATGGCCCATGAGAAGGGATTGGGCCCAATTGGAAATTGTGCCATAGTTGGGCCTTGATGGATTATTTGACTTTTTGGGCTCATTAGATTGTGAATTTAGGCTATAGTCTTTGACCAAGCTAGGTTAGGGGCAAAATGGTACTTTTACCCCAACTAGAGATTTTTGGTTATGATTTAGATCCCAAATGTTAAATAGTTTTTATTTATCATCTGATAGCTCGGGGAGTAGTAGGACCAGTATCTAAGGATTATGTAGTTCATTCAGTTACGAGGTAAGTTTCCTCACTAGGTTTAGCAGGTGGAAGGCACCAATGTGGACCCATGTTTATGCTAAGCTAGTATGATAAATGTCTGTGTGACTTTTACAAGTGTTATGTTCTTATATGCTTACCAGGCTAGGGCTCGATGGCCACCTAGTATGCTATGTATCTTTGTGATTATTGCATGTGAATGTGTTTACTTGATATATGTTATATGTATGGTATGTGACAATTGAAAAAAATATATTCTAGAACAATCAAGGTCTAGCCTTTAACTATGTACAAGTGAATTCACATCATAACATTGATACAATAAGAACTTTGGATGCCAAGAATACATGTTTATATAAGTTCATAAGTTTATATATATATATATATATATATATATATATATATATATATATATAAATTGAAAACCATGTTGAAGTAAGTTAGTACAAGTCAACATAAGTCAAAAAGGTTAAGTTAAAACCATAAATAATACACCTCATATGAGATTCCGGTATTGGAATCAAGAAACATTTTAGTTTCCAGTCTTAGGTATATAGGAAACAAATGGTTTTCAGCTTTTGGAATCTTAGTTCAATTAGGGTTTTTGGTTTTGGGTTCTCCGCTTGGAGCAAAATCTATCTTATGAGGGACATTCAAGGTGATTTCGGTTATGCTAGGACCGAAATCAACCTCCTTTTTGGCCAAAAACTCCCTTTTTGGTTAAGAAGATAGGCCGAAAACTCCATTTTTCAGGCGGTGGCACACATTCCAATTAGATAATTTGACATCCCAATGCGCATGTCAAATCAATATTATCCCATATATATATATATATATATATATATATATATATATATATATATATATATATATATATATATATATATGTTAGAACTGAAAAAAAACTTCATTCTCACATTCATAACTATGAAAACTCTTTACATTTGCTCTCAAAAGTCATGCACAAACCTTCATATCTTCAAGCACTTCCCAGAAAACCTTCAAATCTTCAAATCTTGATAAGAACATCCTCAAACATCCAAATTAATTCCCTGGAACTCTTGCACAATTAGTAATTATTTTATACAAACTAATGTTATTTACCACGTTAAATTATTAGTTTATCTAATGTACACATATAATTTTGTGAATAATATAATTAGGATATGGTTATTTACACATGTTCTAACCCGAGGATCATCGTAACCAAGTTGTACCCAACCAAGAATACACACTCGAGGTGATTTCATACCCCCACATGATGAGGCTACACAAGCCTAGGAACTCCCCTAAGTTATGCTTTGACTAACGAATAACACGGCTCCCCGCAACACCACGATAATCTCTCATTGGCTAGCGAGTATTACGGCTCCTTGCAGTATCACAACACCCTATCGCTGACTAGTTAGTACTACGGCTCCCAACAGTATCATAACACCCTCTCGCTGACTAGTGAGTACTATGGCTCCTTGCATTATCACAACACCCTCTCGCTGACTAGTGAGTACTACGGCTCCCCGCAGTATCACAACACCCTCTTGCTGACTAGTGAGTACTACGGCTCCCTGCAGTATCACAACACCCTCTCGCTGACTAGTGAGTACTACGGTTCCCCGCAGTATCACAACACCCTCTTGCTAACCAGTGAGTACTACGGCTCTCCGCAGTATCACGACACCCTCTCACTTATCACCCTAAAATCTCATTCTCAGGTCATTACCTCATTGCGTTCACTAACTCCCGCTTCGCGGCCGCACATAGATAAGTACACACACCCACCCAGGCTAAGCATCACTACTCCTGACGACCACCGTCGGTACAAAACACTTTTTGTCGCTGCAATTCACATTCTCAGATAATCCAGATTGATGTCAATTAGCTGAAAGGGCTCCCACTGGAAACGTAGACACCTGATACGCCACTCGCCATCTCGTAACTGAAGTCTCAAAATAATCCGAAATTTAGAACATCATACTCGGATACCTCGGTACACCATCATAGAACCTCACGATGTCCTGCCTCAACCACTGATCTCCTACTTACGGCATCATACACAGCTACCTTAATGCATTCTTTCATAATATCATAACTAATCTTCATTTCACACAACATGAAACTTCGGAATATTCCAACTCTTAATTGAAACACAGAAGAATCATCAACGACTCAGAACACGTTGACGAACATCCAAAACTCACTCCTTTATTGCTCAACATCCCATGCAAGAATACCCATACCGAACTAGAAACTGGATGCCCCAATCAACTTCTACCCTTCCCAAAGTGCATATAACAACCCATACATTGAACCAAAAACTTTCAACCGTCAAAATATCATTACGAGCCACCACACGGTCTTCAACCGATGGCCACCTTCCGTGGAGACACTCATCCTTTCCTTAACATATACAACATGCATTATCTCGCTCTGCCCTCACCTCAAACACCAATAACCCTGGCCTCATGTGCCCATACTGTAGATCTCCATAACCATTTCTCTAACCACACTTGAACGGATCGCTGATCCCCTTAATAGAATACCCAATTCTCTCTCACTCAGGGTTTGAACTATCCCCGGTTGGCATGCCATCAATCTATTCCATAGACCGTTTCACCAGGTATGTCACACTCGACTCCTGAAACGTACTACGCAATCACTCAAGAACCTTCCCAATGGAACCAAGCAATCTCCAATTATCCTGTCTCTGACTAAAAATCTTGAAACCCTCCCAATGCGGGAATAATCATAAAAGCAAGAGACCGCACTCTCATAGCCGATACTCAACTTAGACAACGAAAGCCACCGCCCCAAAAATGCTCCTCTTGATTACCTGACACCGCTACTAACACATGCTCTAGTATACTCAAATAGGGTATATCCTTGTCCTTGATCATCTTAGACACCACTGATGATCCTCTCTTACTATAATACTGTCTTGCGGTAGATATACTACCCAAATGCTCTGGTGAAAGATCGCAACCAATACTACCCCACAAGGTTTACCCCCAAGCTCAGAAACCAAAAGTCTCAATATCTCTTCTGCTCTTTACGGGAAACAGAAATAGCACAACTCTGGTCACAGAAAGTGACATCTCCTCTATCGGCCGATTGCTTAATTCAGACCGTAATCCTCCATAGATCACCACTCATCCCTGAGTCTTGCGACTCCAACTGGCATCTCACCAAAAATCCCTTGGAAACTAACTCGATTTCCCATTCAAGGCATGCTCCATTGAAACTCGTTTAACATGGCCCTGTCGCCCCATGCTTTTTCACGTCTGATCTCAGTCTAACCAATCACAGCGAAATAACTGGTAAAACCAGAAGCACTAACTGCCACGAGTCATGGTACTCGAACCATGTGGCCACCTCTCGATCTGCTATGAATCATGGTACCCGAACCATGTTATCTCTTCTCAATCCGCTACAAATCATGGTACTCAAACCATGTTCTCTATTCTCAATCTGCTACTTCGAACTTCTAGAATTCTCCCTGTTTCGAGTATTGGTCCTCTGCTTTCAGTAGTACGGGCCCATACTACCTACCACATCTACCCATACTTTCCACACGAATCGTCTCAGATTTCCTAAGTATCTGATCAACCTTCTTGATTACCAAGCCCGTTATGCAAGTTCGCCCTCCAGCGAATACTCTCCTCTGTCAGCGTACTCATCTGACTATGTCCAGTTCCTAGGCTTTTCCTAGGTTCTCACACTTCTCTGCCATCAGCTGCTGAAGAACTCCTCATGATACCAGCCATGTACCTCTTGAATATCGTCATATTCAGTTAGTAGTTGTCTTCCATCATCAAGAGTTCCACAAAGCACGAAGCAAGCAGCATTCGGGCATCGAATGACCCCCACTAACACATAAAGCCACTCTGGCATATACTTCCTCTTGCTTTATTCCCAACTCAAAAGACATTGCCGACTTAGGCAATCCTACCTCTCGAGGTATCAAAGTACTCTACTCAGCACATACTCAAAAGCACATCACATATAGCAGCAACTCCTAGGCTAAAACATCACAAATCAGGCAACTCTAGTCCAAAAATATGTAATACCTAGCCTATCTCTAGCATGCATAATATCTCAGAAAATATCTCATAACACAAAAGTAATGCTATTTTGGGAAATCACCGTTCGAGCTCAGGCTGATTATACACACTGCTCCAACTCATTTTCTCTTAAACCCTTTCTCATTTTTTTTTTAAAAAATTATCTCTTTTGAAAATCTTTCTCAGTTTCTCAGTTTGAGTTCAAACACACCCGAAGGTGCATCCGAATCCCTCAAACCAAGGCTTTGATAACAACTTGTAACACCGAAAATTTTCAAATAAAATTTTCATTTAAAATCGCATAATTCTCATAACACATTTCATAAAATCTCCTTTATTCAAATTACAAATTGCAACTCCATAATTGTTTGATTTAAAATCCGGGATCTTCATTACATAACTCTTTCACTGGTGTGTATAATCAAGTCGGTGCCTTCCCGCGATCCTGAGAAAAACTGAAACACATAATACATAACACGGTAAGCACGAAGCGTAGTAAGTTCCCCAAAATACCACATATAGCTCATTAGCCACTCGAGGCTATAACTCTGTAAGACCCTCCAGTCTATGTGTCTCAGTGGGACCCTCCAGTACCACGACTCATTGGACCCTCTGGTCGGGTCTCAGTGAGGACCCTCCGGTCTCACAACTTGTTGGACCCTTTGGTCTGGCCTAAGTGAAGACCCTCCGGTCTCAAAGCTCGTTGGACCCTGCGGTCCGTTCTAAGTATCACATAATATATCATATAGCACATATCACACAAAAATGCATAACTTAAATAAGCACATAAGACCCTCTGGTCACACATAATTATCAATCTAGGTAAAGTATAGTGAGAAGACTCACCTCGCAAGCAGGTGAGCATATAAGCTCGTGCTCGGATCTTGAACTAGCCTCCGCCTAACACAAAGGATGAATATCTCTAATTAATACTCTTTTCATGACTCAAATAACCGAAGGCTATTCTTTCTCCCTCTAGCTCTTTTGAAGTGGATAAAAGACCATTTTACCCCTCCATGGTCTCTATTACTCATGTTGACCAAAACCCTAAAGTCAACAGAAGTCAAACTCGAGTCAACAGTCCATGTTTGACTCGACTCGTCGAGTGCACTCTTGCGACTCGTCGAGTCCCCTCGTATCCTCAGAAGTCTCAAAAAGTACAACTCAACTTGTCGAGTTGACCCCCAACTCACCGAGTTATCGCACAATCAACGCATCGGGAAAAACCCTCACCGACTCATCGAGTCAGGCCATGGACTCGATGAGTACCTGTGATAAGATTCCTCATTCAGACGATTTAAGGAAGATCCATCACTCCAAACACCAGATCTACCATCTTAAGGGTCGACTGACACGTAAAGTTGCAAGTTTTACGTTTAATCATGGACTATAAGACTCATAATGCCAAAACATGCTCCTACAAGGGCTAGATGCACAAAAGCTAGACTCTAGCTCAATAAAGCTTGGATCTTTGGTCTCTCAAGTCCTTCTACAGTCCAGATCTGAGGTTTCAACCTCATGATATGCTCAAATAACTCATTGCCAAGAAATGATGGGAGAAAACCCTCAAAATGTCCCTAAACTAAGATCTCACAAAAGAAAGGTCAAGATAGGAGCTTTATACCTTTGCACTGAAGCTAACCACTGGAGAACTTTGGATCTACAGTTCCTCTCTGATCAAACACACCAAGCTCTCCAAATCTTCTTCAAAGGATGCACAAGACCACTCAAATTAACTCCTCACTCACTCTCTAGCTCAAATGGCGATTAGGGTTTGCTCTCAGGGGTGCAAGGTTACTGGTGAGGCAAAATGGAGTCTATAAGTGTCCTTAAATAGGCCATAGGCCTGAAGGTTTATGGTTTCCTTTAGCAGCGCTGACTCGGCAAGTCGGCTCACTGACTCGTCGAGTCAGCTCATTAATTCACGACACCCATCGCGACTCTACTCGACGAGTTGAGGCACCAACTCATCGAATCACCTATGCAAACTCGTTATTACATATAGACATGTTATGCCTCGGAACTAGGATGTTACACTAACAAATTGATACATGTGAGTTTAGAGCTAAGAGTATCCGGTTTGGACAACGCCCACCAACGTTTTTATGACATGGCGTCGGAGAATGACGTTACCACGACACAAACACCTCCCGGATATTTGGTTTTTGGCGTTTCAATGCTTCCCGTGGTGCTGATGATGAAGGGCATCGACCCATTTTTTAGAATAGCGGTCACAATTTTTACTGTTGCTGAACGGTCACAATGTAATTTTTTTTTCCAATTTACCTCACATATAAATACAAAAATACACCTCATTTTTTTACCTTCACAAATCTTATATTTCTCTTATACACAAAATCAACCATTTTATCATTCAAGCAAATATGGAGAAAAACCCAAACATCCCTCCTCCATATACAAGCACATCCGCTCCGCTCAGTTTCACGCCTTATGAGAGGTATGCGAACATCCTCAACTCTCAGAACTTTTTCAATCCCGCCTCATGCCAATGCAATTCTACTTGCAAAAAAAATCCAAACTTTCAACGCTTTCGCTTTCATGCCACAAACAACCAAAATGGCTTAAGACGCACATCATCGGGGGTACAATCAAAGAGATCTCGTGGTTTGGGTTCGTTTGACATTCTGGCGCATGAACTAACATCGACATCAACACCGACACCGATGACATCCCATACAACATCGAAGATATTTCCTAGCCACGACGACCGATAGGGCGTGATAAAGAGAAGCATATTCAACGATATGTAGAGGAAAGTGAAAGTAAGCTTCAAGAGCACGCCGGAATGAAAGAGAAATTTGACATCCACAACGCAATCGCCAAACAAAGATTTGACTTGCAACTTGAGCACTTGGAGCTCTTTCATAGGCAAGTGAATGAACATCAAATGATGAATGATTTGACAATTCTTTGGACTAACGACGACGTTTGGGACCACAAGAAGTTCAAGTGTTCCGAAAGATGAGCGAGAAGATCAGAAGTGATATATGCACTAGTAGTAGTGTATTGTTTTTATGTTTTTTAAATTTAGGACAATCGAATTTTTTCCGTTCAATGTTTTCTTTCTCTAAGGCCAGTTTTAGTTTTTAAATGTTATTTTTAATTTAGGATTTAATTAAATTACATGTTTTATTAGTTTATATGTTTTTTTTATAAATATTATAACATAAATAAATAAAAAAAAAACAAAAAAATAACAAATTAGAAAAATAAAAAAAAAAGTAAATTAAAAAAAATAGAAAATAAAAATGTTTTAACATGTTGTTCATTTCTTTTATTGATGTTGTAATAACATAAATGACATTTTTTTTGTCTTAACAAATTATAACATGTTGTGTGTATCCACCAACGTAATAAATTAAAATTGGCCTCGGGTAGTTGGGTTCCCCACTTATGAACAAGGATGTTGCACATAAGATGCACGCAGAGGACCCCAGTCAACTGTAACCACTCAACATTGATTCCTCATTTTCCACTTGCAACAGAAATAATGCAAGATGGTACGGCCACAACCCCACTTTGTACATATGGAAGTCCACATGGAATTTTCAATTTCACCCTTTCAATAATTTCTTCAAAACTATTTTGTCCCTATTTCTTGGACCAAGTGTAGATACAACTGAAGTAGTAGTTAGGTGCAATCCCACCTCTAGAAATGTATGAGATTTTTATGTGGTACGACTCAAGCAAAACCACTCAATTTTTATGGATGTATGATGTAAACATAAATGATAGGTATCAGGTATTAAATTCAAAATAATCGAAGTAAATTATCTTATAGTGCTATACATATATTTTTGTTGGCCATGCTTCCACGTATATCCACAAATTCAACTCACATAAACATGCACATACATATTGTATTAGAAACTATTATGGAAATATACAAGAAAATAATAATAATTAAAAAGTATGTGATTTGAAATTATGAGACATATGTTTTATGTAGTGTTATTATAATAATTTTTTTCCCAATCAAATGATTGTTTCTCATGGTACAACTAGAAAACGTTCTTCCAAACATCCAAACCTTTCTAACATTTAGATTTACCTTGAAGACACTAGGAAATTGCGATTATAGGATAGAGGAGGAGAGTATTCAAAAGCATCTGGTGTGTCTTAACTGTCTCATAGGGTGCAAAATTTGCAAAAATGTCCTTGAAGTTTTATGGTCGACTGGTGGTGCATACGTATCAGCATGATGTATGTTCACACACAAGTTCAATGGCTGAAGCCATTCGGTGCGCATTTGCACCCATTTGCACATGCAAGAGAAAGCCTTAATTTGATGTGTTTTACGAGTCTTAAAACCCTTCCTACTTACAAACTACTTTTTTTCTTCTCCCACCTATGATGACTAAAAAACCTTCTTAACCTCTTTTTACAATTTATCTCACCGCATGTATTGTGACAGTGGCGGTTCGATACAAATCATGTAAGAACATTGTTTTTCTAAACTACCAGAAACAATAAAAAACAAAATAAGGGAATCGCAGTCACGCCTAACAAGCTTTGTAGGGTTTTTGCGGCGCATAAAAACTTTGCAACCCCAAATTTTCAAATGTGCAAGACTGGGAGGTTTCTCATTTCGCATTTTTTATGGTGTCTTTGTGACCTTCTTAATTGGTAGGAGGTTTAACATATTAACCAACTATTTCTAAAGTGTACCCCCCCACACACACACACACATATATATATATATATATATATATATATATATATATATATATATATATATATATATATATATAAACTAAAATTCCACCAACTTCATTATCAAAAGCAAAACGAAAACCATCTTTGTACAATGCATGAAATGAAATAATGTTTTGTGCCAAATTTAGGGAGTAGCAACAATTAACTAATCTAATATACATGTCATTATTCAACATAATCTTGATTTCACCAATCTTCGTAACAGGCGCAATCCCTCGTTAGCCATGATCAAGTTTAACTCCCAATGCTTCAGTCTTCTACTTTGATTTAGTCCTCATGAATTCAAGAAAAAATGAGTACCACATCCCGTATAAAAAAACCCAAGAATTAGAAGTTGACATACTATGAAGTTTAATCATAAAAATACTTGATGAGCCAACACCCTTGGATTTGTTCTTCTTAGCGTCCTCAAGGCATTTGGGGCACTTATATCTTCGGTGACCCTTCATTTAGCGGTAAAAGCAAAAAGGCTCTACTGGGCCAATGTTAGGTACAATCTTAGATTCAGATTTTTCTCTAAATCCCTTAATTGGAAGATTCAACCTTGGCTTTTTCCCATTACATGAAAAAACTTCTTCTTCTTGTCTATACCATGCCCAATGGCCATGACAGAATTAGTTGTGACAACCATAGAAATACGTACCTAACCACTATCGATAGCGAACGTCAAAACACAATAATACAATCTTGCAAACGCCTAAAAATTGAACTACCACCCTTATTGATGTCAAAGCATAGGCTCACATACAAGTGCGCAAATGGCCATCACTTTAAGAGCAGGTTAGCATAATTATACTCCTTGCATTACCATAATTCCATAAATATAAATTTTGCAAGAAACCGACATAGTATTGATGTGATATGACATTTACAGTAAATAAATGTATGTCATAATTAGACTCCTTATACTACCACAATTCTATAAATATAAATTTCTCAAGAAACTGACATAGTATAGATGATATATGACATTTAAAGTAAATAAATATTTATCATACTTAGAAAGTTACAACAACGAAAACTACAACGAGATTGGTTGTCTTTTGAAAAAAAAAAGTCACCAACTAGGCAATCGTAGTACTACATAAAGTAGGAATTATGGAACAAAGAATACCTAAAACGGACATCATATGAGAGAGTTATGATTTTTAACAGTAATAAAAACACATTGAAAAACAAAAGTCAAAACTAGACAAAACAACTAAAAGGAAAGTTGTAGAGAATGATGAGACCAACATAGATTTATAAGAGTCGTTGAGAACAAAGTTCGTATGTGAGAGTTATAGAATTTCAAAGTTGAATTTTTACCATCACCCGCACTTGAGCGTACCTGACACCCGATACGTCGAGATACGGTATGACATGGCATGCTGAGTAGTCGACACGTGGTAATATCGCACCGTTCGCATGCATTTGAATGGAACGTGACGCACATCCCAAAACCCATATCAATTGCAAGTCTCGGCTGGTTCCTTCTCACACCTCAACATACACCTCTCTCTCACCTACTCTCTCTCTCTCTCTTTCTCTCCCTCTCTTAAAAGTTCTTGCCAATGACTCCCGATCACCTCTCTAGTGTCGGACTTGTAGTTTTTCTACATTAATGGTTTTATAAATTATAGGTGAGTCCACAACACCATTTTTCAAACCTTTTCGCAGGGGGGATACATGCCTAAAATGCAACTTTACATAATTAATACTAATTGTAGTTAGATAATTATGTCCATAACATTAGGATGAGATTATTCCTGGTAGATACTTTGCCCAAACTCTTTAGCAAATATTATTCCTAGTTGCTATGCTAAACTACTATGATACATAAGATCATACCTAGTTGTCACGCTCGCATGTTCCCAGAAAACGCTGAAACTTGTTATTTTAGCCACCCTTTGGATAAGCTTAGTACCTAGTTCCCCCACATGTGGTCGCTAGCTACAACCCGACGGTAAGTCGAAGCTGGCATAACTTTCTAAACACAACGATGTCCGTTGTAGCGTTGTCGATTTCTGGGATCAACAATCATAGCTCATTTATAGGGACTCATTGTAACTTTGTTAAACTAAAACCAAACTATCATATACTACTAATACATTACGTAGTGTTAGTATACTCAAACTTGTGGAAACAAATTTAGATTACGCTTGTTAAACTAAATATCCACTATTCTTGAGGAACGCCTTGACAAGTATTTCCTACAATAAGATATAAAAAAAGTAGGGGAATATTATCACAATAGTAACCATGAATTAAAGTGACAAGTAAAAATATACATCCTCTATCCAAATCAGGATTCAGATTTAGTCATTAAACTATCTGAATCCTATTTCCAAAACAAAAGGAATTACGCTAACATGCTTACCTTTATAGATAATTAGGAAGTAGATAATTACAGAATTTGAGATATTAATATAATATTTATATTAGGGTTATATAGGGTTTCCTAACTCAACTATATAAAGACCCCAAGAGATTCAAATTTTGGCCACCCCATGCTCATAAGCCAATACCAAAAATTTGATATCCTCCCTCCTCTCTCTCTCTCTCTCTCTCTCTCTCTCTCTCTCTCTCTCTAAGCCTGCTTGTTGCTAGGGTTGGCTGTGAACTATCAGAGGCACGAAATTTCTAGTGCTAGCTTCTAAGTTACTACAAGAAGTATTGTTTGATTGTTCACTACAACAATCAAGAGTTATGTTTTCTTCAATGATTATCGAAATTACCTAGCATTATAGGGTTATTTTTATTTAATGGAATGTTACTTTAATATAGTTATGGCTAGATCATAGGTTGCATGTACCCGTAAGTGTATAAGTATTTATCGGTGTTATTTCATGTAAAACCTATCATTGGTATCAGAGCGTATGGTTGTATAACAATTGAATGTACATTGCTTGAAATTGAAAAAAATCAAAATTAGAGGAACACATAATCGACATTTTGTTGCGGCACCACATTGTGGTGTTCTTCTGCCACAACGTGCTCATCTTCGAATCTACGTCTTTTTCCATTCTACCACGACATGGCAATTGTCCGCCATGACATGGTGGACCCTTTGAATAGTGAAAATTGTATCAACTTAGTTCATCAATATATTAGTATAATTACTTTAGATAATATTGTTTTTAATTGTATAAAACTAAATAATTATCTTTGTAATAAGATATCTTTTTCTTGAATTTGTGAATTATCCTTATATTTTAGTTACATTTAATTATTTGATTAATTAAAGGAAAATGATTAAAAACATATCTGGTTTATTTTAAATTAAATTAATTCCTTAATTTCAAAAATATAATTTAAACCTAGTATTTTGAAAAAGTTGTAGAACACACCATATATATAAAATATTAAAAGTTAATTACTATACGTATAAGATTAAGTCAGTCGGATCGCTAGTATGCCTCACTAACGAAGCTGAACTATAAGGGGGTATAAGGAAACCTCCTATAAAATAGTGGTTTAATGGGTGTCCTCTCTCATTAACCACTTCCTTGTTTGGTGGAGGGTCGTTAGTAGAAAGGATCTGATAGGACAATAACTTCATTAATAAGTATAATAATATAAACTAACCAAACTCTTTTATAAAAACCCACTCTTAGTTACTTTAGAAAAAATGTGAAAAGTATACTATTCCATAAAATTGCAACTTTGTAGAGTCAAAATATCTTGTAATATGTCGAAGTCTGTGTAATAAATATATGTTTCCTTATGTATTTGCTAAGGCATCTTTTTGACAAAGCTTAATGTCTAGCCTTAGTATTTTTTGTACTTTCAGCCTCCTATAAATAGGAGTTGAACATAGAGTTGATAGTAGTGTTTTCTATCATTTACTATCAGTTTTGTACTCTTGTTCTCTGAAAGTAATATAAGCTAAACCAGACCTTATTTACTTCTTGTGTTCATCTTTTACTCTGATTTGATTCTCATACTCGATTAAACACTTCTACAATTGGTATCAAAGCAGGCATCACTACTGCAAAGATCTGATTTTCTTTTGAATCATTCGTTTTTGAGTCGCGAGTTTGTCTCAAAAGTGTCTGCACTATTTGGTTCTGAAAATCATCTCTGATCTACAATTTTGATTTGATTCTGCGTTTGAATTGTGTAATCAAGTAATCGATTTTGAGTTTCTGATCAATTCATTCATTCAATTTTAAATTTCTTCAAGTTCCTTTGAAAAATCTCATCCGTACGTTAATGGTGAATTTCAACATGAACACGATTACTTCATTTTCTCATTTGTTAGGATCTTCTACGAAGATTCCTATATTGATTCCAGAGTACTATGATCAGTGGGCTGATCGAATAGAGGATTACTTAAACGGATTGGACGAGGAACTCTAGAGCTGCATTACAGGAATCGCTTAACCTCCATCGAATGTTCAAATATTGGATCATCTAGATCAACACCTGCAGTTACTGATCAATCCACCAGGCTGAAAAACAATGAAAAGCGTTGTTTGAGAGAATTACGTGGTGCCTTGCCACGTATTGTTTACAATTACATTCGTGGTTGTAAAACTAAAAAGAAAATTTGGAACACTCTTAAGGAAAAGTCTCAATGTAGTGAGAAAACAATGATAAATTCTATGAAGTAGTGTCTTGCTGAGCTGAAAGAGTTTAGACAAAAGGAGAGTGAATCGATTGAAGTTTACTATGATCGTCTTAATGAAGTGATCTATAGATGTAATCGTTATGGAATCACAAGGTCATTAATGGAGTTCAATCTCAATTTTGTGATGGGACTTTGTAAGGAGTGGAAAAGTGTCAGTATGATGGTGAAGAATCAACAAAGCTTCGATACTTCATCTCTGAATGATTTGTATAATCAGTTGAAAACTCATGAAAGTGAAGTGAATGAGATGGCTGAAGAGTCGAAACTTAGTTTGGGAGGTCCTTTAGCTCTTGTTTTGAAAGTGTCTGAGAAAGAGGCAGTTTAAAGAGATAATTCTGATGACAAAGGTTATCTAATAAATTCAGATGATGAAGCAGTTTCTTTTTACTCGAACAACCGAGTTAAAAAGTTCTTTAAGAAACCGTTTCAGCCCCAAGGTGAAGCAAGGTGATGCTAAAGCAAGTTTCTTTAATAAATCTGTGGGTGAGGAGAAGAAGAAATTTGAGAAGAATGATGATTCGTAAGCTGAAAAGAAACTTAAAGAAGATTCGGGAATTGACTGTCATTACTGCAACGGAGCAAGTAATTTGGCTAATGATTACATGCTTCATAAGAAAGAAGATAAAAAGAATAAGGTCAAGAACGAAGCATACTATGTGGAGAAACTGGACGACGTACGTACAAAAGCGAAAGGGATGTCATTGATTACAAGAAGAGAAGGTGAGGAAGACGGCACATATCAGATCTGGTCTTCAGGATCTGATGACGAAGAGATGTATAATCCGACGCATGGGGCTATGTTCGCACAATTTGAAGAGGATAAGGACGAAAAGGTGAATGGTCGTTGTTTCCTGACCAAATCAGGAGACAAATCACCGATGACAACGAAGGTACGTTCTATTCATCAATCTTTTAACATTCCTTTACAAGCTTATGACTGAAATAATTGCATTTGATGATATTTTTGCTTACTTTGATACAATTGTGGTGTCTGCTAGTAATGAAGCTAAGAAATTGAACATCCTGTTTCTAGAAACCCAAAAATTGCTAGATTCGAAACGAAGTAGGGTAGAGTATCTGGAATTGTAATTGAATAATGTGAGTAATATAGGGAATGTCTAGATAATGTGATTGTAATTGTTTGTAATTGATATCATTTACTATCAGTTTTATACTTTATAGTTGTTTATGGAGCGTGTGTGGTTAACCGACACACTAATAGTAACTATAAAGAGTAATAATGGGGATCTAGAGAATTATCATTCATTAATGGAGCACGTGTGGTTAACCGACACATTAATATGAGATGATAAATGACATCAAGAATGTCAAGCATATTTGTATGGCTATTCACATCTTGTTTGAGATCACCGGTATCCTAGTCACAAATAGTAGTGCGTAATCCGAGATTAAACATGCCATTGGTAGATTGAATGAATCTTAAAAGATCTAAGAATTTCATAGTTCGAAATTTGTAAATTCTTTTTACCTGCCTTGATAAATTCGCAATAAGATTACGACATCCCTCATCTTAGTTGTGAATTGTTAGTTTGGATCCTAGCCTTAATTATTTATTATGGGTTAAAATATTAAGGATTGTTTTTATCTAACTACAACTATTTTCTTTTTTCTCTATAGATGTCTACTCCTGGTGATGGTTCTGCTCCTTTGTCATATACCCACCACTCGTGTTTTTCCCTACTCTCTATCGTGTCCAAGATGGCCTTCGATGGCACCAACTACAATGATTAGATGAGGAAAATCACGATGGATCTTCTATTTGAGGGCCAAGAATATTTCATTGAAGAAAAAATCGATGAAGCCAAAGCTACTCCAGAGAAACTAGCCTCCTAGAAAAACACTACGATGATGCAACAAAAGTTGCTTGAATCATGGTCACTACAATGGCTCCATAGTTGCAAAGGTTCTATGACGACTACTAGCGATATGAGATGAAAAAATACCTTCTGGAAAAGTACCATAAGAGGAATCGTTAAGAAAAATATGAAGTGGTCAAATCCCTCATGGATTCCAAGATGAAAGAGGGTGAGTCTATGTGCAACCACGTGCAGAGAATGCAAAGATATTTGGAAATCCTTGTTAGGCTCAATATGCATTTTGACGAGGAATTAGCCATTGACATGGTCTTGAACTCCTTGCTAGGTTGTTATGATTGGTTCATACTGGCTTATCATTTGAACAACACAGAAACCATATTGGCCCAACTCCACAACTTACTATATAATGTTGAGTTGGGAATGAAGGGAAATAATCCAACCACATCTACTAATGCCCCTGTTCTTTCCATTGGTAAAGGCAAAGGGAAGAAGAGGAAGGCTGCTCCTAAAGCTAACTAGAAGAACAAGGCCTAGGATGGGTCGTCTAGCAATGACCTAGAGACATGGCCCAACTCATACATTCTAAATGTTAGTGTCCCTAAAGAGGCCACTTGTTACTATTACAATGACAAAGGCCATTGGAAGAGAAGCTGCCCCAAGTACTTGCAAAACATCAATGATGGCAAAGTGAAGCTATCATCAGCAGATATATACACTATTCAAACTAATAACTCACAATCTACTCGTTCTTGGATCCTTGATACAGGATGTGGTTTTTACATTTGTTCTGAATTGCATGGGCTAAAAGAAAGTGAAGAGGCGGGGCATGGGAGGATGAATCTAATCATGGGAAATATGCAATCTTCTCCTCATACCATGATTGGGACTTATCATCTTGTGCTTAGTAGTGATGTTAGTTTAGGTTTGATAGATTGTTTCTATTCGTTAGAAATGACACGAAACATTATTTCATTTCATGAATTGTTCAGACAAGGTTTTCGTTACTCGTGTAATGATTTGAATGGTTTAATTCTAGTTTATAAAAATGGTGGTTTATATTTGAAGCTTTACCTTGTAGTAGTGTGTATGAAGTTGTGATTTGTGTTGATAGCTTAGGCAATAGTGTATTTCACATTGATTCATCTAATAGTTTAGACAAGGCATACTTGTGGCATTGTCGCCTTGGTCACATTAATAAGAAACACATTCCCCGACTCTAAAAGGATGGAGTATTGGAATCATTTGACCTAAGGCCAAATGAGGAATGGGAATCTTTCCATTTGCGGAAAGATGATGAATGCGAATCTTGTTTTTTGGACTTCATAGACACATATGTGTGTGGATCCTTCAGATCCACCACAAGGGATGCTAATCGATTTTGTGTAACATTTATAGATGATTATGGCCGGTATGGTTATATCTAGTTAATCAAACATAATTCAAAAACCTTTGAAAAGTTCAAAGAGTTTAAACATGAAGTCGGGAATCAATTAGGCAGGAAGATAAAAATGATTTGATCTAATAGATAAGGAGAGTATGTTAGTATCGAGTTCGACGACTACCTCAAGGAATGTGGAATAGTTTTACAATTGACTCCTCATAGGACACCACGAATTAATGGTGTGGTTGAGAGGCACAATCAGACCTTGTTGGACATGGTTCGTTCCATGATTAGTCGAGCTACTCTTTTTATTTCCTTCCGGGGGTATTCCCTAGAGACAGTCGCCTATATCCTCAATCTTGTTGCAACTAAAAAGGTTTCCAAAACACCTCATAAGATGTGGACTAGGAAAGTTCCATCGTTAGCACATATCAAAGTATGGGTTTGTAAGGCTTTCGTTTGACGAGAGACTCATGACAAGCTAGAAGCTAGAAGTGAGAAGTCTATTTTCATTGGCTACCCATAAAAATCTTTTGGATACTTTTTGTACAGACCTAGTGAAAACGTGGTCTTTGTATCACGAAGATGATTATTTTGCGAGAGAGAGCTCATATGCAAAGAGGAAAGTGGGAGCACAATTGACCTTGAAGAGATTTAAGAGTCAACCAATGAAGAAACCATAAAAGACACTAACACTCAACAATTGGAAGAAATTCTAGTTGAGCCAGTTGACAATTCATTACCTCTTCTTCATTCCGGTAGAGTTAGCATGACACCAAGGTTCTCTAGTTTCCATACAACGTTAGATGGTTACACATTCATCAGTGATCAAACACTAATAAATTTGAATGAGCCAGCTAACTATAAGGAAGCGATGGCAGGCGCTGAGACTGCCAAATGGAAAGAGGTAATGGATAGTGAGATCAAGTGTACGTATGAAAGCCATGTTTGGAATTTGGTAGATCCAGAGTCTGGTCTAAAGATAGTTCCTAGTAAATGGAAATTTAAGAAAAAGATTGACATGGATGGAACTGTGCACACATTCAAAGCATGGATAGTTACGAAGGGCTTTACTCAAACCATAGGGATTGACTATGATGAGAGCTTCTCACTAGTGGCTAAGATAAAATCTATTAACATAATGCCCGCCATAGCGACCTTGCATGATTATTAAATTTGGCTGATGGATGTCAAAACCACGTTCCTTAATGGGAAGTTGGCTGAAGATGTTTACATGAGTCAACCAGAGGGTTTTGTTGATGTAAAGATTCCTAATACAGTTTGTAAGCTTGAGAAATCCATTGATGGATTGAAACAAGCATCTCACAGCTGAAATATTTGTTTCAATGATGGAGTCAAAGAATTTGGTTTCTTTAGAAGTGAAGATGAGTCCTATGCATATGTCAAAGCTTATGAGAGTATAGTAACTTTTCTAGTATTGTATGTTGATGACATACTACTTATAAGAAATGACATTAAAACCTTGCAAGAAGTAAAAATTCCGCTTGGAAAGTGTTTTAATATGAAGGGTCTAGGAGAGTCTACCTATATTCCTAGGATAAGAATTTTAAGAGATAGAAAGAAAAGACTAAATGGACTTAGTCAAAGTACATAATTGGGCAAGGTACTAAAACGGTTTAGTATGGAAAATTCCAAGAAAGGAGAGCTACCTATTCAGAGCAATGCCAAATTGAGTAAGACTCAAATCCTTAGGATCGATAATGTATGTTATGAGATGTAGTCACCCTGATGTTTCGATTGCTCTAAGCATGGTCAGTCATTATCAGGGAAATCCTAGAAAAG
Organism: Lactuca serriola; assembly: GCF_051521515.1. NCBI lineage: Eukaryota > Viridiplantae > Streptophyta > Magnoliopsida > Asterales > Asteraceae > Lactuca > Lactuca serriola. The sequence continues at coordinate 48,010,684 of NC_136415.1, forward strand.
CTCATTGGACAACATTAAAGTACATTCTCAAATATTTGCGAATGACAAATGATATGATTCTAGTATTTGGAGGCAATGATACGTTGAGAGTGACTGAGTATACAACAGATTGAGACAACTTTCATTCTCAATTTGTCTGGGTTTTCACATTAAATGGTGGAGCAGTCAGATGGAAAAGTTCCAAGCAAGATGCAATGGCAGATTCTACTTGTGAATTAGAGTATATAGCGGCAAGTGAAACATGAAATCAAGCAGCTTGGTTTAGGAACTTCATCGGAGATCTTGCTGTAATTCCAAACCATTCACGAACATATGGAACTTTTCTGCGATAATTTGAGAGAGGTTTTTTTTCACCAAAGAACCGAGAGATCATGGTAAATCAAGACATGTCAACATAAAGTACTATTATATCAGACAGAGAGTTGAGGAATGTCATCTCATAGTGAAGAGAGTTTCGTCATAAGATAATCCTTAAGCATAATCAGCATGCTAGGAGCATTGGTTTAAGAGATGACATTAGTTTTAGTCGTTATACGATTAATTTGAAATTTGTAGCAAAATAAATGTAACTGATTCTTGGTGATTAAATAATAGAGATTATTTATGATTTTTTTACTGCCTTTGTTAATTATTTATTATTGTGTTTCATTTTGCATGTTTTACATCCCAAATAATTTAATTATTCAATTCCACAATCACTCGTACTTTGGGAAATAAGTAGTGAATTAAGATTGTCATGGATTGGATTTTAGATTATCTAAAGAGGTTATACGTAACAATTGTATTGCTAAAACATTCATGGGTACTTAGAAATGAAGATTTAAGTATTGGATAAACCCATGCTCAGAAAATTACTTCATGGATTATATCACGAGTAATTTTTGTTGGAATAGTGTCTAAGGCTGTAACTATATTAGTCAAGTATTTGATCCGGTTGTGCATGGTCCTCTTGGGTTGCCTTCACCATAGCAACTTGATAGGATGATTTATTAAGAGAGAGTAAATATTATTAATATATTATGAGAATAATATAATGAATAATATATTGTTATTTGATTAATATAAGTCATAGAATTAATTAGAATTAATTTGGTGACTTAAAGAGGTTAATTAAATAAAGGGGTATAAACTGTCAATTGTTTGATAGTTAAGCTTTAGACTGTAAATCCATTAGGATATGCTTTGGACGAATTCTATAAGATATAGGATAGCCAAAATCGTCCAAAGGCTTATCTATGGAATGGATTTGGATAGCCTTAAGAGAAGATTATCCAATTAGGGTTTAGGTTGTAACCCTTAAGGAGTCTACAAGTATAAATAGACCCTATGGCTGATGGAATTCGACACTTGACCTAAAGTAAGGAACCTCTGGTCGAAATTCATCCCCTCTCCTCTCTCCTAAATCATTCTTCTTGCTTTGGTGTTTGTAAGCCATTAGAGGAGTGACATTTGTGACTCTAGAAGCTCCAAGACCTCAAGATCAACAAAGGAACTCAAAGGTATGATTCTAGATCTGTTTCAATGTTGTTATTTAACCTAATTAGTCATTAGAAGACTTGGATTCAAAGCATGTTTATTAGAAAGCCTAGATCCAAGCATTAGGGTTTTGCATGCGCACATAGGAAAGTTCTAATGGCTAAAACCCATCAGTGGTATTAGAGCCTAGCTTGGTTTCTTTAAATTGTTGCTTGATTAACTGAAACAAACCTGCAAAATTCGATTTTTAGGTTTCTGAGTCACTGACTCGGCGAGTCCCAAGGTGGACTCGGCGAGTAGGCCTGACTCGGCGAGTCCCCTTGTGCACTCGGCGAGTCCAGGCGTCAGGAATGGCCAGATTCGGGATTTTTTCATAATTATCTTATGGAAACTTACCTTAATCATAATAGATCAATCTAAATTCGATTTTTTGATATATATGACTATAATCTTGATCTAGTTAAAGGTATTTATCAACTAATAAAATATTTAATTTCCTTATATGATAATTAATTAATTATTTTAATTATTTTGGTAATTATCTTGAATAAAATCAAATATAGATAATTAGGATATTAATTGTTAATTGGAATTATTTGTTATTTGATCCTCCATGTTTTAAATGTTTAAAACTTGCCCTCAAGTTTTGAAATTTATATTTATGATTAAAAGTTTAATTTAGACAACTTAAATTTCAAAACCCTAGATTTTAAAAGGTTTAAAATACAACCCTATACTAATATGATATTACTAGAATAATATATATAGGTATAACTAAATGCTAGTCTTACCATTAGTAGGCCTCATTCACGAAGCCGATCTATAAGGTGGGTATAACGTTGCGGCCTATAAAATGGCGCTTAATGGGTGTACACTCACACCCACCGCTTGCTTGATTGGTGGAGGGTCGTTAGCCGAACGGGTAGGATAGGGCAACCTCATCCTCTCATTAAAAGTATAATAAGAAATATAAAGTAACTACACATATTTTAAAATTTCCCAATCCTAGTTACTTTAGGAAAAGTGAATTGATGCAATCCCATGAAATTACACTTTGCACCTTGCTAAGATGTTAGTGGAGCGTGTGTGGTTTACCGGCACACTAATTGGTTCTAAGAGAAGGTGGCAAAGGGTGATTCATTTATTTATCATAGTTCGATGGAGCGTGTGTGGTTTACCGGCACATCGAATAGGTGATCGTTACAATGAAGGCACCATGTGAATTTGCATGGTTATTCACACCCGCTTTGTGATCCTCGGCATCCCAGTCACAAACTAGAGGGGCATATCGAGATTTAAACATGCCATTGAATAGTTTCAATGAATCTCAACCGAACCTAGGAATTCTCAAAAACACTTAGGACTAATAGTTTAAGTTTTGTGATGGAGAATTAGTGAATCGTCATTCACTTACCTTCAATTTATTTGCATGTTAGATTACGGCATCCCTTTTCTAGTATGTAAATGTTATTGTTGGATCGTAGCCCTAATTTTTCTTATTGGGTGATAATTAGGGATTCTTATTCTAATCTATATTTGTCCTTTTCTAATTATAGATGTCGAATGCAAACAACGCTGCTGCTAGTTCTTTCACGTTGATGAGCCTTTGCCAAAAGGTCACCTTCGATGGAACGAACTTTAGCGAATGGATAAGATACATTCGCACCATTGCTCGCTATGAGGACAAGGAGTATGTCCTTGATGAGAAGCTCGAGAAAATCAACACCGAAATCGCTACTCCAGCCGAAATCACCGCCTTTGAAACTCATGAGCGAGATGCAACGAAGGTACATTGCATCATGATTGCTACCATGAACTCCGAATTCCAAAAGTCCTACGAGGACATGTACCCGTACGAGATGCACCAAGACTTATTGGAGAGGTACCACCAAAACGCGAGACAAGAGCGGTATGAGATTTTCACTAACATGATTTCCGCGAAGATGGGTCATGGAGAATCTCTTACCGTGCACTTGCAAAAGATGCAAAGGTATGTCGACCGCCTTCGCAAGTTAAATGTTGAGTTTGGGGAAGACTTGGCGATCGACATGGTGCTTCACTCTTTGCCTCCGATGTACAACCAATTTAGGATGACCTACCACATGAACAAAGAAGAGGTCACCCTAAGCAAGCTCCAAGGTCTCTTGAGGGTTGCTGAGAGCAACTTCAAGGACAAGTCTGTTGCACCTACTCCCAATCCGCCCACTGCTCCTGTCTTGGCTATTGGTCAAGGAAAGGGAAAGAAGAGGAAAGCTTCATCGAAGAACTATCGCAAGGTGAAAGCCCGAGATGGTGCCTCTTCTAGTGGGACCAAAGTTGATCCCGCTAAGCCCTGCTCTAACCCGAAGGAGGCAGAGTGCCACCACTGCCACAAGATAGGACATTGGAAGAGAAGCTGCCCAGAGTACCTGCAAGCAATCAAAGAAGGAAAGATCAAGCCATCTTTCACAGGTATATACACAATTAAATCTAACGATTCTAATCATGCTATTTCTTGGGTTCTTGATACCGGTTGTGGTTATCACATTTGTTCTAATGTGCAGGGACTAAGAAGAAGTAGGGATGTGGAGCAAGGAAGGATCAATCTAATCATGGGGAAGAGAAGATCGTCGCCTGTAACCAAGATTGGAGTGTATTCTTTAGTGCTTAGGAATAGTTTGGTTTCAGATTTGAACAATTGTTGCTATTCGCCAGAAATGGCTAGAAACATCATTTCATTTCATGGTTTATATAGACAAGGATTTAGATTTTCTTTTAATAATGAGAATGGTTCTATTTTGGCTTATCTAAATGGTGTCTTTTACTTTGAAGCTATACCATGTAATGGAATATATGAAACTGTTATGATTGTTGATAACTTAGGAAATGATGTTTTGAATATTGATTCTTCCACTAGTATGGATAAAGCATCCTTGTGGCATTGTCGTCTTGGACATGTCAACAAGAAACGCATAGCCCAACTCCAAAAGGATGGAGTGTTGGAGTCATTCGACCTTAGGGAAGATGACACATGCGAGTCTTGTTTACTTGGGAAGATGACTAAATCACCCTTCACGAGTACATGTGAAAGGGGAGAAGGTCTATTGGACCTAATACATACCGATGTATGTGGATCGTTTAGATCAACCACGAAGGATGGGAACCGCTTCTACGTGACTTTTACCGATGACTATAGTAGATATGGGTATATCTACTTAATCAAGCAAAAGTCAGAAACCTTTGAAAAGTTCAAAGAGTTCAAGAATGAAGTGGAGAATCAATTGGGCAGGAAAATCAAGATGCTTCGATCCGATCGAGGAGGAGAGTACCTAAGTCTTGAATTCCACGATTATCTCAAGGAGTGTGGAATAGTTTCGCAATTGACGCCTCCTAGGACACCGCAGTTGAATGGTGTGGCAGAAAGGCGTAATCAAACCTTATTGGATATGGTTCGCTCTATGATGAGTCGTGCTTCACTACCAATCTCTTTTTGGGGGTATGCCTTAGAGACTGCCGCCCATATCCTTAACCGAGTCCCTACCAAGAAGGTTGCCAAAACACCTCACGAGATGTGGACAGGGAAAGCTCCCTCGTTGGCACATATCAAGGTTTGGGGTTGTGAGGCTTTCGTAAGACGAGATACTCACGACAAGCTTGAACCTCGAAGTGAGCGATGTATTTTCATCGGCTACCCGCAGACATCCTTTGGATATCTCTTCTATAGACCGAAGGACAATGTGGTCTTCGTTGCGAGGAGAGGAGTTTTCCGAGAGTGAGAACTCATAAGCCAAGGAGACAGTGGGAGGCAAATCGAACTTGAAGAAATTCAAGAATCGATAGATGAAGGAACCTCTACCGCTGGCACTCAACCCGAGGAGGAAACTCCGGTTGAACCAATTGACGAATCCTTACCTCTTAGACGTTCTGATAGAGTTAGAGTTCATCCCCAGTTTTATGGCCTTCATATTACTACCGAAGGGGACACGTATATTAGTGATAGTACACTAATAAATCTTGATGAACCTAATAGCTATAAGGAAGCCATGGCAGGCCCGGAGTCTGCGAAATGGAAAGAGGCGATGGATAGCGAGATCCAATACATGTATGATAACCAAGTTTGGAATTTGGTTGATTACGTGCCCGGACGTAAGACTGTTGGGTGCAAATGGATCTTCAAGAAGAAGACCGACGTGGATGGAAACGTGCACACATATAAAGCGCGATTGGTTGCGAAGGGCATTACTCAAACTCCTGGAGTTGACTACGATGAGACCTTCTCACCAGTTGCGAAGATTAAATCTATTAGAGTGATGCTAGCTATTGCCGCATTTCATGATTATGAGATTTGGCAAATGGATGTCAAGACCGCTTTCCTTAACGGAAAGTTGGCTGAGGATGTTTACATGGCTCAGCCCGAGGGGTTTGTGGATCCGAAGCATCCGAATAGAGTGTGTAAGCTTGAGAAGTCCATTTATGGACTTAAGCAAGCGTCTCACAGATGGAATCTTTGCTTCGATGAGAAAGTCAAAGAGTTTGGATTTGTACGAAGCGAAGACGAATCTTGTGTATATGTCAAAGCCAGTGGGAGTATAGTAAGCTTCCTCGTTCTATATGTCGATGACATATTACTCATAGGAAACGACATCCCGACTCTGCAGGAGGTTAAGTCCTGGCTCGGGAAGTGCTTCGCTATGAAGGACCTCAGAGAGGCTTCTTACATTTTGGGAATAAGGATAGTAAGAGAAAGAAGTAAGAGACTAATTGGACTTAGTCAGAATACTTACTTAGAGAAGGTACTAAAACGTTTTAGTATGGAAAACTCAAAGAAGGGAGAACTACCGATACAAAGTAATGCCAAATTGCGTAAGACTCAAAGTCCGAGTACCGAAGTTGAGATAGCAGAAATGAGCCGAGTACCATACGCTTCCGCAGGTGGCTCAATCATGTACGCTATGACTTGTACTCGCCCTGATGTAGCCTTCGCTTTGAGCATGGTTAGCAGATATCAAGGGAATCCTGGCAAAGCGCATTGGATTGCAGTGAAAAATATCCTTAAGTACCTTCGGAGGACGAAGGAATGGTTCTTAGTCCTCGGAGGGAGTGATGACTTGAAGGTGCGAGGGTATAGTGACGCCAGTTTTCAGACCGACAGGGACAACTACCGTTCGCAGTCGGGCTGGGTCTTTACCCAAAATGGAGGAGCAGTTACATGGAAGAGTTCCAAGCAGGAAACCGTAGCTGATTCAACGTGCGAATCAGAGTACATTGCAGCGAGCGAAGCGTTGAAGGAGGCGATATGGCTAAAGAACTTCATCGGTGATCTTGGAGTCGTACCTGCCATAAAGGAGCCAATGGAGATTTTCTGTGATAACGAAGGTGCGGTTGCCTTGACCAAGGAACCGAGGGATCATGGTAGATCAAGACATATCGACAGAAAGTATCACTTCATTAGACATCGTGTAGAAGAAGGACAACTCGTAGTGAAGAGGATATCATCAGAAGATAACCCAGCAGATCCGCTTACGAAGGGACTGAGTAGGGTTAAGCACTTGCAGCATGCTAGGAGTATTGGGCTGAAGGATGATATTAGCATAGATTAGATAGTATTAGAAACGTGTAATAGATAAATGTAATTCACATTTGATGATTAAATAAAGGAGTTTTATTTATGAGTAATGTTACTGTCTTATGTTAATTGTTTAGCTATTGTTTCAGTTTGCATGTTTTGACTTCCAGAATAATTGAGTTTATTAGGAATAATCGAATTGTTCAAATGGTCCACAATCGTTCATATGTTGGGAGTAGATATGAATGAAGATTGTCATGAATTGATGTGTAGAATGTCTAAATGGTATTAGACATAACAAAGGATTGCTGCAACGTTCATGAGTGCTTAGGAACTAGTTTTGAGCATTGGAATAAACCCGCGCTTGCTGGAATCACCTTGTGGAATACAATATAAAAGGTGATCGCAAGACGATAATATTATATAGTCTTAAAACCTAGATATATGGTTTGTTATTTGTTAATTGGTTGTACATTGATAATGCGAAAACGCATCAGTAGCTCGTTGTCATAAAACGCATTGTTGTGTATAGTTGGTTAATGAATAAGTAAATGCATATAAGTCGAAGTTTATCTGTAACTTTTATCTAAGAAGGTAAAATCGATATCTCGGCCGCTCGATGATTTGATTTGACTTATGTGCCAGGCCCGGTCAGAACTGAATTGATGTGTTCGATTAAGTTCTATGTCAAATAAATCAGAGATCGAGAAACCTAAATGCTTGACTAACCATTCCATAGGATTGTCAGCATGATATCTAACAGAGGACTGTACGTTCCCTTATCTAAAGGACAAGATTGATTAGATCAGAGTTGACAACGTCTTTGAGAGCTACGATTGCAAACCGAATTATACTTGTATAGTTACTAGACTTATCCAAGTGGGAGACTGTTGGAATAGTTTCTAAGGCTGTAACTATATTAGTCAAGTATTTGATCCGGTTGTGCATGGTCCTCTTGGGTTGCCTTCACCATAGCAACTTGATAGGATGATTTATTAAGAGAGAGTAAATATTATTAATATATTATGAGAATAATATAATGAATAATATATTGTTATTTGATTAATATAAGTCATAGAATTAATTAGAATTAATTTGGTGACTTAAAGAGGTTAATTAAATAAAGGGGTATAAACTATCAATTGTTTGATAGTTAAGCTTTAGACTGTAAATCCATTAGGATATGCTTTGGACGAATTCTATAAGATATAGGATAGCCAAAATCGTCCAAAGGCTTATCTATGGAATGGATTTGGATAGCCTTAAGAGAAGATTATCCAATTAGGGTTTAGGTTGTAACCCTTAAGGAGTCTACAAGTATAAATAGACCCTATGGCTGATGGAATTCGACACTTGACCTAAAGTAAGGAACCTCTGGTCAAAATTCCTCCCCTCTCCTCTCTCCTAAATCATTCTTCTTGCTTTGGTGTTTGTAAGCCATTAGAGGAGTGACATTTGTGACTCTAGAAGCTCCAAGACCTCAAGATCAACAAAGGAACTCAAAGGTATGATTCTAGATCTGTTTCAATGTTGTTATTTAACCTAATTAGTCATTAGAAGACTTGGATTCAAAGAATGTTTATTAGAAAGCCTAGATCCAAGCATTAGGGTTTTGCATGCGCACATAGGAAAGTTCTTATGGCTAAAACCCATCAATTTTGAGATGATAATATCTTATATTCTAGAAACAGAGATATATGACTTGTAATTTACAAGTTGGTTGTGCATTCTTATTGCAAAAATGCATCAATAACATGATGTTACTGTTGGATTAGGTATCTAAGCCCATAACTATAACTGGTACGTACTTGACCCGATAGTAGCATGATCCTTTTGGGTTGCCTTCACCAGAGCAACTTGATAGGATGGACTTTTGACAAAAAGGTTATTTTTGATTTATTAATATGTTATAAGTATAATATACTAATTGAGAAATCATATTATTTAATTAGTATTGATCAATAATTAATTTGGAATTAATTTAGTAATCAAAAGAGACTGATTAAATATGCGGGAACTGATTAAGTAAATCAATGATTCTTAAAGTGTGGGCCAATGATCCATGGTTTATTAGGATGGGCTAAGCCAATATGATAGTCCATGGAGGTTTAACCCATGGATCCGAAGAAATATGAAGGTTCAACGTGCATTAGGGTTTGCATGGATGAAACCCTAGCCTTTTTACACAATAAAAGCAACCCCCTAGCCCTAAAATCGGTTGCCCATTCATTCTAAGAGAGTGATAACCTATTTTGAGCTAACTAGCCTACTCTCTCAAGCATCCTTTTGCATTTGATGTTTGTGAGTTTTGTAACTCGTCCTCAAGTTATATGAAAAGTCTCATTCATGCACATTAAAACTCATAAGTTTTCATAAGTTAAGGAAACCAAAAGTTTTGAAGAGTTACAAAACTTTCCCTCAAGTTTTGGAATATATGAAGTCTCACTTATGAAACATTTAATTCCAAACCTTAGAATTTTAAAAGTTTAAAATTCAACCCTTATACTAGTATAATATTATAAGTTTAATAATATATATATATATATATATATATATGTGTGTGTGTGTGTGTATGTATAAGACAAGTCAGTCTTACTGTTAGTAGGCCTCATTCATGAAGTCGATCTATAAGGGGGTATAAGGTTACTGCCTATAAAATGGTGGTTTAATGGATATCCAGTCTCACCCACCGCTTCCTTGACTGGTGGAGGGTCGTTAGCCGAACGGGTATGATAGGACATTAATTCTCGTTATAAGTATAATGATCATTATATAAGTAACTAAATGTTTTATTAAATTCTCAATTTTAGTTACTTTAGGAAAAATGTGAAAAAGCTGGTATTCCATGAAATTGCACTTTCCACCTTGCTAAGTCGTTAGTGGAGCGTGTGTGGTTAATCGGCACACTACTTTGGGATTAGCAATGGTGGCAAAGGGTAACTTGACGTTAATCACAGATCAATGGAGCGTGTGTGGTTAACCAGCACATTGATTAAGTGGTTTTTAACATTAAGAGTACCAAACACATTTGCATGGTTATTCACACCTTGTTTGTGATCCTCGGTATCCCAGTCACAAACTTGAAGGGCATAATCGAGATTTAAACATGCCATTGAAAAGTTCAATGAATCTCAGAAGAATCTAGGAATTTCAGTCCAATTTAAAACTTGATAATCAATTTCGTTTTTCATGGTGGAAATTGGTAAATCGTCATTTACCTACCTTCAAATATTTTGCAATTAGAATACAACATCCCTCTTCCGAGTTGTAAAATATTGTGTTGGGTCCTAGTCTTAATATTTCTTCTGAGTGTAATATTAAGGATTCTCATCTAATCTAAACTTTGTTCTTTTTCTTTTCAGATGTCTATCCCAAACAATGTTTCAGGCTCCAACCCTTCTAGCTCATTCTCCCTCATGAACTTGGTTGGGAGAACTATCTTCGATGGGTCAAACTTTAACGACTGGATTAGAAACATTCGTATGGCACTTGGCTACGAGGACAAAGAATATGTTCTTGATAAAGAGACGAAGGAGATTGATGAGCAAACTGCTACTCCCGAGCAAATCGAGGAATACAGGGTTCAAAAGAGGGGCGCGAAAAAGGTGTTGTGCATTATGATTACTACCATGACTGCTGAGCTTCAAAAGTCCTATAAGGACTTTTAGCCCAACGAAATGCACCAATATTTGATGGAAAGGTACCATCAAAGTGCACGGCATGAAAGGTATGAGATCATTGCCTCCATGATCACAACCAAGATGAAGGATCGAGAGTCCATCACGACCAACTTGCAAAAGATGCAGAGATATGTTGTAATGCCCGTAGATCCGGGCTAGTCAATTTAGAGACGATAAGCATCAAAAATGACTTTTTGATGGAAGATTATTTAGAAGGATTAATACTAACCAAGTTGTAGTATATGTCACAAGGTTTCTGTGCATATAAAGAACGCCAAAATCCGAGTTATAACGAAGAAGTTATGACCTGTCAAAGATTCACGACAGAACCAGCACGACCCAGTGCAACCCAGCACGACGTAAATAGTGAATTTAAGGTAGATATATATCTATCCTTAGTGATCTAAACGAGAGTCGAAGATGTATTCGATATTAGTCCAATGATAAAAAGACAGACGAAAACGGAGTTCAGATGAAGGAGTTATGAGTTTATAATGGAGTTTTCCTGTCCCGACCTACTAAAAATAATATATAAGTAATATAATTATAATATTTTAAACATAAATTCAAAATTAGCCAATGGAGTCTAAATAAGAGTTATAGATAATAATCTCACTATCGCGTCGATATAAAGAACGTCGAAAACAGAGTTTGTATGCGAAACCCCAAAACTGTCAGAGACCACGATGTGGCAAGCAGTGCCATGACGTGGCAAGTCTCCTGACACCTCCGGGAGTCCCCCAGATGCAACTTGCGATGATGTATGCAGTGACGACCAAGCCCACGACGTGGAAAAAGGGTGCCACGACGTGGCAAGGGCCAAATTTACCCTATAAAAAGATTTGAAGGGCCAACCGACTATGGTTGCTCCCTCCCTTCTATCCCACTCCCAATACACCCTCTAAGCCCTATTTTAACCCCCCCGAAGCCCGGGTATCAACCCCGAGACCCGAAGCAAGTTCCGAAACCCGAAGATCCCGAAAAGAAAAGAGTTTCCAAGCCGAAGCTCTGCCCGCGAGAAACCCGGTGTGTGAAGTGATCCCGGTTTCACCGAAGAATATCTACTTGAAGAGCCATAGTGTTGTCCGATCATCTTCTGATCAAGTGAGTGTATAGTCCCTTTCATAAACACGATTATAATACAAGTATTGTTTGAATGTATTAAGTATATGTTTTGGGTGAGTGTGTGGTCACTTTCTTCTAACATATAAATATTAAGTATTTGTTATGAAATACGTGCTATGTGTTTATATATTGTTTGTTTATTTGAGATGAGTATGGAATGGATGAACTATATAGGTTTTAATGAGTTAAACTGTATATATATATTTTTTATCTACGAGTATGTTGGGTAGGACATGGGTAGATGAGATCCATGAGTATGGATCAGATCAAGAGGTTAGTTTTAGATCCGTGAGTATACATTAGATCAAGAGATTGGATTTAGATCCGAGAATATGGAATAGGAAAATAGATAAACTTGTTATTAATCCGGGAGTATAGATTAAGACATAGTAAATTATCCCTAGTCCGGGAGTATGGATTGGGCACAGTTTAGATCCGGGAGTATGGATCAGAACAGGATTTAGGTATAGTAAATTGTCCCTAGTCCGGGAGTATGGATTGGGCACAGTTTTAGATCCGGGAGTATGGATCAGACCAATAGGTAAACTTGTTATTAATCCGAGAGTATGGATTAAGACATAGTTAATTGTCCCTAGTCCGGGAGTATGGATTGGGCACAGTTTTAGATCCGGGAGTATGGATCAGACCAAGAGATTAGTTTAGATCCGGGAGTATGGATTAGACCAAGAGGTTAGTTTTAGGTCTGAGAGTACAGATCGGGTGGAGAGATTAGTTTAGATCCGTGAGTAGGGATCAGATAAAGAGGAAAAGCTTAGATACGAGAGCTTAGATCGTGTCATTGTGAGGATCGATGGGGTGGGATAAGAGTTGCCTTTATATGGTGAAAATGTACAAGTTTTAATGTTCTATATTTATAAATATATGATATAACATTGTGTGATGAAAACCCTATATGCTCACCAGGCTCCCAAGCCTGAGCCACTCAATTTTCTTTGTATCAAAGGTATCGATATGAAGACATATTTCACAGAGAGATTTAAAGGAGATATAAATCATTAGTGTAATTAAATGTAAGTTCTGTTTATGTTTATATGTCTGTATCGGAACATGACATCCCGAGGTTTTATTATTAAATGAAAATACATTCTCTTTGAGAAATGTTTTGATAAGTTATTATCATATCTTGTTTTGGGAACAAATTCCGCAACCATTTTCTTTAAAAGATTACTCTGATTTTAAAAACAAAGCATAAACAAATAGGTCTTTTCTGGCCGTGAAATTGGGGATGTCACATATGTGGACCGCTTGCTGAAGCTGAATATGAACTTCGATGAAGAGTTGGATATTGACATCATCGTACATTCGTTGCCTCCTTGTTATGATCAGTTCAGAATGACTTATCATATGAACAAAGAGGAAGTCACTCTGAGCAGCTTCAAGGCCTACTAAGAACTGCAAAAAGCAATTTAAAAGGGAAGGTTGTTGTACCTACTCTTACTAATGTTGCCCCTGTTCTGGCAATTGGACATGGGAAAGGGAAGAAGAGGAAGGCTCCTTCTAAGAGCCGCAAGGGAAATTAATTCTCTAAATGGATCCTCTTCTAGTGGGACCAAAGTTGATTCTGCTAATCCCTCTACCAATCCAAAGGAATCATAGTGCTTCCATTGTCATGAAAAAAGGCACTGGAAATGAAGTTGCCCCAAATAATTTCAATACATTAAAGATGGGAAGATAAAGTCCACCTTCGTAGGTATTTACAGTATTCTTTCTAATAACTCATCACATACTAATTCTTAGGTCCTTGATACAGGTTGTGGATTTCACATTTGTTCTGATTTGTAGGGACTAAAAAGAAGTAGGGAGGTGGAGCACGGGAAGATAAACTTAATCATGAGAAATAGGAAAATGTCGCATGTCACCCAGATTGGAGTTTATTCTTTATTGCTTAGTAGTGGGTTGAATTTAGAGCTGAATAATTGTTGTTACTCGTCTGATATGGTGAGAAATATTATTTCCTTTCACAATTTATATAAACAAGGTTTTACCTTTTCTTTTAATAATGAAATTGGTAGTATTAATGCTTATTATAATGGTACATTTTATTTTGAAGCATTACCTTGCAATGGTATATATGAAACTGTGATGGTTGTAGATAACCTAGGAAATAATGTGATGAATATTGATTCGTCCAATGTTTTGGACAAGGCATGCTTGTGGAATTGTCGTCTTGGACATGTCAACAAGAAGCACATAGCCCAACTCCAAAAGGATGGAGTCTTGGAGTCATTCGACTTGAAGTCGGATGACACTTGCGAATCTTGTTTTCTTGGAAAGATGACCAAGTCACCCTTCACTGGTACTTGTGAAAGAGGTGAAGGTTTGTTGGATCTCATACACACTGATGTGTGTGGACCCTTCAGAACGGCCACAAGGGATGCTAACCGCTTCTATGTGACTTTTACTCATGGTTACAGCAGATATGGCTATATCTACTTAATCAAGCATAATTCAAAACCCTTTGAAAAGTTCAAGAAGTTTACGTAGGAAGTGGAGAATCAATTAGGCAGCAAGATAAAGATGCTCCGGTCCGATCGGGGTGGTGAGTATCTTTGTATCGACTTTCACGACTATCTTCAGGAATCTGGAATTGTTTCACAGCTGACGCCGCCTAGGATACCATTGCTTAATGGTATGACTGAGAGGCGCAATCGAACCTTGCTAGCCATGGTTCATTCCATGATGAGTCGATCTTCCGTTACCTATCTCATTCTAGGGGTATGCCTTAGAGACTGTCGCCCATATCCTTAATCTAGTCCCTACTAAGAAGGTTGCAAAAACACCTCACGCGATATGGACAGAGAAGGTTCCCTCGTTGGATCACATCAAGGTTTGGGGTTGCGAGGCTTTCGTAAGACGAGAGACTCACGACAAGCTCAAACCTCATAGTGAGTGATGTATTTTCACCAGCTACCCACAGAAATCCTTTGGATATCTCTTCTATAGACCGAGTGACAATGTTGTCTTCGTTGCGCGGAGAGGAGTTTTTCGAGAGAGAGAGAGAGAGAGAGAGAGAGAGAACGCATATGCCAAAAGGACAGTGGGAACCAAATTGACGTTAAAGAGCTTCAAGAGTTAAGTGATGAAGGAACCTCAAACACTAGCGCTCAACCCGAGGAGGAAACTCGTTTTAAACTGATTGCCGAATATGTACCTCTGAGACGTTCCAGTATTGTTAGTGTTCCACCTGTGTTATATGGTTTTCATATAACAGCTGAAGGTGACAAATTTATCAGTGATAGGACATTGATAAATCTGGATGAAACTAACAACTACAAGGAACCCATGGAAGGCCCCAAGTTTGCGAAATGGAAAGAGGCTATGGACAGCGAGATTCAGTCTATGTATGACAATAAAGTTTGGAACTTGGTTGACAATCTACCAGGTCGCAAGACAGTCGGGTGCAAATGGATCTTCAAAAAGAAGACCGACATGGATGGGAAAGTACACACATATAAGGTGCGACTGGTTGCAAAGAGCTTCACTCAAACACAGGGAATTGACTATGATGCGACCTTCTCACCAGTGACGAAGATTAAGTCTATAAGGGTTATGTTAGCCATAGCTGCATTTCATGACTATGAAATATGGAAAATGGATGTCAAAACTGCTTTCCTTAATGGAAAGTTGGCTGAAGATGTTTACGTGTGTCAGCCATAGGGTTTTGTCAATGCAAAGTACCCTAATAGACTGTTTAAGATTGATAAATCTATCTATGGATTGAAACAAGCATCTTGCATATGGTATGTTTGTTTTGATGAGAAAGTCAAAGAGTTTGTATTTTCGAGAAGCGATGATGAGTCTTGTGTATATGTCAAAGCTAGTGGGAGTATAGTTAGCTTTCTGGTATGGTATGTAGATGACATACTTCTTATAGGAAATGAGATTCCAACCTTGCAGGAAATTAAGTCCTGGCTTGGGAAGTGTTTCGCTATGAAGGACCTTGGAGAAGCTGTTTATATTATAGGGATAAGGATATTGAGAAACAGTAGTAAAAGACTAATAGGACATAGTCAAAGTACCTACTTGGACAAGGTGTTGAAGCGTTTCAGCATGAAGAACTACAAGAAAGGTGACTTACCTATCCAAAGCAATACCAAACTGAGTAAGACTTAGAGTCCGAGTATAGAGGCTGAGATTGCAGAGATGAGTCGAATACCATATGTTTCCATAGTTGGCTCGATCATGTATGTTGTGACTTGTACTCGCCCTGATGTGGTCTTTGCTTTGAGCATGGTCAACAAATATCAAGGGAATCATGGTAAAGATCACTAGACTGCAGTAAAGAACATTCTTAAGTATCTGCGAAGGACTAAGGACTAGGTTCTTACCTTCGGTGGGAGTGATGATTTGAGAGTGACATGGTATTGTGACGCCGGTTTTCAGACTGATAGAGGTAATTTGTGCTCTCAGTCGGGTTGGGTCTTTACCCTAAATGGAGGAGCAATAAAATGGAAGATTTCAAAGAAGGAGACTATAGCTGATTCAACGTGTGAATCAGAGTACTTAGCAGCGAGTGAAGCATAGAAAGAGGCGATATGGTTGAAAAACTTCATCGGAGACCTTGGAGTTCTACCATCCATAAAGGAGCCTGTGGAGATTTTCTGCGATAATGAACGGGCGGTTGCCTTAACCAAGGAACCGAGAGATCATGGTAGATCCAAGCATATCGACAGAAAGTACCACTTCATAAGATATCAAGTAGAATAAGGATACCTCGTTGTGAAGAGGGTATCGTCAAAGGACAACCCAACAGATCCCCTTATGAAGGGACTGAGTAAGGTTAAGCACTTGCATCATGCAAGGGGCATTGAGCTAATGGATGATATTTGTTTTAGTGATTAGATAATTATTTAGAAACTTGTAATAGCTAAACTGTAATTGACATTTGATGATTGAATGAAAGGAGTTTAATTTATAAGTAAAGTTACTATCTTGTGTCAATTATTTACTACTGTTTCATTTTTGCATGTTTTGACTTCCAGAATAACAAGATTATTCAAACTATCCATTTTTGCATGTTTTGACTTCCAGAATAACAAGATTATTCAAACTATCCAAAGTCGATCATACTTTGAAAAAAGGTTATGAGGTTAGACTGTCATGAATTGGCTTGTAGATTGTCTAAGGTGTTAGACATAGCAAAAGTATGCTACAACATTCGTGAGTGCTCTTGAAATAAGATTGAGTATTGGATTAAACCCATGCTCACATGAATCACTTCATGGAATTTATCACGTGTGATTGTCACCCGATAATATGTGTTTATGAACACGAGTTGGTTGTCCATTGATGATATGAAAACGCATCAGTAACTTGATGTTATAAAATGTATCGTTGTGCATGATTTAGCGAGTAGTTAGTACAAG
Organism: Lactuca serriola; assembly: GCF_051521515.1. Lineage (NCBI taxonomy): Eukaryota > Viridiplantae > Streptophyta > Magnoliopsida > Asterales > Asteraceae > Lactuca > Lactuca serriola. The sequence continues at coordinate 48,027,897 of NC_136415.1, forward strand.
CATATAAGTTGAGGTTTATCTATTCCTTTTATCCTAAGAGGATTAAAAGTGATATCTTGGGCCCCTCGATGATTTTGTTTTGACCTATGTGCCGAGCCCGATCAGGACTAAATTGATGTGTTCAATTATGTTCTATGTCAGACAAATCGGAAATCGGGAAACAAACTACAGGAAAAGAAGTATGACTATGTTCCATGTATTTCTCCACATGATATCTTGAAGAACAGAGGAATATATGATCCCTATCTAAAGGAAGTGTCACTGACTAGGTCAGAGTTCGACAGCGGATTTTGAGAGCTACGATTACTAATCGGATTTTGAAGTTGCATTGGCAGTTACAGTTTTTAGACTTATCGAAGTGGGAGACTTTTGGATTAGGTGTCTAAGCCCATAAATATAACCGAAATGTACTTGACCCGATAGTACATGGTCCTTTTGGGTTCCCTTCACCAGAGAAATTTGATAGGATGGACTTTTGAGAAAAATGTTATTTGTGATTTATTAATATATTATAAATATAATATATTAATTGAGAAATCATATTATTTAATTAGTATTGATCAAGAATTAATTTGGAATTAATTTAGTGATTAAAAGAGATTGATTAAATATACGGAGACTGATTAAGTAAATCAATAATTCTTATAGTGTGGGCCAATGATCCGTGGTTGATTAGCATGGGCTAAACCAATATGATAGTCCATGGAGGTTTAACCCATGGAGCCTAACAAATATGAAGGTTCATGGTGCATTAGGGTTTACATGGATGAAACCCTAGCCTTTGTTACACTATAAAAGCAACCCCTAGCCCTAAAATCGGTTGCCCATTCATTCTTAGAGAAATATAACTGATTTTGAGCTAACTAGCCTACTCTCTCAAGCCTCCTTTTGCATTTGGTGTTTGTGACACATTAGAGGCATCACACTTGAGGTGCTAAAGCTTTCTAAGGCCAAGAACTACAAACTATATCAAGAGGTATTCATCTAACTTGGTTTTTATGTTGTATATCCTCTATTGTATGCAAGTTAGGATGTATGATTTGGAAAATTGAAATTACATGTATAATTAGAGAAAAATCAGATCCAAAGCATCTAGGGTTGCATGTGCACCATAGGGGTGTTATAATGCTTAAAACCCAATAGATAGAAACGCAGTATCATGTATGATTTGGTGAGTAAAAGATAAAAGCATATTAGTCAAAGTTTATTCATTCCTTTTTCCTTAACGGGAAAAGCAATGTATTTGGGCCCCTCAGTGATTTTGTGTTGACTTATAGTGTGGGCCGAACGAGGACTCAATTGATGTGTTCAATATGAAGTCCTACGTCGTCATCACAAATCAAAAATCTGAAACATAATTTAGATAATGAGATGTATTCTAATCCATGTCTCATGTCTATGTAAAATCTAGTAGAATCAAGGAATATTGGATGATTTATCTGATGGGTTATGAGCACTACATCAATCTTATCGTGTACATGCAAACCCTAAAACTTTGGATCTAGTTTGTCTAATGAACATGCAGTAATCATCCGAAGCTCATAAACCCTAGATCTAGCATATAATAATTGAATTAAGATATGAATTAGGGTTTAGATCTTACCTTGATTCTAATGTAGCAATAACAATTCGAATCCTTCTTGTAATTGACTTCTAAAAGCCTAGTGCCTCACATGTTGCACCTCTAATGGAGTCACAAACACCATGAGCAACTAGATGACCTAGGAGAAGGAGGAGGAGCACCAATAACGCCCAAGAACCCTTAGGGATCACCTTAACACGTTTTTGGGGCCTTAGGGGTTCCTTATATACGTAGGCTATTAGGGTTTTCAACTAGGAAACCCTAATTTGACTTCTTAGGCCCTAACCAGCCCATGGACTCCCTCCTTAGAGGCCTTGGACGAATTCTTATGGGTTTCCCCGTATATTTCGTCCACTCCAACTTCTATGGAGTCCATTAGCCCATTTATGCAACTATCTTACAGTTACACAATCAATCCCCTTTATTTAATTAATCTCTTTTAGCCACAAAATTAATTCTTATTAATTCTTAACTAATATTAATTAAACAATATGATTTCTCTTTTAATATATTATTCATATAATATATTAATAAATCATAATTAATCCTCTTTCTCCTTGGTTCATCCTATCAGTTGCTATTGTGAAGGCAACGCAAAAGGACCATGCTCACAATTAGGTCAAGTACATACTAAAATAGTTATGGGCTTAGACACCTAATCCAACAGTCTCCCACTTGGATAAGTCTAATAACTATATTGCGTATGACTTCGGAACCTGATCCGCAATCGTAACTTTCAAAAGCCATTGTCGAACTCTAATCTTATAAAAAACATGTGATTTAGATAAGGGATCATATATTCCTCCATTCTAGATAATGTATGAACAAAGACATTGATTTTAATCATACTCTCTATTCAGGTGTTGTTTCCCAATTTTCGATTTAGGACGACTGATATTAGACTACAATTGAACACATCAACTCAGTCTTAGCTTGCCCAAGTGCTTAGGGTGTCATCACTAAATCATCGAGGGGCCCGCATATATCGCTTTTAACTCACTTTGGGTAAATGGAACGGATAAACATTGACTCAATGCTCACTTGTACCTACTCATCAAATTACACACAACAATATGTTTTATAACACCAAGTTACCGGTGCGTTTACATATTATCAATGTGCAATCGACTTGCAGAATACAACTCACACGTCTCAGTTTTAAGAATATAAGATATTATCGTCTCACCAACACTCGTGATAAAATCCATGAAGCGATCCAAGTGAGCGTGGGTTTAATCGAATACTCAAATCATATTCATAAGCACTCATGAACATTGCAACAAACCTTTGCTATGTCTAATACACTTTAGACAATCTATAAGCCAATTTATGACAATCTTCTTTCATACCTACTCCGAAAGTATGAGCGACTGTGGATGGTTTGGATAATCTTATTATTCGGGAAGTCAAAACATGCAATGTTAAACACAAGAATAATACTAATCCTATATGGCCCCAAACTTTTAAATATAAATAAGACACCTTTATTTAATCACCATATTGATTACTCATTATTCAATGTTTCAGGTAATCAACTTATTACTCGAATTATAACAACAGTTTTCCCATGCACCAAGCATGCACACTATGTGAAATATATCAATTGAAAAACATTTCCAATGATTCTCATTTCACAATCCCTAATCCTTATCGTTAGTGTAAGAACACAAGATTCTCTCCACTATTAGAATATATTAGATTCTAACATTTTATGCAATTATCCTTTTGTAATCTTATTGCACAAAATTCACCAAGACTTTGCCAATAAAATTACAAAGTGCTCTATGGGAGATTGTTACAAGACAATCCCATAGATGTGAAGTCTCACATTCAAAGTACATTCCTTCGAACATCCTTCTTGCATAGAAGTTTCTAATCTAGACATAGACTCTCAATGTCCAACTCCCAATATGGAAACGTTTCCATATTTTCCAGACGACAACTCGTTATTAATAGAATCATATCTAATAATAATAATGTCAATGTGGTCCGTTCGTTACTATACTTCCAACTATTCACAAGCGACCAATCCTTAGCGAACCTCAGATTGTCGTTGACAGTTGTTCAATTATTTTAGTCAAACCAGTCCTAGTCACTTTTCCCTCTTAATGCCCTAGGCATTTGGAAATTTTTAGAACGGTCAAATATTACAACATATGCAATCGATCCTATACCCGAAGTGTATGGGACACGATTCATAATGAAAAAACATGTTACTTTACCAGTTTCCTGCTATAATATTGCCATATATAGAATCCTTTTAAGTTGAATCTTTTCAACATAACATCCATATATGTCCTTTGACTAAATTTGATTAAAATTTCTCGATCCAAGCTTTTAGATTTCGAAACGACGTATAATATTTTCTCCCTTAATTATAGCAAAACAACTTTTCAACCCATGTAACTTTGCAAAGTGAAACTTTTGTTTTCTATAATTAATATTGCTAACTTGTAACAAATAAAATAATAATAATGCTCCCACTAACATGATAATTATCTTCATACCAACATAACACTTATGCTCCCACTGGCTTTGACACGTATTCATAAAATAGTTGGACTTCTATAAATCAATACTTCGATAAGCCTTTATCTAAACTTCTCAACCTCATACACCTTTCCTTAGAAAGGTCGTATGTGTGTCTAAACCAGTTTAGAACTTATAAGAATAAGTCTTAAATGTTCAAACTAATTGCCAAATCTCACAATTCGAACTATAAAGAGGGATGTCGTAATCATAATCGAATTTGAGAATACAATTTACACAACAGCTAATTCCTTAAAATCTTCCTAGTGAAAGTGTTTCCTCACAATCATTTCCATGAAGGAGAGAAACCTTATGACACTTAGATTATATGGTGTATGTGCTCTTATCCATGTGAATTTGTCATAACCATACTCATAAGATAATGTTTGTGTCAAATCCAAACTCTTATGGACATAACTTGTTTATTCTTTATTTCTTTCCATCAAGGGTCCCACCATTGCTTCCAAGTTATTTAGCAGCTCACCTATACTAGTCAATGTACTTTCATTCAACAAGGTGCTTGACCTTATGCATTCATTTGAGAACTCGTAAAACTCATATGCATAAGTGATTTTACTGGAATGGCATGGAAATAAAATTTTGTCAACACGATAGGTTTCAAACCTCAAGTCGTGTGCTAGTGTTTAATAATAGATCTACTCTTGATTAGTTCTTGAAACTTTTCAAGCTCATTTAGACTCCTACTGAACTCTTGACATATAATATTCTCTTGTCCAGAAACATTTCATGACAAACAAATATTCAAGAGTTAGTGCGGATTCTCTTCACAACAAACACTACACTCCATTGGTATTAGTTGGTCCTTTTCTTATCCAAGACATCACAACTTACCAATTTCAAACGTGCAAGAGTAAGAAAAACAATTTTCTACTCTACATTTGATGAGTGTGCTAAACTTCTTAAGATATGCCACTCAACGCACAATCTTGGAGTATGACTCTAAGATTTTATTTTTAGAACGAATTATGATTCAATTATTGATTTAACCATTTTAACAATTTCTCATTCCTCTTCTTAGCCATATTACTGCACTAAGGTTTATGTTGAATCATGGAAGTGACCCTCTTGAACTTAGCTACCGCAACCATTTCACTACTGGAACCGCATCAGCAACTCGAGTCAGCTACCGTAGTCATTAGCTAGATTACTTTATTTGTATTTTATGTAATACACTCTATTATCCTGTATGTCTTGCACGACTGCTTATAGAGTTGTAATCTAGTGTAGTTCTATGTCTCTATAAATAGAGACTTATTCTCCTATATTGAATACCTCTCTTGATTACTGATAACTTATGCATTTCATCTGAATACAAATTCTAAAGTTATCATTCTATCACTCTTCACTCTCCACTTATTACTTAAACATATCTGATTATAATCACTCTTCGGAGCAAGTCCTTGTGACTTATTCACTAAGTTTGATCTCACTTACTAACATTGGTTTAAATGCATTCCATGTTATGAATCAACTTACGTGTATTCTTGATATAACAATTGCTGTCATTTACATTACTTTACTTTCCGCATCTAACTCACTAACTTCTAGCTATTAATATTATTGTTGAGCTAACAGATCCTTCGAGATTAACTATTCTGCTATATACTTGTTCTAACCATTTTTTTCAAGTGTGTCTCAAATATTTTCTCTCAACAATTGGTATCAGAGCAATAATTGTTTCTTTTTGAAAATCGGAACTCTGATTTTTCACAGAGCCCTCAATACCACTGAAGCTCATCTCTAAATAAAAATTTCAAATGGCACAATCATTATCACTAAATGTTTCCAACAGTGTTGGTGGTTCCAATCGAGCCCCAATACTGGTTGCAAATGAGTATGGAAAGATATCTCAGACGACTTGGTAGAGATGTATGGAGATCTATAGAAGAAGGACCCCACATTCCAGTCCTTACCCCTGTCCAAACTGATGGAGCCACAGCAAGGCTTGGAGGAGGTCAACCAGCTTTGAATCGTCCCAACAAAGATGATCTAGACAAGATGGAAATTTGGGATGTTCTCAAAAACTTGTACGAAGGTTCAGAGCAGGCTCAAGAAAAAAAGCTCACTACAACACTCAACGAATTCAATAACTTCAAAGCCCACTCTGGTGAAAGTTTGGAAAACTCATTTAAAAGGTTCAACTTGATTGTCACAAAACTGTCCAATGCGGGTACCATCCGCAGCAATTATGAAACAAATCTGCAGTTTCTTAATGTCTTAGGAAGACACTGGACAATAGCCAAAATGATTGTACAAGGTGACAGGAAGATTAACTCTTTATCTCTTTATAAGCTTTATGGATAATTGCAAGCTCAAGAGTCCACGGTACTCAAGGACTGTTCAGACTTCGGAGGACCACTCGCATTAGTAGCCCAATCACCTCACACTCAAACCTATCCCACCTCGTATGACTCTCCACTGCAGTCATATGAAGCTGACTAAGAATATGACGATGAAGAAGAGTTTCAGAATGCCATTTCTCTTATCAGTCAGAAATTCAATCACTTACCACCTTCATTTCGCAAAAACCAACAATTCAATCAACCACCTTTCAACCGCAACTTTCGAAACAATCACTTCCATTCCACCAAAAACCCTCTCCCTCCACCGCAGTCTCAGTAAACTCAGTCCAAAGAAGTACCACCGCAGTCCCAATCAACTGACTCCGGTACCTCTATAGAAGACAAGAGTGACGTCATCATATGGCACAAGTGCAACAAGGAAAACCATTTTGCCAAAGATTACAAGGCAAACGTAGTGAAAGATAGAGCCTTCTATCTCCGAATGGCTCAAGAACTGGAAGATAAAGAAAAGGGAAAGGCCTACGTTGATCAAGTGAAGAGGAATCATCAAGTGTGGTCATCAGGAGACGAAGATGAAGATGTTCTTAGCAAAGGGAAAGGCAAGATCTGTTTGGTAGAAACTGCTGATGAAGACGGCTCAACCAATCTAAAGAACCATTGCTATATGGCTAAAGATGGAACTCTCAGCATTGTGGAATAGGTAAAACTCATGATTCAAACTTTAAATTACAACATGCATCATTGTCAACCTTTCATAGACACACTCAATGACACTTGTGTTTCCGTCCTTACAGACTACAATAAAGCCCTAGATTAGAAGAACATCACTTCACAGGAGATGCTCCATGTTAGAGGACGTTTGGACAATAAGAGATTCAAAATGGCAATGCTAGAGAAGGATTTAATGCTAGAAAAAGATTATAGAATGCTTAGTGAAACCTAATTAGAAATAGCCTTAAATCAGAGAGATCTAGCACAGAATGAAATTGTACGTTTAAATCTGTTAATTGACAAGTCGTTTAATGAAACTGAAGCCATTAAGAATCTTGTTAATAATGGGAATGTTGATAACACTTTTAACTAGGGTTGGTCCAATGGTTACCCAACCTCAACGGACTCATCTCCTCGGTTCACACCGGAACGTCCCTATGTCCCACCAGACCGCAACTTCTTGTTTCCAGTCAATGACAAAACATTTCCTGAGGATATCCAAGCCCATTTTGGAAAACTTCATGATCTAAGTAATAATTGTGTTATAGAAGAAATTCTCCATGAATCTTCTACTCATGTTAACAACACAGATTCTCAGAAATCATTCGTAGTCGATGAGGAAATTGTTATTGAAAGTCCTGAAGTCTCTTTAAACTTCCCATCCTTACAGTATGACCGCAGTGTTCCTGACCACAGTCACGTACTGCAATCTATTCCTTTGTCTGATATCAAATGTCCCATCGACGTGTCCACCAAGACTTACTTTGCGGTAGTTCAAAGCACTTCACCATTGATTACAGTCAAAAGCTCTGTGACCATTGAACCAATTAATCATGAATTACCAATTGAAAATTTTGAATTTGGTCAATGCTCTCAAAGTCCTGATTTCTCAAGTTTAGATAAATTGAGTCATTATTTTTCAAAATCCTCAAAAGATTCTAGGAAACCGAAATTAAATATCACTGACTGCGGTTCTCCTATGACCGAAGAAAAAATAGTTTTTAAAGAAGAATTTCGCTCTCATGGCAAGCAACGGGAAATTTGCTCAAAAGTTAAGAAATCTGTGAAATGTCCTAAGTCAAAAAGTCCTGAGAAGTTTATTTTTTCAAATTATCATTTCAAGAAAATAGTTTCCAAGAAAACAAAAAGAAAAGAGTTCACTGTTTCTGACAATACTCAAAAAATATCCAAATATGAGGATAAGTCTTTTTCGATCAAATGGATTTCAAATCCATTTTATCAATGATCCAAAATGGAAAGGTATCTTACATAATCCAACCTTTCCGGTGTCAGTCTCAAAATCTCAAAAGTGGAAAGGAATTTTTCTAACTCCGGCACTCAAAAGGTCATCTCAAATGTTTAAGAAATCACATCACAAAAGCTCTGCACGTGCCTTCACACCTGCCGGACCTGCACAAAACACCTTTTCAAAACACACAAACAAAAGGGTCAAATCTCACAATCCTCAGAATGGACAAAAACATACCTTTTGTTCAAAACCTCAGACCAGGTCAAATGTCAGGGAAAATGAGAAAAAGTTCTCTTGTCAATGTCAATGTAAAAGAATTCAAAGAGCTTCAAACACCCAGGATTTCAGGGTTAATTCTAATCTCTCCAAAAGTACTTGTAATTACTTACAATCTCATAAAACTCCAAAGAACTTCAAACACCCAGGACTAGGCTTGAAAGTTGACTTGAAACATGTCCCTGCCACCTCGCATCATGCATCGATTAACATATCGTATGTGACCCCGGGCTCCAAAATCGCTTGGGTGCCCAAATTAACTACTTTGTTTTTGTAGGCTATGTGCATGGCGGATCAAGAAGAAGAATGGTTGATCGACAGTGCCTGCTCCATACACATGACCGGAAGGTTGGAGTACCTTCGGGATTTCAGGCCTATATGCAATGGTGGAAATGTCACTTTTGGAAACAATGCAAATGGCATCATACAAGGCTACAGTGTTCTCACCACGGGGAACTTTACCATTCAGAAGGTTGCTTATGTAGAAAGCCTTAAACACCATCTCATCAGTGTTGGCCAATTATGTAAGGCATGCCATCGAGTGGAGTTCGATGATCAATTATGTTACATAATGACAAGCGCCAGAAGCACTTGCTTAATCAAGTCATGATACGAAGACACAATGTATCCTCTGGATATCTCTGTCATCATTGGTAAACCGCAGCTGTGTTTTCTCTCTAAAGTTGTATCTGAAGTCAGCTGGCTATGGCACCACAAGCTAGCTCATCTCAACTTCAGATACATCAACAATCTGGTCACTAGAGAACTAGTTTGCGGTCTCCTGTTCTCAAATTCAGTAACGATACTCTCTGTCTAGCTTGTGAATGTGGAAAACAAGTCAAAGCAAGTCACCCTATGATAATGGATTCATCTATTACAAAACCACTGGAATTATTGCACATTGACCTCTGCAGTCCCTCAACTGTAGCCAGTCTCCACCACAAGAAATACATATTGGTTGTTGTTGATGACTTCACTCACTTCACAAGGGTCTTCTTCCTCAGACTCAAATCCAAAACACCGCAGATTCTCATAAACTTCATCAAAGAAATAGAACTTCAGATCAAGCTTCCAGTCAGACGCATCCGCAGTGATAATGGAACCGAGTTCACTAATCATCTTCTCAACGGTTTCTTGGTGTCCAAGGGTATTTCTCACAACTTCTCAGCACCCTACACACTGCAACAAAATGGTGTCATAGAAAGAAGTATTGGATTAGTGTCTAAGGCTGTAACTATATATGGTAAGTACTTGACCCGATTGTGCATGGTCCTTCTGGGTTGCCTTCACCATAGCAACTTGATAGGGTGATTTAGAGAGAAGAGATATTATTATTAATGTATTATAAGAATAATATGTTAAGAGAATAATAATATTATTTGATTAATATAAGTCATAAATTAATTAGGAATTAATTTGGTGACTTAAAGAGATTAATTGAATAAAAAGGTATAAACTGTCAAATGTATGAAAGTTGTATTTTGAGCTGATAACCCTTATGGATATAGGGTTGGACGATTTTAGGGATATGGATCACCTAGAAATCGTCCAAGGCCTTATCTAGGAAGGGATTTGGATTGCTTTGAGGCTAAGTTATCGAATTAGGATTTTAGGGTGAAACCCTAGGAGCTCACAGTATAAATAGACCCATAGGGTTAAGGAAATCGGTAACCATTGTGATTGGAGTAACCCTAGAGCCAATTTTCCTCTTCCTTATCTCTCTCAAATCATCTTCTTTCTAGTTGGTGTTTGTAAGCCATTAGAGGAGTGACATTTGTGATTCTAAGTTCCAAGAAGAAGAAGGTTTTCATGCAAGTAACTCAAGGTATCATTCTAGATCTGTTTTCATATGTTTTATTTGTTAGTTTACACTAGATCTAGTCATGAAAGTCTTGTATATGTTGCATGTTCGATTAGTGAAACCTAGATCCAAGCTATAGGGTTGTATGTGCACATAGGTAAAGTTCTTATGTCCAAAACCCATCAAGAAGAAACCACACATAAGTAGAAGCAGCCAGATCCATGCTTAACTTCACCCACCTTCCTCTTTACTTTTGGGCTGAAGCTGTAGCAACTACATGCTTTGTCCAAAACCAAAGCATTGTGTGCAAACGTCTCAACAAAACACCAAACGAGGGTCTTAACAACCGCAAGCCGAATGTTCGTTTCTTTCATATTTTTGGGTGTAGATGCTTCGTGATCAACAACAGAGACCAACTTAACAAGTTTGCACCTAAGTCTGATGAAGGCATTTTCCTTGGTTATTCCACTAACAAGGTTGCTTATCGAGTGCTTATCAGGCGTACAAGGATGATCATTGAAAGCTTCGATGTGAAATTCGATGATCCCCACATCCGCGATGCCCCTTCATCCACTGAAACCACCGCAATCATGGAATGTGACATTCCTGCCTCTTCTGGTCCTTTAAATCTAGTTGAAGTCAATTATGATGATCTCTTCAAACCTGTTGAAACGGCAAAACTATCCGAAGTTCTTGTGTCTCCAGCAGCTCAACAGCAACATGCTGATATTTCTGGACCATCTTCATCCGAAGTAGTATCTCTCAATACTTCCACCTCTCCAGTTGAGGGGGAAAGCTCTACTCCAGATCTACCTGCAACCATCGAGGTTCCAGTACTTAATGATATTCAAATTTCTGCTCGCAGAGAATCATTACCATCAAACGTATCTTCGAATTCGAATGATAAACTCATGGAAAATATTGACACTAGAACCAATCCAGGAATTGTCACTCTCCCATCCGCAATCCAGGGGGAACCCTCTCAAGTTCCAGATAGACTCCCTTCAACAATCCAGGGGGAACCTATCAAAGAAAATGTCTCTCTCACTCCAACAAGTCAGGATGACTCAGCAGGCTGTTCCCAAATCTAGGGGGAACTTCCTCCCCAATCCGAACCAACCTCTGATATTGAAAATATTCCTTCAACCGCAGCTACTGATCATTTGATGCCTCGTCTCCATGTATGGACGAAGGATCACCCACCAGGCCAAATTATTGGCAACCCGTCTGCAGGTATCCAAACTCGATTAGCCAAAGATTTATCTGATCATTGTCACTATGCAGCATTTATGTCCGCAGTCAAGCCTCGATCTATCAAAGAAGCTTTATTGGAACTAGATTGGATTTCTGCAATGCAAGAAGAACTGGAAGAATTTGAAAGAAACAAAGTATGGCAACTTGTTCCCATTCCACAAGGTCATACTATTGTTGGTACAAGATGGGTTTTCAAGAAAAAACTAGATGAATCTGGTGCGGTTATCAGAAATAAGGCAAGGCTAGTTGCTAAAGGTTATAGTCAACTGGAAGTTGTTGACTACGATGAGACATACACTCTGGTAGCTAGAATGGAAGCAATCAGAATCTTCTTAGCATATGCTTCTCAGAAAAACATCAAAGTACACCAAATGGAAGTTAAGAGTGCTTTTCTCAATGGGGTATTAAAAGAAGAGGTTTATCTTCAACAACCTCCCGGATTTGAAAGTATCAAGTTCCCTAATCACTGCTACAAGCTTCAGAAAGCAGTCTACGGTCTGAAGCAAGCCCCTAGAGCTTGGTATGAAACTCTTTCTAATTTCTTAGTCTCTTCAGGCTACAAAAGAGGAGTGATTGATCCCACACTATTTAGAAAAGCAAACAGGACTCACCTTATGCTTGTACAAATATATGTGGATGATATCATCTTTGGATCATCTGATCAAGGAATTGTGGATGAATTTGCTAAGCTCATGACAAACAAGTTTCAAATGAGCATGAATAGAGAGATTAACTTCTTTATAGGTCTTCAAGTCAAACAAATTCAGCAAGGGATATTCATTCATCAAGAGAAATACACCACTGAACTTCTGAAGAAATACTCTATGGACAACTGCTCTTCGGCTAAGGTCCCTATGGCCTTCGGATATAACATCTTTGTTGATCCCTCTGGTGAATCTGTGGATCACAAGACTTATAGAGGTATCATTGGGTCGCTAATGTATCTCACTGCAAGCAGACCTGACATTGTCTTCGCAACCGGTGTGTGTGCAAGGTACCAGGCTGACCCAAAAGTGTCACACATGACCGCAGCCAAACAATTCTTCGGTACCTAAAAGGAAGCAAATCTCTTGGTCTATGATGCCCCGCATGCAATGACTTCAGTCTTCAAGCATTTACTGATGCGGATCATGCCGGATGCAAACTTGATCGAAAAAGTACATCTGTTGGATATCATATTTTAGGAGGAAGACTTGTCAGCAGGTCCTCAAGAAAACAAAGTTGTGTTTCTTTATCTACCGTAGAATCAGAATATGTGGCTGCAACCAGCTGTTGTTCCCAAGTCCTTTGGATGAAGACACAACTGTTAGAGTACGGATATATAGGATGCTGCGGATACCAATTTACTGTGACTCTGAAAGTGCCATAGCGATCTCTCATAATCCTATTCCGCACTCTAAGATGAAACATATTGAGCTACGGTATCACTTCATCAAAGACCATATTCTGAAAGGTAATATTGAACTCATCTTTGTTCCTACTCATGAGGAGATTGCTGATGTTTTTACAAAAGCACTAGACTCTTCAAAACTCAATGTGTTCCTACAAATGTTGGGGATGACGAATCTGGATCCTAAATTCTTCTTGAGTTAACTCGTACCGCAAACCTTCCTGGTCCCCATTACGGTCCTTACTGAAAATTATTTATAATAGATGGTTTTGGAACATCCCCTGGTCTACAGTCAATGTACCGCAACCATATATTATATCTATCTTTTATGGGTCCTTCTTTTTTATGTTTACTAATTTTTGTACAAGTACTTCTCTTAGCTTCTCACTACAGTCTTTACTTTGGTCATCTGCGATGACATTTCCAACCGCGATGAAGTTTTCATCCGCAATCGTCGTGATAATTTCTCAACTGTTTTATCAACATGTGAACCTTTGTGTGCTATTTAATGATCCTTCATTAAATAAAATAAAACATTCTCCTTAGAAACTATCACCTTCTCTTTCTGAATAATCCTTTTATCAGACCTATTTTTGGGATGATGAAAAAATGAACGTATTTCCAATAAACTCATCCTTAATTTGTCCTTTCCTCTCCCAAACACGTCCCATTCGTTACCTCTTCCTCTCCCATCACCCCCACAATTACCTGACGTATAGACATGTGTCTGACTTTACATTAAATGCAAACCCTTTTTGGAAATCTCCCAACATCTTTTACAACCCATTTTAATTATATGTGGCTGAGATTTAATCCAAAATTCATCGATTCCCCCCAAAAACCCAAATCGACGTTTTACCCTACTCTACCAATTACCTAGGATTAAACATTTTTTTCACCCCTTTTATAAACTCATCTCCTTCACTAAATTCACTTTATGCTTTCTGAATATCGATCATTCCCTCTCAAAACCATCAAGAATTTTGTGTTCTACTTCTTCTTCAAACACCTTCCAACTTCAACAATGGTGAAATCAGGAGTTTCAAAGAAGCAATCCAAGGCTTCTGGTTCGGTGAATCCAACAGGCTCAGACTCTACTTCAATCGCATCAAGCAATTTCAGGGTAGTTTTTGAAGATCATCCTTCATACAATGCTCCTATCAAGCTCATGATCAAGTTTCTCAAGAACCACCCTGTGTTTGGTCTGTTTGATGCATTTTGCAGACGTTGTTCTAGTTTCTACTCTCTTCAAGAGCGTTTTTTCTGCTTATCGCCCACTAGAAAACCCTCAAGAAGTTCATCTCAATCTCATTAACGGTTCTTTGGTCATCTTGTCCAAAGAAAAGCTCCTCACAACCATTAACCTTCTGGTTCATCCATCCATAAAATTCATCTCACCATCAATGGCTGACATCACATCCGCACTCTACCAGATGGGGTATCAAAAACCAATTCGAGGAATTGGTGAGTTCAAAAAGAACCAGCTGCCTGGGGTTTGGCAGTTTGTGTGCCACTTTGTCATCCGCTGCCTATCCGGCAGAACCAGAGGCATTGACAACATGGGACTCAAGCTCTTGGAATTGGTATGGAGCATCTTCACCGGACACGACGTCAACTATGGGCAAATTCTTTGGGATGATTTCATTCAGTACATTCCCAAGGAGCACCCGAAGGAAAAACTAATCGAGCTCACATTTGCAAGATTTTGGTCTCTCTGCATATTAGACCTACATGCTGACGCTTGGATAGATATGGGTAGTGACATCAACTTCTTCGTGACTAAGGATCTTAAAAGGTACCTCCCTTCTTCTGATAAAACTCTATTTGGACCGATCCGCAGGCTTCCCACTCATATCCTCTCTGTTCTTGGTCCTGAGACTGCTGATGTCTCAGACCACATTGAGGCTACGGAGGGTATTGCCCCATACCCTTCTACCCCGCCTCTTCCATCCGCATCCGTTAACCCTGAGGGTACCGCAGTCCCCTCTGCTAGTACATTATCCAACCTTTCTTAAATAAGAAAGCATTTAGCATCCAAGAAGAAACAAAGAACATCCAAGAAGTATGCTCCCAAACAAACCGCACCCACTAAGAAACGCAAAACCAAACCAACCACTGTATGTAGCAGTGATCCAGAAGAGGACAGGAAACCGATATCTGTCCTCAAGAAAAGCAAAACCACCACTACCTTTAGTCATATGCGTAACCGGACCGATGCTGAAGCCTCTCAAAAGGCACCAGTAGTCCTTGGGATCCCTGCAAACCCATTCATCACCACCATCATTTTTCAGTCAAACTCAGAAAGTAAGTCTGATTCTGATTCTAATCATCGTGGAGACACCCCTCCGGTATCATCCCAAAGGGATGATAGTGGTTCTCACCCTAAGGTCTCCAGGGCTTCCCAACTGCATTTTTTTTCTCCAGAGGAGTTGCACTCCATCCTTATTTCTGTCACCCAAACACTGCAAATACATTCCCATCCGCAGGGCAATTCTTCAGCCCATGCCAGAACTGAGTTGAGGCTAGACTTGACCACGGGTCAAGGAGATCAAGGACACTCAGGAAATCCTACTCTGGTTTCATCTTTTACAGGTGGTTTAGGCATGGTGAGCACTAATGTGCTAGGATTCGTGAACCCAAGGGACACCTTTGTGCGAAATCAAAGAATTAACGGTAGTAACTCTAGCGATTCTTGGAGTCGTTATCAACCAACGACCGCAGCTAAAATCAAGAAGTATGAAGCCTTCCGAAGGGCTTTCCAAGCCTGCAAGGTGCAACAAATCAAGCAGTAGTAGCAGAAAGAACATGACATCCAGTCCGTTGCTAGGTATTGGGCAAATGCCATCAGTAATGCTCATACTGTAGCAACCATTCAAAAGGTTCAACACTTGATGGATGAAATGGCAGAAACACTTCTCAAAGCATCGAAAGTTCCTCCTACTCCAACTTTCATCCTAGTCAATCCATCACAAGATGAAGCACCCACAATCTTAATCGGCCCTGCTCCTACTTTTGGTCTGGATGATGACGACATTCAGGAGGTGAACAGACCCTCTCCTTCAGATGATGACTTCATGATGTTTGATGAAGGTGAAGAATCAAGTGGTTCCCATCACTCCACCTCCAAACCCAAAAAGAAGAAGAAGAAGAAGAAGAAGAAGAAGAAGAATGCGGTGACCAGAAAAGAATACTTATCCCTTCAAGCCAAAGTCAATCAAATCTTGGCTGCGGTTAAGCCAACTCAACCGCAACCTGAAGACACTCCAGGACCTCAGTCTCTGATTGAAAGAATAGAGCGTCTGGAAACAAGGGAACACATGGCTGCTGAACGTATCTCTCTTAAAGTATAGATGGGGATCTGGTCCCTTGACAACAACCACAAGGCTGACCACAAAGAATTCTTGGCTGCAGCAGAACGTCTCATCATGGAGGTGATCGCAATCAAAAAGGATCTCCAGGCCTCCATCGCGGATCAAGCTTCTCAGTCTCAGAAAGTGATAGATGAGACTCATAATGCTTATGAGTCCACTATCTCTGTTCTTCAAACGATAATCAACAGACTGCAAAAATCTCTTTCCTCCAACTTCCATGGCCCTGAGATCCTCCAACTTACCAAAGAAATCCACAAGTTGCTCTTTAGCTCCTCCACTCCAAACCATTCCCAATTGGCAGAACTCCTAAAAGCTCAATTCCAAGAAGTTTTCGCCAAATTTAATGGACTTCGACAATGGCTTGAGGAAGCACCTGCGCTACATTCCTCAAGAGGGGGAAGTGAAGAAGAAGAAGTCCATCACTCTGATACTGCCTTTCATCAGAGTCCCCCCATCATCACTAACAAAATTCCCACACCGCAACCCTCACCGCAATCATCTCAGCATATTCCCAAAAAGCCTGAAACTCCTCCTCACTTCAAAAATCTTGAGGAGAACATGTCCTCACCAAGCCCAACTGATTCCCCTACCACAGACCAAAAGAAAAGAGACTGGAGGTTAGCTAAACTTGCTGAAGAAATATGGAGGCTAAGTGGTTTCGACACTGTCATAGATGAAACCCTTATCAACTCTTGGGTCAATCCTCACCAAAGGCTGCTAGGTGAAGATTATATTCCCCACCTCACTTATGCAGAACCTCCTTCAGATGGATACTAGGATGTTCCCATCTCACCCAATGCCAAATACTTTACAGTATTTGAGAAGTTTGACCAAAGCCTTCCTGATGCCAAGAGACTGCCTATGGAGTTTGAAAGACTTGCACAATTCTTTACTAAAAATTCCTCCCCCATAGAGCACATATGGTCCAATGAAAGGCCATCCGCAGTGGTGAACTAAAAACCTCGGAGATTCATGAAAGCAGAATTCTTCCAGTACACCCTCACCCGAAGGGGACATGACTATGTCCGCACCCAAGCAGACTTTCCCCACATGAATCCGGAAGAAGTGTTTTTCATAGCCAAAGTATTTTAGAACAAGGCTGAGAAGCATCCAAAAATGAAGACTACACTTGATCGGGTCAACAACTTCTTGAGAGAAACTGTGTGCGACTTTGCAAAAATTGATGCGGACATCTATCCTATCATCTCCAAGAAATTTGATCTACCACCTCTCGACCCTGCACCTATGCCCACCGAAGGCTTTGCTGACAGATCACTAGGTGCAACTAACTTCCCAGAGCTTGGCATCATTTTCAAAAGGAAAATCGACAATGTCAAATACTTTATTCCCATAAGTGCCATGAACCGCCTGCCTAAGAAACAACTTGACATCTACCAGACCACAGTTGAAAGATCAAAGCATACTACAGCAGAAGTCAAGTTCGAGATTACAAGAAGAATCACATGGCTGGAAGACGTCAGGAAGTTCTGGTGGACTTTTATCAAGTTCCTCAAACTTGATAGTTGAACCAAAGTTAAAGAGGTCACTTAGGGGAAATTGTTGAATCATCGAAGTGACCCTCTTGAACTTAGCTACCGCAACCGCATCAGCACCGGAGTCAGCTACCGCGATCATTAGCTAGATTACTTTATTTGTCTTTTATGTAATACACTCTATTATCCTGTATGCCATGCACGGCTGCTTATAGATTTGTAATCTAGTGTAGTTCTACGTCTCTATAAATAGAGACTTATTCTCCTGTATTGAATACCTCTCCTGATAACTGATAACTTATGCATTTCATCTGAATACAAATTCTAAAGTTATCATTCTATCAGTCTTCACTCTCCACTTCTTACTTAAACATATCTGATTATAATCACTCTTCGGAGCAAGTCCTTGTGACTTATTCACTAAGTTTGATCTCACTTACTAACATTGGTTTGAATGCATTCCAAGTTATGAATCAAGTTACGTGTATTCTTGATATAACAACTGTTGTCATTTACATTACTTTACTTTCCGCATCTAACTCGCTAACTTCTAGCTATTAATATTATTGTTGAGCTAACAGATCCTTCGAGATTAACTATTCCGCTATATACTTGTTCTAACCATTTTGTTCAAGTATGTCTCAAAGTTTTTCTCTCAACAGTTTACCTAAAGGATCAATTGTAATATGGTTTCATAATCAACAAGACGATCATAAAACATGATAAAAAAGTACTCTCCCATCTTTTTAGATTGGATAAACTTTTATCTTTCTACCTAATTGATTCTTCTTATTCATTCTGCTATTATTCAAAGTTTTCAATAATTCAAAATTATACTTAATCTTGTAAGTATGACGATATTTACTAGACTTTTAGTAAATCATGACGAATAGTCTTATTGTTATTTGTCGTCGACTTGACCAGTGCACAACATTGTGTTCTAGTCCTTTAGTACTTCACTTGACTCACATATTTGTGTGATCAAGGAATTAGTCTTAATTTCCTATGTAACAAGATTTCCATACATCACATGATTCAAATCATATGATTCCAAGCTTCTGTCTAATTGATACTTGGGCGATTGGAATCTTTCCTTACTTAGAAAAATTACGACACTACCATAAATAACATAACTAAGAATCACATCCACTTAATATTTATTATAAAAGAAACACACAAGCATCAATTTTCATAAATAACATTGCAAGGATATATAAATAAGACAAAACTCAAAATTTATTTTATTTATAAAAGGTGCAGAAAACTTGTCTTACAATGCAAATTCAAATGAAAACTATGTTATTACGTATTTCTAAGCAATCTATCATAACTCTCTAAGTAGCGGCTAAAAATCCAATCATCAAATCATGCGATCGAAATCCATTTCTTCGCAATCAGATTCAACTCAATTCTTCCCTTAAGCTTCCTCTATTTTATTTGATCCTACAACACATCAAAATGCAGTCTTATCACATCATGTGTTAAGAATCTAAAATAGAAAACTTAATAGAGTTAGATAGTGGATTTTACCTAAAGCAGATTCATACATCTTGACTCTCCCATCTCTTAGATCTCTCAAGTAGTCAGGGTAGATTCGTAACCAATGTCCCCTCTTTTGGCAGTAGAAGCATATGGATTCTTCTGGAATGGTACACGAGACTATCTTAGACTTAGCCTTTCTCTTGCGTAGAGAAAACTTTTCTAGACTTTCAATGTTGCCATTTCCCATAGAAGGATGGGACATTGATTTACCAGACAAATTGCTTGACCATTGTGCCAAATCATAGCTGATTCAGCAGCAATAAGCAAATAAGTCAAATCAATGAGGGTTACGTCATGGTCCATCACGTAGTATTCTCTAATGAACTTACCATATGAATCGGGAAGTGAGTAAAGAAACAAGTCAATACCCAACTTCTCCGAGACATAAACGCCCGACATTCCCAATCTATCAATATGCAACTTCATATCCAAGACATGAGCGCATACCGACTTTCCATCTTCGTGTCTTTTCGCCAACAGGGCTTGAGTAACCATGAACTTTTCAAGTCTTCGAACACGTGGGTCAGGGAAAATTATTAGAGGAGGTGGAGGAAGTGAAGAATGATTTCCATTTCTACAATCCAATCATGGAACAACATCATCATCAAGTGGAAAACTTTTTTCCAACGGATTCAGGAAGACCATAGTTGTTAGACTTTGACATCTACAAAACGGGAGAAAATTCAAGTTAGTTGATTGAGTCCTTAATAAAACACCCAAATAAGATACCAAGGCTAGGACCCAACACAATATTCTACAATATGGAAGAGGGATGTCGTAATCCAAATTGCAAAATATTTGAAAGTAGGTAAATGACGATTAACAATTTCCACCATGAAAAACGAAAATTGAAAATTAAGTTTAAAATGTATTGAAACTCCTAGATCTTTTGAGATTCATTGAACTTTTCAATGGCATGTTTAAATCTAGAGTGTGCCCTTCGTTTGTGACTGGGATGCCAAGGATCACAAACAAGTTGTGGATAACTATGCAAATAGACATGGTGCCCCCAATGTTACAGTCACTTAATCGACGAGTCGGTTAGCCAGACACGCTCCATTGATCTATGACAAACATCGAGTCACCCTTTGTCACCTTTTCTTAGATCCCAATTAGTGTGCCGGTTAACCACACACGCTCAACTAACGTCTTAGAAAGGGTACAAAGTGTAATTTCATGGAATAGCACTACCCGTTTGGCTAATGGCCCTCCACTAGTCAAGAGTGCGGTGGGTAAGAGTGGATACCCATTCAATCGCCATTTTATAGGCAATTTCCGTTAACACCCCTTGTCGACTAGCTTCGAGAATGAGGCCTACTAACGGTAAGACTGACTCTTTACTTATACATATATAATATTAAAATTTTAACTCTATTTAGTATAAGGGTGTATTTTACACTTTTAAAATACTAAGTGGTTTAATCTAATAAATTATACCTTTAAATTTATTAAATATAAACCATTACATTATGGATTTATTAACTCTCTTTTAATTACACACTTAATTAATTTAATAAAACCATAAGGGTCTAATTTGAACTTTTCAAAATACCAAGGTTTTAGAATTTAATATTTTTCAAAATTAATACCTTTTAATTAAATGTTAAATTCCAAAACTTGAGGACAAATTTTGAAATTTTTCAAAATTTTAGGGATTAGAATTTAAATATTTCAAAATTAAACTTTTAATCAAAAAAATTTAATTCCAAAACTTGAGGAAAAATTTTGAAACCTTTCAAAATATTAGGGTTTAACTATTTAAATTTCAAAACTAAAACCTTTTGAGTTCAAATTTAAACTATAAATCCTAAAGAGTGTGAATTGAAACTTTTCAATGTTACTAGGTTAAATATTTGACTTATAATAATCCTATATTATCCATATTTAACTAAATCCATACATTTTGATGAGGATAACGATTCCAAACTTAAAAAGTCGGATTTAGGCAAGAAAAACAAGTTTTGGCAATTATCTTCAACAAAATCTGGTAGAAAAATCGAAAATCCCGGCACCAGAGCCCTAGACTCGTCGAGTACGCTCTAGACTCGTCGAGTACACAATGGAACTCGTCGAGTAGAACTTACTCATCGAGTCCATTCGTGGGCTCGGCGAGTCTGCTAGTCAGAAACCCTAAAATTCGATTTTCAAGCAAGCAATGAATAATTAAGCATCAAATACATCAAACAAATAGCCTAGGCTCTGATACCACTGATGGGTTATGAGCATTACATCAATCATATGGTGTACATGGAAACCCTAAAGTTTTGGATATAGTTTGTCTAATGAACATGCAATAATCATCCAAAGCTCATAAACCCTAGATTTAGCATACAATAATCGAATTAACATATAAATTAGGGTTTAGATCTTACCTTGATTGTAATGTAGTAATAACAATTCGAATCCTTCTTGTAATTGACTTCTGAAAGCCTAGTGCCTCAAATGTTGCACCTCTAATGGAGTCACAAACACCATGAGCAACTAAATGACCTAGGAGAAGGAGGAGGAGCACCAAAAAAGTCCAAGAACCCTTAGGGATTACTTCACCATGTTTTTGGGGCCTTAGGGGTTCCTTATATAGGTAAGCTATTAGGGTTTTCAACTAGGAAACCTTAATTTGACTGCTTAGGCCCTAAGCAGCCCATGGACTCCCTCCTTAAAGGCCTTGGACGAATTCTTATGGGTTTCCCCATAGATTTCGTCCACTCCAACTTCTATGGAGTCCATTAGTCCATTTATGCAACTATCTTATAATTACACAATCAGTCCCCTTTATTTAATTAATCTCTTTTAACCACAAAATTAATTCTTATTAATTCTTGACTAATATTAATTAAATAATATGACTTCTATTTTAATATATTATTCATATAATATATTAATAAACCATAATTAATCCTCTTTCTCCTTGGTTTATCCTATCAGTTTCTATGGTGAAGGCAACCCAAAAGGACCATGCTCACAATCGGGTCAAGTACATACCAAAATAGTTATGGGATTAGAGTAATCCAACATTATCTTTGGACCAATGTCTATTTAGTTCAGAGTTCGGACATTCCTATGGAAGCACTCTTTGTTGTTTTACTTTAGAAGTTATACCATTAATTTATTTCTAGACATATCCAAGTGAGAAACTGTTGATTAGGTGTCTAAGCCAACACCTAAATTAGTATAATCTTGAATTATTAGCAAAGACCTTTTGGGTTTCCCGCATATCTAGTAATTGAATAGGATGAATTTTAGTGAGAGAGACAAATTTATAGATTTATTATATGATTGGAAGGTAATATAGGGTTTCTATATTATGCTTTATGGATAATTAAGGAGTAGATAATTACCAAATTTTAGATATTAATATAATATTCAAATTAGGGTTTTCTATCTCAACTATATATGGACCCCAAGGGATTCAAATTTCAGACACTCCATTCTAATAAGCCAAGACCAAAAAGTTTGATTTCTTCTCTCCGCTCTATTTAAGCTTCCCTTTGTTGCTAGGGTTGGGTGTGAACCATCAATGACACGAGATTTCTGGTGCTAGCTTCCAAGTGACTACAAGAAGGATTGTTTGATTGTTTACTACAACAATCAAGAGGTATGTTTTCTTCTAGGATTTTCAAAATTATCTACGATTATAGGGTTCTTATTATTCAATAGAATGTTACTTCAATAGAGTTATGACAATAGCTAACAGGTTGCATGTACCCTTAAGTGTATATGGATTTATCTGTGTTATCGCATGTAAGACCCATCGGTATTTTCATGCTTACCAAACCTATGAACTCACCAACATTATGTTGACCCTCTCAAAGTGACATATGTTCCTAGGCAATTATAGAACAAAAGGTTATCCAAACCAAAGAGTGTGGAAAACTCTCAGACTACTGAAGAAAATGATTATTAAAGACCAATACTCCACAGGAAAGCGTCTTTCTATAAGCCAACATTATGGAACATTGTGTCGCTCGGTGATTTTTCCACCAGGACGATGGTGTAACAGTACTAGGGTTCGATCTTTTGGCCATCGCCAAACGAGCTTCAACATTTTTCAACATAGCATGAAGCTCCATTAGGTTATTCTCAAGATTGTTTGTATTATAGGTCATGATGAACAAATGATACAAACTAGAAAGAAAGTTCAAGACCCTGTCAATTGCCAACTCCTTTGGAAATTTGACACCCAATTTCCCTAGTCAGTCAATGTACGACTACATCTTTTGAACGTGTGCGCATAAAGTTCTGATCTTGACATTTACATCTCACCAAGGACCTAACGATCTCAAATATTTCTTGTCGAGATTGGTCTTGGAACGTTTTCTTGATATGCTCATTTATTTCAAAAGCCCAAAGACTCTAGAAACTCTTTTGAAGCTCAGGATACATTATCGCCAACAAAACGCACGTAACTTTCGTAGATTCATCATCATGTTTACTGTATGCAATTATATCTTCTTCAAAGGTCTCATCATCCACATAAGGGATATTTTCAATGAGGACTTACTCTTTTCCCTTGTACCACAAGCCAACCCTTAGGTTACGAATATAGTCCAAACAGTTCTGACTGGTGAGTTTCTCCTTATGTACGATTGAGATGAGAGAGAATTTCAAGTTTGTACATGGAGGAGGAGATGGAGGAGGAAGAGGAGGATGGTTGTTGTCATTCGTCATCTACAAGATGAACAGAAGCTTAGTTAGTTCAAATTTATCCTTAAAATAATATTCTAAACCTAAATGAATTATTAATAAGCGATGCCATAAACATACAACAAATTTATTTAGGTAGGCATAGAAACTTTTCAATTTTAAACTCTTAAAACTCCTACATCATTTGAAATATATTGATGTTTAATCGAATCTTAATCTCGATTGTGCTCATCTCAAATTCAATGATGATGATACTATAGACCATTAAATAGATGGTGAATCAACCACGCAAAACTGATCGATTCTTGATGCAAAATTATCCCCATGTTGATGTGTCGGTTAACCATACACGCTCAATCAACAAAATAATTTCTCCAACAACTCTCATTTTAATTTATATTCTCGCAATGACATGCCGGTTAACTTCACACTCTCCATCATCAGAATATAAACCAAATGTGTTTTTTCATGGGTAGCACATGACTCACATTTTCAGTTTATAAAAAATGGGTATTGTATAATTTTATTACTTGATTAATACATTTAATCTTGAAACAAAATCCGCCTGAACCCTTTAGGCTACTCCACTCTCAAAATAAAAAAAAATAAATAAAAAAAAGACGGTTACGATAATAAGTGCAAAGAAGTTTAAAAACTGACCTCATTAGGAACCATAAAGACTTACTTAAACCTTTCATAGAGTATTAGAGTGGGTGAGCCTAATCTTGATTCGACGATAATGTTTTTCATAACATGTGAACACACATGAGGTATAATTGTAATATGTATAGTAGGATTATACCATATAATAAATTTAAACCTTTTAAATTTTTAATCTTGTCTTTCTAATTTATATTCTCTTATTAAATAGAGTTCAAGATAAATATTCAAACATTAATTCATGTTTAAATAATATTCAAATTTAATTAATTAAATATTCAAATTTAAATTCCAATTAAATACTATCTCAAATGAATTACTAAATTTGAATATTTAGATTTAAATAATTAAAACAATATTTTAATCAATACGCTTATCCCAAAAATTTGAAGTTTTAGCAAAATCCTAAAATCTGTCTTGCTTGCAAAACATGTTGTGGCCCGCACGCTGGCATGCCGTGCCTGCGACTAGACATGCTTCTTTTGTTTTTTGGTTTTACCAATTTTGTGGTATTGACTAAAACCAATTAATCTATGATACCTTTGTTAGGGATTATTAAGATAAATTACACATCATAATTTGCACAAATAATCAAGAGATTTAACTAAGTGCACATACATCATTGAATGTATGTTTTACTAGTTGTAGCAACTTACTTTAAAAGTCAACAAAAGTAAGAATTATTAACCTAAGGATTGCTTGTTTGTGATCTTATGTATGCTAGCTCATTGTAAGGCTGAAAGATCCAGTATAACTCCCCTATAATGAAATTAGGCCCACAACACCAAAAGAAAAAGGAAGAAACCCAAAACCAGGGTTTGTACGAAAATCACCAACCCTTAGGATAGATATTGTGATTTCGTCCAAGGAGCATGAGAGAGAGAGAGAGAGAGAGAGAAAGGGAGAGAGAGAGAGAGAGAGAGATATAGAGAGAGAAATTAGGGATGATTTTATTGTGGGAATAAGTAACTCTAGGTTCAACCGTAGCAGCCTATTTAAAGGTTTCAGACAGAATTCCAAAAGGAATCAAATTCTAGGGTTTATCCTTCTCTGATTCAAATCAACATTATCCCTATCATAGGAACAGTCAAAACCATCCATCATTGCCTCTCCAAAGGCTTCTGGAATATTCCAATCGATCTCTTAGATTAATTAATATTCAAGCCATTTAATTAATTAAAACCTTTTAATTAACTACCAAAATAATTTCTAATTAATTTATCAATTCCTTAATAAACTAACAACTCATTTATCTCAATTTCCTTACGCTATTTTGGCCATGAGGCCAACCAAAAGAACCCTGCTAGTATTAGATATATTCCCAATGTCGCTAACACTAGTTCCTCTTTTTCATGGAAATGTACTCAGAATTTAGAAATTGTAATGTCAT
The DNA here is from genome assembly GCF_051521515.1 of Lactuca serriola. NCBI lineage: Eukaryota > Viridiplantae > Streptophyta > Magnoliopsida > Asterales > Asteraceae > Lactuca > Lactuca serriola. The sequence continues at coordinate 48,054,113 of NC_136415.1, forward strand.
ATTAAACTTAAATATGTAAAATTAATGGTAAGGTTTTCTTAAATGGCATTATTTCACCTTAACATTAGTTAAACGCTCATTACAAATGCTATTACATACTTATTGGTTTCCAAAAATTAGGAAATTGTAAAGGGTACATACTTTGTTCACGGTCGATAAAATCTCCTCTTAGTCTTACATATGTAAGACGGTCTAGTTTCGTCCAGAGCTTATCAATCTTTGCACATCTCGATTACACTTCTTAGGCTCTTTGAGTTTTTTCATAGTTTTAGCAACCTGTTTTTCTTTCTCTTTTACTTGTTCCAGTAAATCTCTACACATTGAGTATCCGACTGATTTCAGAGTCCGTCTAATTGGGTTCTTTGGCGACCGTCATATCATGGAAAATGTCATCAGACATTTTATCTGGGAATGGAAAGTCTAGGCCTTTTGTAAATGGGTTAACATCACAACAAACATAGAAATATTATTCATCACTATGTTAAAAACCAAATTTAGATGAACTCAATATCATGTTTTTACTTTTCTAAAGAACTTCGTTTATGATGGATGGTAGATGTATATTAATAGTGTCATGTCTTAACAAAGTAATGTGTGTCCAGAACATGTTTCCATAGTGTATGAATGTGACTGTATCTGGAACATTTTCTAGTAATATGTATCTATGATGTTAGGGTGTGAAGACTTGATCAAATATAATTGAGCTTTAGGAACTACAAGCGAGCATTAGGAATCTCAATCGATCATCAGGAATCACAAAGTGATCCTCAAGAATCACAAGAAAACATCAAGAGTCACAAGAGAGCATCAAGAATCACAAGAGAGAATCAAGATCACGAGTGAGCATCAAGAATCACGAGTAAGAATTAGGATCATAGGTGGAATCAAGGATCACAAGTGAGCATCAGGAATCACGAGTGAGTGTCAAGGAGCACATGTAAGAATCATGGATACATAATGTTGAAGATGCTCAAAGAGGATGCTTATCATTTGAAGATGCTCAAGGAGGATGCTTATCAGTTGAATATTAACAAGGAGGATGCTCATTAATTAAAGATTCTCAAGGAGGATACTTGTCTTTTGATGATGATGAAGCAGGACACTCATTAGTTGTAAATGCTCATTGATTATGCTCATGGACAATGCTCTTGGGGTTAGAGGTTCTAAAAGTGCATGCATGACATTCTATGATTGGTTGGAAATTAGGGTATCCCCTTTATCGGTTGCTTGGTATAGATGGGCCTGGCCCATCAAAATTAGGCTTTCCCATGCTTGCCTATAAATTGGTTCATATCTACATCATTGTTAGTTGCTAGATTTTAGTGTGAGATGAATTTGATATAAAATTTTGAGTGATTTTATTAGTTCCTAAAAGTTAAAAAAAAATCTTCTCTCTCTTTCTCTCTTTCTCTCTCTCTCTCTCTCTCTCCCTCTCTCGTTCACCCATGGACATAGGTCACCTTAACCGAACCACGTTAAATGTTGTTTTCATTTAATTTAAGCTTTTTAGAAGTTTTATTTTGCGAGTGTCACTGAAGTATGTATGCCTTTGTTAGAGGTCCTTAAATTATTTTATTGTTAAACCGACAAACTGGTATCAGAGTTATGATTGAAAATAGGAGACTTAAGGTCAACAAGTGCAACTGAAAGGATTTCAGTTTCTAGAACATGAAAATTGAAGACTACCTCTACAAGAAAATTTTACATGAACCTTTGTCAAAAGAGAATTCATTCCTTATGAATTAGGATGATTGGAAATTGTTAGATCGGTAGGTACTTAGTGTGGTGAAAATATCATTGGAAAATAAGTGATTGCACAGAGGTAAGTGTGGATCAATCGTCTAGCTACATGAAAGTAATGGTACACACCAAAGCTACAAAATGGAAGGAGAGCTTGGAAAGTGAAATTTAATCTATATATGACAAAAAGTTTTGGCATTCGGTTGATCCTACACCAAGCATCAAAAATTTTTGATGCAAGTAGACCTTCAAGAATAAGACTAACATGGATGGGAATGTGCCTACGTATAAAGCTAGGTTGGCTGCAAATGGTTATACTAAAACTCAAGGAATTGATTATTAGGAAACCATTTCACCAATACCCAATATTAAGTCTATTAGAATATTAGATGCCGCAGCTGCTCTTTATGATTACGAAATATGGAAGATGGATATGAAGATTGCTTTCTTTAACATCAAATTGGCAAAATATGTGTACATGTCCCAACATTAGGGCTTCATTGATCCAAAATATCCTAATAGAGTGTGTAAGCTTGAAAGGTATATTTATGGACTGAAACATGAAGAGACCAAATAGTCTTGCATATATGTCAAATCCAGTAGGAGTAATGTGGTCTTCCTAGTATTTTATGTTGATGACAAACTCCTTATAGGGAACAATATTCCAACCTTGAAGAGTGTCAAATTTTGGCTTACAAAATGTTTCTCAATAAAGGATCTAGGAGAAGCAGATTATATACTTGTCATTGGGATCTATATAAATAGATCTAAACATTTTGAAAAGTATTCAAAATACAAGATTCTAAGAAAGGGTATCTACCCATGTAACATGACATCCGAATAAGTAAAGATCATTCAACCATGACTGAACAAGAACTGGACTGAATGAGTCGAATTTCACATTCCTATGGTATATGATTGATCATGTATGTCATGACATGTACTAGAACTGATATTTCATATGTTGTTAGCATGGTGAATCGATATCATAGGAATCTTGGTGATTTTGAATACATTGGAGCAAAAGAATAATTGAGAGTTACTGTAACAAACTGTTATTTCAACCATATGTAATAATGTAGGTCAATTTGTAGTTCTTTTTAAAATAATAAAGAGAAATTTTAGCATACTCTGTATATTTACATAATTGAGTCCTATTCACGGACTGTTTCGACCAACTTAGACTTAATATTTTTCAAAACTATTTAATATGAAAATATTTCAGGTTCATACCTTTAAAATGACTACTTTCACATCTCCATACGATTTTTCTACAATTTATGGCGATTTTTACAAAACTGCCTATCATTTCATAAACGAATTTGGACCAGTCTATGAATATGGACATTTTCACACAAGTTAGGGACTACTAAAAATCATAATAAAAATTATTAATAATATAGATACATTTTCTAAACTCTCAAAGTTTACGGATTCGGTTTTCGACTTCGTATGATTTTTCTAAAACAATGTAGATAAGTTAAAGACTACTTACATAGTTTACAATATTAACAACACTTAGTAGTACGTTGAGCAAAGTGCATAACAATAAGTTTCTAAATGTTGAATGTACTTTTTGTTAGTTTATCATCATCAACAGAACTTAGTCATTCATGATAAGGTTTTTCATTCATTTTGAATGCATATAATAAACTACAATAAGTATAGTTTATGGATTTTACAATAAAACCATACTACATGAAAAAGGTTTTACTATCAAAACAAATGGGTTTTCATATACTACATGATAAACTATAATAGTAATAGTTTATGGATTTCACATCACGGATTCATTACATAAAAGGTGATTTCACTTCCACCGCGGAAGAGGTTTTATACTCAAACTATATGTAAACTAGTTAATGTAAGTTGTGAGACAATCCTTCCATCGTACTCTTAGATTACGGGTTCATATTCCTGTAAGTTATAACTAGAGTCTCTTGTAGGGAGAGCGTGATAATTGTGTATAGACCTATATTGGGATTGACATCCCACACCTCGCTGCTAGCTACAGTCGGACCTGCAGGTCTGCAGGTGACAAGAGTCATAGGATCTTGACGTCTGGAAAATGTTATTGCAGGTTAATTCTCGTTGTAGTATGGTTATAACGAATAACATAGAGAGTTAACAATCTTTCAAGTTTACAGGGAAAATTTTCCTTTAAAAAGGGGTTTTATCAATTTAAAACTACAAACACGTTATAAGTGCAAAACACAAATATATTCTTGGTCTTGTGATTTAAGACTACATAACTTTTTATAAGGAAAATATTGGATTTTCTTTGGAAACACATTACTATTATAAACATTATAAGTACAAAACACACACATATTCTCGGTCTTGGGATTTAAAGCTACATAACGTTTTAGAAGGAAAATAAGGGATTTTTATTGAAGTATACATTACTAAGTACCAAGTTTACACTAAATGGCTTTCATAATATTAAAACTATGTTTCATCCAGAGTTGTTAGACTTCAGCTATAATTAATAAGTGTACATGTTAGAGTATTATAAGAATTTAGTCGCAAATCGACTTAGAATTGGTGGGCCCACCTTACTTCCTGTTCCTTGTTTGGTTGTGGACCTAGGACAGACCCATTATATTTGAAGGTTTATTTAACTTAAATTTTATATAACTTATATACACTAGGTGATCATAGAAGGAATCTACGGGTCTTTCTAGGGTACATTATTGCATAACATATGAGCATTCATTTTACACTCAATAAAGAAAATATTAAATTTCTGGAATCATACTCTATCACTTTTACAAGGAAAACAACTTCTTTCTCAAATAAAACTCTTATGATCTCACCAACTTAATTGTTGACACTCTTTCAAAACTACTTGTATTCTCAGGAAATCAGTGAAACAAGAAATCAACAGCTTTTGAGGATGGGACGTTAAATTGTTAAACATTTCATTTTGTCATCATAGCGTAATTGAATTGAAACATGTAAACACATACTATGGTGTAACTTTTTCAATTATATTTATAACAGTTGTATTTACTTTGAGCACTATTATACTCGTTGTGATACTATACATGAAGTCCTCCACCCCCGGACGTTTCCGCCATCCTTTGTTTGGGGGTGTGACATCAATTATACTAGACTACACTGTTTTACAAGAAACAAAGGTTTGATTCAAAACAAGTCCATGGTTTACAATTCTCAAATACATGTCAAGAATGCTAATTCACGGACATGCAATCAATCATTTATTTCAGAATGATTGGGTTTTCATTATACATGTAACGTTTATATGCTTTTTATCAAACATTCAATTCAGGTTGTTTAAATTCATTTAAACAACCAAGTTAAAGTCCTCATAATTATAATCAGAGTCTCCAGTTAGGGGATCAAACAAGTTGTGTGTAGATCTATATTGGGATTGACAACCCTGCACCAAGGCTGCTAGCTACAATCAGGCGGACACTCCAATGAGTGACAATTGTTATCAACAATTTAAACGCTTACAAAGCGTTTGTTTGAGGCCATTCAATCACAGTATGGTTATAATAACTCATTAAAAAGATATTAACAATACGTTAGTGTATAAACAACTAAACATAAGTGCATCTTCAAAGTACCAGTTTACAAAATACAAACTACAATGGTATGTTACAGTTTTCAATAACAGCTGGTGAAATCAGGCACACTCTCAGTTACAAGTTTTACAAATACAGAACTTTGGTTTACAAATAGAACGGTTTTATGGGAATAAAACTACTTTTCATATACAACAGAAAATATAGGATTTTCTGGAACAGTTTACATATTCAAGATACAGAGATATTCTTTCAAACATTAAGACTTATGCACTCACTCAACTTTATGTTGATACTCCCTTTTCAAATTACTTGTATTATCAGGGAAATAATAAATAGGTACTCCCCGAGCTTTTTGAGAAGATGGAGCTATTTTGCGTCATATCTTCTTCTATTGTATAACTATTTTGGTTTCAATATACATTGATTGAACACATGTAAATACTTATACTCTTAAAATACAATGGTTGTTTGCACTTTGATTACTATGATGCATGTGCTGTGATACTACAAATGAAGTCCTCCACCCCCGGACGTTTCTGCCGTCTGGTTTGGGGGTGTAACAGTTACATGTTACACTGATGTAAGTTTCCAAACTGATAAAGACAACTCATGCTCACAATCGATATGGGTGTTCTTGCTTAATGGAGGGGTTGCAAAGTGGAAAATTTACAGACAAAAGATGGTGGAAGACTTATGTGTGATTCTGAATACATTGCGACTAGTGAAGCTGCAAAGGAATCTACATGGTTAAAGAACTCCATTGGTGATCTTGTAGTAGTACTATGTATCAAAGAGCCTATAAAGATCTTTTGTGACAATGACAGTATGGTCGCCTTGACTAAAGAACATAAGGACCATGGAAATTTGAGGTATATTCATAGGAAGTATCATTATATTCAACATTGTGTAGAAGATAGTGACATCATCTTGAGTCGTGTATCATCGGAGGAGAATCTTGAAGATCCATTCACAAAGCAACTATCAAGAGAGAAACATGATGATCATTGTAGGACAATTGACATGAAACTAGATAGTGATTCGACATAGTAGATAAGTTGCTGGTTTGAATTATTATGAAACATATTACAGTATCAATTGTAATAGTTTTGATGTTTATTTCAAAGATTCTTAATAAAACTTTTTACTTTGCTATTAAAGTCTTGTTAAATTCAAATACTTTGTTTCACTTTTGCATTTAAACCAACCCCCAAAATATTTAATTATGTTCAAAACTCCATGGTAGGTCACATTCTTAGGAGTGAATGTTAAATTAAGGATTGTCATGAGTATTCGTTGATTGACCAGAGTTCTTTAGGCATTGCAACATAGATTACGATAATATTGTAATAGTTCTTGAAAAATAGACATTATAAGTATTGGACCAACCTGAAATTAGAAATTACTTCATTGATTTAGTTATGAGTAACTCTTAAGCAACAATATATTTTATTCTACAAACCAAGATGCATATGGGGTTTTGTTTATAAATCAGTTGTGCATTGGTGTGCTCCAACGCTATTTGTAACTGGTAGTGAAAAAAGGTATTTCCATGTATGATTACACGAGTAGGCAAAAACTATATTGTCAAAGTTGATTTACTCCTTCTCTTAATGGGGGCGCGATATCTATTGGCCCCTCGATGATTTGGTGTTGACATCTAAAGTGCTTGGCCGACTCCAGACTAAATTGATGTGCTTGATTTAGTAGCCAGATGTAATGTTAGAAATTGTTAAGTGGGAAACAAGATGTTGAACATTGAGATTGAGTCATATTCATAGAGATATCCAAAGAAAATGAATAAATTGATCACTTGTCTAATGGACTAAATTTTGATTCTAATAAGAGTTTGGTTGTTGTAATAGATGACTACACTCTGTTGATTGTTAGAGAAATATTTCATGCTAAAAAATTGGCGACTTGTACATGTGGGAAACTACTAGAAATGATGTCCAATGTCATTAGCTATTTTAGTAATATTACTAATAATTATAGGGTCCTTTTGGGCTAGCCACATGAGCTGAATAACCAAAGGAAAAGGAGATTGATAATATGTTAATTTATTAAGGAATTGATAAATTAATTATAAATTATTTTGTTAATTATTTAAAAGGATTTAATAAACAAGGAGGTTGATATATTAATTAACAGTGATTAATTAGAGTATTCCAAAACCTTCTGGAGACATGCATGTGACGATTTTCATATCCCTTGGATATGGATATGGTGTCACACCCCAAAACCGGAACGACGGAAACGTTCTGGGGTGGATGACGTCATGTCAAGTATCACAACACATGCATTATAGAAAATCAAGTACAACAATACATTGCATTAATAGTAATAATTTTACATGGTTACATTACAATACATCAAAGTAATACAAACAGATATATATAAGTACAACGAGGGACTAAGCCATCTTCATCAACAGCTCCGAGATGTACCTGTCTAATGCTAACCTGAGAATACAAGTTATTTGAAAAGCGAGTATCAACATTTTTACAAATGTTGGTGAGTTCATAAGCATTTAGTGACATTTTCATTCAAATAACTTTAATGAAAGTAGTAGTTTAAGAGATTTCAGTGTATTAGAGTCCTTTCCAGAAAATCTTATATTTTCTTTAATAATAGCAGCCTTCTACCAAGACTAGTCAGTGATGTGTGGTAAAAAGTAGTTTTCCCTAAGTTGCTATCGTTATCAAAATACTAAATTTGATTATTGAGGAAAGCAAATGACATTAGGGAATATCATATGCCTCAGCAGTGAGGACTACTAACTAAGGTAAGGAACCATAGACTCCAAGAAAGTATTAAACGAACGACACACCTGGTTCAGTCTAACAAGTGAAGACACAGACCCCAGAAGGTACCAAATGAAAGGTACAACTAGTATGGTCTAAAAAAATGAATACAGACCGCAGACAATATCAAATGAAAGATACGTCTAGCGAGGTCTAAAACAGTGAACACAGTGAATACAGTGAATTCTATGAATACAGTGGATACAGACCTCAGACAGCATCGAATGAAAGATACGTCTTGTAAGGTCAAAACAGAAGAGACAGACCCCAGACAGTATCAAATGAAAGATACGTCTTGTAAAGTCAAAACAGTGTGACTCTGAAAATGAATTACCAGCATACAGTGTAAATAGCTGGCGAAATACCGTTACCTTAAGGCCAAAGAATTATAAGGTAACCCGGGATACTCGTAACCATACTGACTAGAGTACCAGATGCCCTACAAGCGTCTAAAATGTGACATTTGTCACCCATTGGCTTGGTAGGCCAGGACTGTAGCTAGCGGTCTGGGTGCGGGGTTGTCAATCCCGTATAGATCTATACACATAATGTCCGCTCTCCCTACAGGAGACTCTGGTTACCAACTAGACGACGGAGATGGCCGTGTCCTGAAGATGCATCCCAAATAGTGGGTAGAGACTTCCCAATAGTGGGTTTCTAATGTAAGTGTAGACTAGAGGTAGAGACTCTTAACTGAATTGAATGAAGTAACCCGTATGTCTAAGCTTGTATACATAGTATATAACTAATGAATCAAACGACCTTTGGATGGACATCCGATCCCACCAGACCACATCTCAACGAAGAAAAGGAAATAGTGCGGACAAGCCTTCCTAAGTCCTTCAACCATTAATTATACGCATCTATACAAGCACAGACATACATCTAACTACGCTTGAGTGGGTATCAAGTAAAAGTGAATATCGTGAAGTAGGAGTGTCTAACGAGTGAAGTAAGAGCGGTCGCAAGTGAAGTAGGAGTGTCTAACAAGTGAAGTAAGAGTGGTCACAAGTGAAGTAAGAGTGTCGAATAAGTATATGCGTATCATGAAGTAGAGACGACAATAAGTGAAGTAAGAGCGTATCAAGTATAAGTGAAGTAAAGCCGATATCAAGTATAAGTGGAGTAGAATCGTATCACTAAGTAAGAGTGTGAATAAGTATAAGCGTCCATCAGGTATAAGTGACTTCAAGTATAAGTGAAAGCGTTACAGAGTAGGAGTATAAAATAAGTATAAGCGAAGCAGCAGTATTTAACAAGTAAAGTATACGTTGAAAAGGGAATCTTTGATGAAAAACCTTTATGTCCAGAGAAAATCACAAATTGTATTCTTTTGTAAAATATGTTTGAAAACCTTAGAAAATCTTTCATAAACCAGTTTAGAATGAATCTAGTTAAAACAGTATAAGTAATAGTTTTGAAACAATTGAAAACCATCATAGTGTCCTACTCGGTAAAACCGTGTACAGTGGTAAAATCTTGTGCATGCGGGTTATCAATCACATGTGATTGATATGATAACTGGCATGTTTAACTTGTATTCCCCCCTATAAAACATGTAAAATCATTTAAAAGGTTCATTCAGGGGTATGAACTCACCTGGTGTAAGTAGCTCCGACGAAGGTCTCGTTTGGGCGTTCGGTGTCACGCAAGGACTTGAACACATATAATGACCTATTTAACATATGATAACATATGTTTTCATACAATTAGTATTTTTAATACTAATTAAACAAATATACACGCTCACTGGAGCGGAAAACACTTTGGTTAAGTGTTTGGGTGTCCCGGGTAGCGTCTAAAGGTGTGTATGGCTAAGGAATGGAGCTTGCTATCCGAGAGTAAACCCCTATCACATAGTTTACGGCCCAGGGACATCTCACCAAGAGTTTATGGCCGTAAACTCATGGTGATGGGTCCTAGGGTGTTTTAAGGCTCCTACTTGCTCATTGAATTATTCTAAGTACTTTTCCCAAAAGACATGAGTGGTTTTGAGGCTTCTAAGGGCATTAAATTGGAGTTTATGGCCTAGGGACACTCCTAAGGGAGTTTACGGCCGTAAACTCTCACCCTTAGAGTTTTGTGAAGTTTCAAGCCCCTATTACCTTTCTAGCAATTTCTAATGAAGTGTGATGCTATTTTGGGGGATTAAATCTAACATTTGGATGTGTTTTGGGGAGTTTACGGCCTAGAAACTTGCTTGGGCCGTAAACTCCTTTTAATCCCTCCATTTCTTGTGTTTAAGCCCTTAAATCCTTCCTAGTATTTCATGGTAAATGTCTAAGGCCAATTGGGGAAGCAAAACCACACTTTGGGCATGATTTGGGGTGTTTACGGCCTTGGTATAGACCTGGGCTGTAAACTCCTTTTTATCCTTCATTTTGATGTGTTTAATTGATCCAAACCCCAAATACTAAGTCCCTAAATTATGTATGAAGCCTAAGGGTAGTTTGGGAGTGTTTTGGAGGCATTTTGACATAGTTTAGAGGCGTTTACGGCCTAAGCAAGTGCTTGGGCCGTAAACTCTCTTTTAAGCCTCAAAATGATTGTTTTAAATGTGTAAACACTCCTAGGCTAATTCCTCTATTTATTTCCAAGCCATTGGAGACAAGTTTGGGTCATTTTGGCCTTAAATAGGGTGTCTACGGCCTAAGGAGGATCTTAGGCCGTGAACTCCTTTTCCATTGCTTCTAAGTCCGAATTTTGGTCCATAAACATGAATCAATATGTTTAGAATAGGCTAGGGTAAGCGGACTTACAATTTGGAAGCGTTTGGTTGCGGATTTGGGGCGAAAACGAGTCTAGAGAGAGAGTATAGAGAGAGTGTGTAAAAAGTCTCCAAATGGACTCCACTCACCCTTATATAGGGTTCCGGGTTGGGGCTCAGTGGAATTCTACCCAATACTGCCGTTAAACGGGGCTTTTGGTCGCACCCGATTTAGTGGTCGTAATAATAAAACTTAACATTTTTCCAAATAAATGGAAATGTGTGTCCTGTGTTTTTATTTCCTTTTATCATGACTTAACGGCATGTTAAATGTAACCAAATGGAATGTTTATTAAATTGACACCCTCTAATTAACGGAACTTTTATACAGTGGAATATTCCGTTAACGGTAACGGGGAAATGTAACGGGACAACTTGGGTTGTCACATCATCCCCCCGTTAGAGGGAATTTCGTCCCGAAATTCAAGCAAGGAAGTAGGTATGAATGGCCAAGTAGAGGTAAGGGAGTACTTCCTATACGGTTGTTCTCGCATTCCCAAGTGATCTCTGGTCTGTGTTTGTCATTCCAACAGACCCTCACGTACGGGATGCGGATTCCGTCTAGTGTAGCTAGTGGGTTTCCAACTGGCGTATCTACAAGGTTAGGGTTCTCGATGGATTCTATCAAGATGAGTGAGGCACGAAGAGTGTTGTTGGGAATTTACATATCAAGTCAAGTCTAAGAAGTGGGTCGTCCGGGTGTGAATCTTGTGGTATATCCGAAGGTAGTAGCGGCCTGAAAAGGGTTGGACCATGACTCCATGAGGATTCTCGGATGGTCCTACGCTCTCGGAATGGGTAGAGCTTCTCAGTACTAAGAACATAGTGTACTTCTATGGCAAGATCATCACTGGCGTCATCGCCATTCCAAAGTTCCTAACGTTCTCTCTCGTACTGGTAGTGTAGTCCTTCAGGTTGGTTCTTAGAAATCTCAAGTGGTCTTTGGTTTCGTGTTTTCTGTCAACTGGCTGATAGAGACTTTCTAGATCGTCGAGTGGGTTGCGTGACTATGGTTATCGGTTTGCTGTAGAGTGTCTATCCCAACTCGTGCAAAATGGACCTGCACTAACGATGCTTGAGATACGGAAACCCTGAGGGTCGGGGAGATAGGGTTTCACTAGACGAGTGTTGGACTATCTCAGGAGGTTGTTCTATTATCTCTGCGTGAGATAGTATTCGTGGAACACCTATTAGTCCAAGGAATCTCTAAGACTGTGGTTTATTCTAGCGTGGAAAGGGCATGTTCCTGCATAACCCATCGACTAACACCAGGGCTGGCGTCAAGCCTATGATCTCTTCGGGATCCGGTTCATGAGATTTAACGCAACCACTTTCACACTTGACCAAGTATTCTTGGCTGCGAAGGTTATCCTGTGGTTCTCGGCATCCTAGTGTTCACTTCGGAGAATGTATTTCATCGTCGACTGGGCGACGACGAATTCCTCCATGCGAGGGGGTGGAGGATGATAGGCACTACTTGTCTATAACAGGGTGGACAAGGTGCCTGAGTAGTGCGAGCATCTACTACAACTACTCTTCCGAAGGTTCTGAGTTTTCTCGGTCTAGGTCAAATCTAGTGGGTATAGAGTCTCCCAGGGGATTCTACGGAGTATGCTTCGCATGGTGGTCGTCTTCTTAGAGTATCTGCAGTGCCTTTCGCTTCGGTGTTTATCTGACTACGAGGGGTCGGTCAACAGTGTGCGGTACCTTCCCTTGGGTACTTCGGAAGGTTTGAGATAAGAGGGACGATTGACGGATCGCATTAGGTTTGATTATTTGTGTTAGGTGTACGTTCGGAAGAACCTTTATTCGCCGACATGGCTATGAAGAAAGTTCTTTTTACACAGCACCAATAATGAACACATGGTTGCACGAAGTCAAACCATGATCAATAGAGTCGTCGAAGTTGGCACACTTTGACATGATATAAAGTGAAGATCGATAGAGTCATGTGCCGAATAGGCACACAAGTTCTAGGCGTCTCGAGTTTTGTCCTATGTATTACTACCGCGGATACTTGGACCGATAGAGTCGACGCGGAACTATAGAGAGTTCTAAGTGTTTCCGAATAGAGTACCTTTTCATGAACGGATTCTCACGAGGCATTTCTATAATCGCCTCACATATACTAGTCATGTATATTTAAGGTGGGGAGGACTGTTGACTGAGCGACCCCGCCCTAAATCCACAACCAAACGAGGAACAAGAAATGAGGCGGCATTCCCTCACTCTAGGTCTGTCCATCTTATATATACATGGCCGTAACGTATATGTCTAGCCATTATAGTTTAACCTAACGAATTTTAAATTTTATAACAGTGCAGCGACTTTCGCCTTACTGGGAAGAATTTACATTTGAATTAGTCTTTTATTGTTCTTAGTTTAGTTATCCGAGATCGAGAGACGTACCAAAATCTAATGAGTAGCTTGCCGCTTCTCCCTAAGCAGTAGTGTCAGGCTCCTTCTGTGTCTTTGTATTTCTCTTCGGTTGGGCAGTCCTTCTTGAAGTGTCCCAATTCACCACATAGGTGGCAAACTGTGCGGGTCGCCACATTGGTGGTTGATGTGATGAACTCAACCGGGGTTCTGCAGACGCGAGCAGTATGCCCCAACATGTGGCACCTAGCACAATAGAGCTCTCGGCAGACACCATGATGATGGTAGCTGCACTTGCTGCAATGGGGAAGGTCTCCTAGGTATGGTCTTATTGAGGTCGGGAGGGGAGGATTGACAGGGGTATAGACTGCCTCAGCTCGTTGCCCTTCAGATGGTCCTTGAGCCGAGGTACTTCCCTCCCCTATCTTGAGTTTTCTCTTTAGTGGGTTCAGTGGAGGTTCTTGGGTGGCTGAGTATGGAAGTGTTGGTTGTTGCTGTCCATTGCCAGGATCGGAATTCCCGACAGGGCCCTTGCTAACATTTGCGGTGTTGGCATTCAGGTGAGCCATGACAGCTGCTATGGCTGCTGAGACTGCAGCTTGGAACGTAGCTTCGTCGAATAAGAGAGCAGGTTTCTTGCTTGTGGATTGGTTACGCTTCTTCGGTGGCATGGTTTTTCCTACACGGAAAGGAATACAAGGTAATGAGGGACGATGGTTAACCCTGGACATTTCTATCCTGAACGTATTAGGCATAAATTTTTCCCTTGCCTCGGGTACTGGTCGTCTAAGTGTCGACCTACATTCCTATGATATAGTCCTGGTAATCGAAGTGGGTGTATGAGTATCGGAAAAGCCATAAGATGCGATTCGTTCCTACTAAGTTACCTTTATACTAGAAAACGTTTCACTCTCCGGCCTGGAGAGATTTGAGAACGATTCGAAACGAAACTGCGGAAAGAGAGGCTCATGAAAGCTCATGGCTAAGCACTCTCAATAAAGGTGCAGGGACCCGCCCTAATCGTGTGTCTGGCAACGGGAATCGACGATTTACCTAACACATAACGTGAGTAGTGTAACCACTAACTCACTAAATTGTATTATTTTATGGGTGTATTAGCGTGACGAACACGAGGAAAAGACAATTCCCGGGTTCCATGTACTGGCTCCCTCGGTATGCCTCGTATCTTTGACTGGAATCGGCGTTGGTTTCCTTCGGGTAGTTTCCTAGGGTTCTCTTCTCGTATGGACATATTGAACTTCTACTCCGCCTTCCTTCTGATTCTAACTCTGGGTGTCATCAATTCATGATGGATGACTGGGAATCTCGGAAGTTTAGGCAAATTTCTCACCAATGTCCCTAAAAGAATACGGGCACTTGGTGCATTCAATAGTCTCGACCCGGTTCATTTATTTCCGAACAGGAAATCTTCTCAATGAACCTCCTCGGGGTCGGAATCAATTCTTCTGTCAAGCACTGAAGTGGGTAGGGTTTTCTACAGGGTTCGTACGAGAATGGAAATGTCTAAAGAATCCTAAGAGATTATTAACATTTCACTGTATGATCCATATCGAGTCCTGCTACGATTACATAGGGTATACAAATCATATATAGTTTAGATCCGATAAGCCTTCGAATATGTGATACTACTCTAGAATCACATCCCAACGAGGGAAAGGAAATAGAGCGAAACCACGCATTCTCAGCCTATGGGATCCTTATTATATATAACCTTGGGAGTATACCCTCTGTAGTTGTAGGTATATCAATAAGGATCTTTTTAGTTATTCATGCAAGGTTGTTTATGTTTCCTAAAATACCCCTATGGTATTTTAATTCTTGTTTGTTTCCCTATCTTCTAAGTATCATTCTGGGATTAGTGTGGATCTTTTAGCGTTCTAAAATACTCCTATAGTATTTTAACTTTATGTTTGGCTCTAGCAATCGTAGTTGGTAAGTTTCAGACCTGCTGCACACCACTATCACTCCCGAGCACACGTTCATCGCATCTCGGATAAATGTAGTTGATCAGGTCACATTTATCCCAGCTTACGATTTCATAACTGCCCAGGTTTGACTGTAGGGCTCAACATCCGAAGACTTTTATTATTGTTCTTCTTGTGATACTTTTGTTCGAGTGTTTAGATTCTGGATGTTATTATACTTTGGTAAAATATGGTTATATTTTAAAGTATAATTCTTGGTCAGAGTGTTTTATCCCTTTGTGTTTATAGGTTGTATATCTTTTATGAATTGATATACTTAGCTCACTATAAACAATGCTCTTATACCAATCTGTCACACCCCAAAACCGGAACGGCGGAAACGTTATGGGGTGGATGACGTCATGTCAAGTATCACAACACATGCATTATAGTAAATCAAGTACAACAATACATTGCATTAATAGTAATAATTTTACATGGTTACATTACAATACATCAAAGTAATACAAACATATATATATATATATATATATATATATATATATATATATATATATATATATATATATATATATATAAGTACAAAGAGGGACTAAGCCATCTTCATCAACAGCTCCGAGATGTACCTGTCTAATGCTAACCTGAGAATACAAGTTATTTGAAAAGTGAGTATCAACATTTTTACAAATGCTGGTGAGTTCATAAGCATTTAGTGACATTTTCATTCAAATAACTTTAATGAAAGTAGTAGTTTAAGAGATTTCAGTGTATTAGAGTCCTTTCCAGAAAATTCTATATTTTCTTTAATAATAGCAGCCTTCTACTAAGACTGCTCAGTGATGTGTGGTAAAAAGTAGTTTTCCCTAAGTTGCTATCATTATCAAAATACTGAATTTGATTATTGAGGAAAGAAAACGACATCAGGGAATATCATATGCCTCAGCAGTGAGGACTGCTGACTAAGGCAAGGAACCATAGACTCCAGGAAAGTATCAAACGAACGATACACCTGGTTCAGTCTAACAAGTGAAGACACAGACCCCAGAAGGTACCAAATGAAAGGTACAACTAGTAAGGTCTAAAACAATGAATACAGACCGCAGACAATATCAAATGAAAGATACGTCTAGCGAGGTCTAAAACAGTGAACACATTGAATACAGTGAAATCTATGAATACAGTGGATACAGACCACAGACAGCATCGAATGAAAGATACGTCTTGTAAGGTCAAAACAGAGGAGACAGACCCCAGACAGTATCAAATGAAAGATACGTCTTGTAAGGTCAAAACAGTGTGACTCTGAAAATGAATTACCAGCATACAGTGTAAATAGCTGGCGAAATACCGTTACCTTAAGGCCAAAGAATTATAAGGTAACCCGGGATACTCGTAACCATACTGACTAGAGTACTTGACGCCCTACAAGCGTCTAAAATGTGACATTTTTCACCCGTTGGCTTGGTAGGCCGGCACTGTAGCTAGCAGTCTGGGTGCGGGGTTGTCAATCCCGTATAGATCTATACACACAATGTCCGCTCTCCCTACAAGAGACTCTGGTTACCAACTAGACGACGGAGATGGCCGTGTCCTGAAGATGCATCCCAAATAGTGGGTAGAGACTTCCCAATAGTGTGTTTCTAATGTAAGTGTAGACTAGAGGTAGAGACTCTTAACTGAATTGACTGAAGTAAGCCGTATGTCTAAGCTTGTATACATAGTATATAACTAACGAATCAAACGACCCTTGGATGGACATCCGATCCCACCAGACCACATCTCAACGAAGAAAAGGAAATAGGGCGGACAAGCCTTCCTAAGTCCTTCAACCCTTAATTATACGCATCTATACAAGCACAGACATACATCTAACTACGCTTGAGTGGGTATCAAGTAAAAGTGATTCTCGTGAAGTAGGAGTGTCTAACGAGTGAAGTAAGAGCGGTCGCAAGTGAAGTAGGAGTGTCTAACAAGTGAAGTAAGAGTGGTCGCAAGTGAAGTAAGAGTGTCGAATAAGTATATGCATATCAAGAAGTAAAGACGACAATAAGTGAAGTAAGAGCGTATAGAGTATAAGTGAAGTAAAGGCGATATCAAGTATAAATGGAGTAGAATCGTATCACTAAGTAAGAGTGTGAATATGTATAAGCGTCCATCAGGTATAAGTGACTTCAAGTATAAGTGAAAGCGTTACAGAGTAGGAGTATAAAATAAGTATAAGCGAAGCAGCAGTATTTAACAAGTAAAGTATACGTCGAAAAGGGAATCTTTGATGAAAAACCTTTATGTCCAGAGAAAATCACAAATTGTATTCTTTTGTAAAATATGTTTGAAAACCTTAGAAAATCTTTCATAAACCAGTTTAGAATGAATCTAGTTAAAACAGTATAAGTAATAGTTTTGAAACAATTGAAAACCATCATAGTGTCCTACTCCGTAAAACTGTGTACAGTGGTAAAATCTTGTGCATGCGGGTTATCAATCACATGTGATTGATATGATAACTGGCATGTTTAACTTGTATTCTCCCCCTATGAAACATGTAAAAACATTTAAAAGGTTCATTCAGGGGTATGAACTCACCTGGTGTAAGTAGGTCCGACGAAGGTGCCGTTTGGGCGTTCGATGTCACGCTAGGACTTGAACACACACAATGACCTATTTAACATATGATAACATATGTTTACATACAATTAGTATATTTAATACTAATTAAACAATTATACATGCTCACTGGAGCGGAAAACACTTTGGTTAAGTGTTTGGGTGTCCCGGGTAGCGTCTAAAGGTGTGTATGGCTAAGGAATGGAGCTTGCTATCCGAGAGTAAACCCCTATCACATAGTTTACGGCCCAGGGACATCTCACCATGAGTTTACGGCCGTAAACTCATTGTGATGGGTTCTAGGGTGTTTTAAGGCTCCTACTTGCTCATTGAATTATTCTAAGTACTTTTCCCAAAATGCATGAGTGGTTTTGAGGCTTCTAAGGGCATTAACTTGGATTTTACGGCCTAGGGACACTCCTAAGGGATTTTACGGCCGTAAACTCTCAACCTTAGAGTTTTGTGAAGTTTCAAGCCCCTATTACCTTTCTAGCAATTTCTAATGAAGTGTGATGCTATTTTGGGGGATTAAATCTAACATTTGGATGTGTTTTGGGGAGTTTACGGCCTAGACACTTGCTTGGGCCATAAACTCCTTTTAATCCTTCCATTTCTTGTGTTTAAGCCCTTAAATCCTTCCTAGTATTTTATGGTAAATGTCTAAGGCCATTTGGGGAAGCAAAACCACACTTTGGGCATGATTTGGGGTGTTTACGGCCTTGGTATAGACCTGGGCCGTAAACTCCTTTTTATCCTTCATTTTGATGTGTTTAATTGATCCAAACCCCAAATACTAAGTCCCTAAATTATGTATGAAGCCTAAGGGTGGTTTGGGAGTGTTTTGGAGGCATTTTGACATAGTTTTGAGGCGTTTACGGCCTAAGCAAGTGCTTGGGCCGTAAACTCTCTTTTAAGCCTCAAAATGATTGTTTTAAATGTGCAAACACTCCTAGGCTAATTCCTCTATTTATTTCCAAGCCATTAGGGACAAGTTTGGGTCATTTTGGCCTTAAATAGGGTGTTTACGGCCTAAGGAGGATCCTAGGCCGTGAACTCCTTTTCCATTGCTTCTAAGTCCGAATTTTGGTCCATAAACATGAATCAATATGTTTAGAATAGGCTAGGGTAAGCGGACTTACAATTTGGAAGCGTTTGGTTGCGGATTCGGGGCGAAAACGAGTCTAGAGAGAGAGTATAGAGAGAGAGAGAGTGTGTAAAAAGTCTCCAAATGGACTCCACTCACCCTTATATAGGGTTCCGGGTCGGGGCTCAGTGGAATTCTATCCAATACTGTCGTTAAACGGGGCTTTTGGTCGCACCCGATTTAGAGGTCGTAATAATAAAACTTAACATTTTTCCAGATAAATGGAAATGTGTGTCCTGTGTTTTTATTTCCTTTTATCACGACTTAACGGCATGTTAAATGTAACCAAATGGAATGTTTATTAAATTGACGCCCTCTAATTAACGGAACTTTTATACAGTGGAATATTCCGTTAACGGTAACGGGGAAATGTAACGGGACAACTTGGGTTGTCACATATGGGATGTTTAATTTAGGTAAGGATAAACCCTATAGTTTATATCCTTCTGGAATTCTCCTTAATCAACTATAAATAGATTGATAGGGTAAACCCTAGAGTTGGTCATTCTCGCATAAGAAATCGTCCGCCCTTTCTCTTTCTCTCTTTCTCTCTCTCTCTCTCACTCACTCACTTTTTCACTTTCTCTCTCTCTCTCTCTCTCTCTCTCTCTCTCTCTCTCTCTTTCTCTCTCTTTGGATGAAAATTGAACCCTCTTTCCAAGGGTTTGGTGATTTTCGAATAAACCTTAACTTGGGTTAATTCATTATTCTTTTTTATTTCGTGGGTATGATTCCATTAGAGGGGTGCTCTTTTGGATCATTCATCTTTGCAACAAACTGGCACATATAAGATCACAAGCTAGCAATATGAGGTCGGTAATCCTTTAATCTTGTTGTTTTCAAAGTAGGTTGGTATAACTAGTAAAACATAGATTCTACGATGCATGTACACTTAGGTATGTCTTTTGATTTTTCTGATAACTTTAGATATTTTACTTCATGTTATAAGTCCCCAACACTTTCAAGTTAACTTAGAAAATACTAAAAATATATTTATTTACTAAAGCTCATCAGATTTATTGATTTTGCGATAAAGACTGATCGTAAACAATGAATCTCAACCGAACAAAACCATGCTCAATAGTTCGTGTTACAAGTGCTCATTAGACTGGAAGGAGTCGGAGGGAAGCTTCCCTCACTTTTGGTGGGTCATACCCCTCTTTCCCTCACTCTCCTTACCCTCACCTAAAAGCCAAGGAATGGGTGGGAAGCCCTTCCCTCACTCTTTTTTTATTAAATAAAATTAATTTTTTTGTTATGAATTATAATTTTTAAATTAATACTAAACATAAAATTTAATTAAAAATAATAAGCATTTCATTAATTAAAATAAAACTTACATTAAACCTAAAATATAAAAAGTAGAAAATTAAAAAACACACACAAACACACACAAACTAAAAATCAAACAAACCAACAACAACCTACAGAAAATATATTTTCAGAATTTTTACCCTCTTCTTCATCACGAGCTCGAGAGCTGGTCTGGAGAGATGATCGACGTTTTCCATCAAAAACTTCATGTCTTCCATTTCTTGTCTCTCCGCCCGCTCCTTTTTCCTTGTTTCTTCTTTTTCTTTGTCGAAAGCCAAATGTTCGGAGAAATTTAGATTATATCGATCAAACGACGATGTTATCTTCTGCATTTCGTCAATGTCCACGCTGAAATCAGATGCACTCGAAGAAGTCCCTTTTCCCTTTCTCTTCGCTTTGTCCCTACCCATTGGGCTTTCAATTTCTTCTAGCTTGAGTTCGTCATCCTGGTTTAAATCTAAACCAACCCGATCATTGGAGGAGGTTGTGTAACCACTAGAGCCCATTTTCGTTCGCTTTGATTGTTGGACACCAAAAATAAAATCCCGCTCGTATTTTTTCCACCTAGGACTTCAGATCACCAATAATTTCCAACAATCGTGCCTCTCGAAATCTTTCTAAAATGCGAAACCAAAAATGTTCTCCCGGTTTTGCGTTTCCCTGAATCGAATCTTCAGAAATATCAACCCAAGCTTTGACCAAAACTAGCTCTTCGTGTGGAACCCATGCTGTCAGCTTTTGTCTTCTCGGTTGTGCGACACCCTCGCACGCTTGTTTTTTCCCTTTACGTCTTTGTGGTGGTGGTGTTGGTTGAGTTTCGGGAACCATGTCGTTTTCTTCCACGTCATCCGATTCATCGACAAGTTGGTGGTGGTGTTGGGTTTGGGTTTGAGTTTCAGTTTGAGTTTGGGGTTGAGGTTGATTTGGCGATTGTTGATCCGGAAACATAATGAAGTTTGAAAACATTTGCGATGAAACATTTGGAACTTGCATCGGGTAATATTGGCTAACATTTTGGTATTGGAATTGTAGTGGGGATTGAATGGGAGCATCGAGTTGGGGGCGGTAAACTCCTTATGGGGATGAATCGATAGCAAAAATGTTGCGAGGAGGGATGTTTATACTCGAACCATGGCTTTTTTCCTTCCATTCCCCGCGCCCGCTCTGTCTGTCCTTATAAGGATATGAATGAAATTATCCCTATACTCAATGGACATTCCACAAAGTTTCACCGTACTCTAGGGTTCTCTTTAAGAGGATCACCATGCTCGTTGGGTATTACCACAAAGGTTCACCATACTCAATGGCTCTCGTTATGAGGCTTACCATGCTTATTGGGTATTGCTACAAAGTTCTCATTGTGAGGCTCACCATACTCGTTAAGGATCACCATACTCGTTATGTATTTTCATAAGGTTCTCATTATTAGTATCACCATACTCCTTGGATATTGCCTCAAAGTTCTCATTATGAGGTTCACCATGCTAGTTTTGTACCATCATAAAGTTCTTGTTCGGAGGCACGTCATACTCAATGGATATACCACAAGGTTCACGTAATGAGGCTTACAATACTCGTTGGGTAATCTACAAGGACTACTATCTTAAGTAACAATACTTAGCTATACTAGAACAACTACAAAGCTATTATTTCAATTACCAATGTACATAATAGTTCTTACTTATATATGCTTCGTACATTATTCAAAAATAAAAATATATAACTTTTGCTATACATAAACTCACAATACTGCTTAGTAGTAGCCACTTATGTTTCTAACTATGTAAGTCTTCTTAATGTATCAACAAAGTATATTAATAACTTCAGCTTTATAAGTTAACTACATCATATAGCCATAATATACTATAATTCACATCTGTATAAGCTTATTACTACATATATAACTAATAAGATATAATTCTTAGCTATACAAACTTACTACACCATACAATAATAATATTAATCTAATGTAAATATCAATTATACCAGCTTATTAATTCATACAACATTAATCAACAATAAATAACACATAGCATCTTTCACATAACACAATAATAAACACATATGTAGATACCTATCTTGGAATGAAGCATGGTTACTCACCTTGGGATGTATTATATAGATGAATTCCCATCTCATGTCGTCCCTCATCAATTATTGTTTTAGGAGATGTCAAAATAACACGATATTGTTAAGTACTACAACTAAGACGCAATTTTATTTACGCATCAACTTAATCCAAGACTTTCACCTTATATTACAAGATCATCTTAATAGTTCCAACTAATTACTTGTTTACAATTTACTTCCATTAAACCCTTAGCCTAACTCCATAAAGTTTTTAAATTCTATACTCAAGGGTTTCACCAACAATCAACAAAATTTACCCTCCAATCATTCTTATTAATGCAAGTACTCATCATATAAGAATAATTTGAATGTAGGGTTTACAAATCTTTTCTAATTTATCCAATTTCAACTAGTTTTGCAAGATATTAGAATATTTTCCTTGATTCTAGAGAAAGAGAAGAAATCCTTGCATTGTCCTCTTGATTTACATCACTTTTACACAATTTGGTGTCAAAGGGCCTCAAGAATCATTCGTTCTCTTGTTATATCATTTCTAGGAAATGTAATAAGTGGTTTTACGAGCTAGAGACCGACATACCACCTTTATGCATACTATGTGGAGTTCGAGCCTAAACATGATCGTGTTCCCTAAATCATGGCGTGTGTGTTGGCCAAAGTTCACTAAATAGCAATGTACTTCATTTAAGTGCTTTTTTCCTATTTTAGTGAAATACTAACTGTGTCCTGCAAAATTATGCATAGGACTTCAAGTAAATGTTCATGTAGTGAAAATTATCGTCCAACATTTGATTTGAATGAACGAACCCCTATAAAGTTATTGACTAAGCTAATCATTTTTGTCTTTTATTCATCGAATCATTATTTTCCTTTAATCATATACTAATTTTAGTTGTCATTAAATAACTTGTAAATTTAATTATATATCAAAATCAAGTAGCATATAACATAAGCGTCCTACATATTCCTTAAACCTCTCCCACATTGTCCAAATTTTAGGAATATACGTCTATATCTTGAGTTGATAGCAACATGTATGAAATATTAGTTTCTAATACACATACACTTTTAGTGGCTATTAATTGTACACAACAATTTTTTTCCCATACACAACAATTGATGCTTTAAAATGTTGTATTGTACAACTATATAATGCATAAATTGTTGTGGATGGCAAAAAATTATTGTGTACGAAGCACTTCTCATACAATAAGTATATACTAATTGCTATATATATATATATATATATATATATATATATATATATATATATATATATATAATTAAACATATTGTCTCTTTCTTGAAAATTAAGAGATAGAATATGTATTACCTCATGTACAATAATATTAATAATATTAAGCATATAAGCAATCATATACGTATTAATGCTACAGGGTACACGGTATTACCTATACCCTAATCTCCTAAACACACAACACCGCCATCAACCGAATCGATCCATACTCACCAAAGCAAACCAAATATCTACCGTCTCTCTCATCTTTACCGTCTCTCTCTTGGCGTCGTTGCTGCTCTCTTTAGTGCGCACGGTGGTGAGCATCCACCACTACCTCCTTTGCGCAAATACCTGATCCACGTCACCTGCCAAACTTCCGCCTATGTCGTCGGAGTAGCCGGATGGGCCACCGGACTCAAACTTGGCAGCGACTCCGTGGGAATCGAATACAACACTCACCGCAACATCCGAAATCACACTTTTTGCCCTAGGAACCATTCAGGTATGCAAAAATCGATCATATTTTTCATAATTTCTTATCGATCTTGTGTAAAATTGAAACTGATGTTAACAATTTTTAAGAATATATATTCTTAATTTCGTAAATCGATCATATTTTAGTACCGTTCGTAATCTAAATTCAGGCTTTTGTTGGTGTTGTTTCCAATCTGGACAAGGGTTAGCCATCAACTGGTGGGAAGCTTTTGTTTGACATATTTTCTATCTGCTTATTGGTTTAATCTTGGTATTTTTCATTTCCTGTGAACAACCTGGTTTCTATGGTCGAAATTGACAATTCTCAACTGAAGTACAAGTTTAATTCCATGATATGTGGCTTTCTTGATTTTTGTAGCTACTAAAACCAAATCCATGGTTTGAGGTAAAAACAAATCCTTTTTTTAGATTGTGGTAAATACTTTGCTTAAATGTGGAGAAACATTTATTTGATTTTTGCCTTTTGGATGTTTACTAGATTATTTATCAAATCTGTGTTTCAGGTTGTAGTTTTCAGGCATTTGACCCTTTTAGAGCTCTCTGGTATGAAAGAAAGGTTGGGTTTTTTTTTTGAAGTTTTTCTTCCTCTCGCCACTACAAGACCACTTCTCTTTCTTATCTCTTCTTCTTTCGATCCACATAAGTAAGTAAACAACCTATGGATTTGGTTTGTTTTTTTTAAGTTTTTCTTATTTGTTGCACAACATCTCTATTTACTTTTATCAAACTTATTTTACTCTATATATTTAGGATTTATCTATTTCTTTTGTATTTTTTTCTTATGATTAAGACATATTCAATGTATTTGTACTAAAAGATGATGTTCTTGATCCAAAAAACATTTAATTGTTACTAAGGAGTAGAGAGGTTATATTATTTGTTTTAACTTTGGTTATACATGTATTTGCTAAATTCAAAAAATAGGAACATACGACAGACTATGAAGTTACAATTTAGAAGTATAATTAAGGCAATGGGTATCATCACTGTTTATATCTGAACTTTTTTTAATCTCTATTAATAGAAATCCATACATTTATAAGTCTTTTCTGTTTTTGATTTCTATTTTTGGAATGTAGCTTTGGAGTAGGCAAACTTGATGCTACTGGGCACCAAAGGACGTTGGTTCAATAGATGAACTAAGACCAGATCCCAAAAATGTGTTGCTGAATTTACAAATAGAACATCAGGTAGAATATTGTTTCTATAATTTTACTAAACAGAAAAGAATCATCATTACAGAATAGTGAATCTGATTGTTACTTTTGTATTTCACCAGGGTGTTTTAGGAGATGCTAAAGATATTAAATGTTCAAATGTGTAAGAAGAGTATATGTAAGTATGATTTTATATCTTGCTTTTTTCAAGTTTGGAGAGGTGCATGTTGCAGTTTATTGATTTTGCCCTTGTTTGTTTCTTTGGTTATGCTTCATTACAACTTTTAGTAGGCGTCATTTTATCCCCCCTGCTTGTCCTGATCGATATGTCCCAATGGGCTTTCTTGGTGGTGCTTTTCTTGCATTCTGGCGTTTTTGTTTTGTATTGGACTTTTCTGCCCCAAGGGCGTTCTGGTATGTCTGCTTGGTCTGTCTGTTGTGATGTGGCGTGTTGGTGATGTCGTGACTTTCTTTTTCTGTTTCTCTTTCTGGTAGCGGTGTTGTTTCTGTTCATGTTTCCTTTATTCTTTGGCGTTCCACCCATGTTTGGTTGTTTGTCTTTTTCTGATTGTTAGTTGTTGCGACTATTGCTTCTATTTGGTTTGGCTCCCTTTTGGTGTTTTGTTTCTCTTACCCATGATATAGAAATAACAATGTGGGGATTGGATATAGATTTTGCTCTTTTTGGTCTTAGTCAGACAAAAACGCCCCTGATGGAATCGCTCTTGGCAGATACACAGAGGAGATAATCAATTTTTTTTGTTGTTAATAATTGATTTGGGTTTTTTGTTGGCTGTACAGATCTGGACATTACCGTCCTCTTCATCGATTTGTTATCCCGGTAACTACATATTTAGTTTTTTGTTGATAGTTGATTGTATGTTAAGTATGAAAACAATTATCCCATTATTCATTTATATACTTTCAATATAAGTGGAATAGAGTCTTAGTATCTTTATCAATGGTAAATTTCAAGGGTTTTGTCTTCATTTTGAATATTTTGCAGTTGTAAAAATACCAAATGGAGTAGCAAATGCTGAAGAGAAGACAGGACATGCAAAAAGATGCAAATCAAACGAAACATGGTGTGATAGGTTTTTGTGTTTCCAGAATGTGATTGGGTTTCCTTTATGAATTAGCCAACTTTTTATACTACATCCTGATTTCCTTTTTAGTAATTGCAAGGAAATGGTTTGGTTTTATGTTTAATGAATAGGTAGCAAAAAGTAAGGGTGGACTTGGTACGGTACCGACTTTTTTTTCTTCAAACCGCGTACCGTACCAACTATAGTTGGTAGGAGAATTTAACTACCAGTATCGTACCAACTATACTTAGTACCAGTTTATTTGGCTACCAAAAAATTTGATTGGTACATATTGGTACTGGTATATACCAAATGCTTTAACTAATTTTTAAATTTGAAGAGTTTGACACATGATTAACTATATTAGGCTTCACATTGTAATCATCATCCAACCCACCGATTAGAAATTTTCCATAATATAAAACAAATTAAACAAAAAAAATTGTCATTGATGTTTAGTACCTTTTATATGCATATAAAATAAAATAACTATCATGCACAATAAAAAGTAAATGTATTCAACTATGACGTTGTTATATAGTAACTATATCGTTGTCTCACCGTCTTGTTGTAAACATTATATATAAAGAATTAACAAAAAATTATATACTAATATAAGAAGTGATTAGTTAATTGTTTTTTGTTTTCTTGTTTTGAGTAATATAGAAGTAATCGAGTAATGTATAAGTAATGCCAGACTAGCTTGCTACTCTTAATTGAAACATAAAAATGTGATAATTAAATATTTCTTCATATGTATTAATTGATATGTATATATATATATATATATATATATATATATATATATATATATATATATATATATATATATATATATATATATATATATATGTGAATTGGTTGGTACGGTAGAACCGTGGTATTCAAAATTTTATACCGTTACCGTACCAAGTTTACTTAATTGGTATGGTAATACCGACCAAACATATTGGCTACCGAACATGTTGGCTACCAATTCAATTGGTTCAGTTGGTAACATGTTGGTTGGTTCTCTATGGTACATATTTGCCAGCCCTAGCAAAAAGAGAAATAAAGACTTTTTTTTGTTTTGCTAACTTGTTTAGAAGTTAACTTGTATGTTTGTTTAATTACGAAGACAAGAATTTTTTTGGTTTTTTGATAAAATTTAATTTAATATTTTTTTTTCATTTAGGGTGCACATAGTCGGTTTGCAATGTGCCCTGTCAAATTTCTTTCTTAATCCTCCTTAATAAATAAAGGTTTTTTTTGCCACATGTCATTCTCTCATGAGTTTTGACACTTGTCATTTTGTGGTATTTTTGAAAGAAATATTATCCACTTGTCAATTTTTGGTTTGTTTTTTTTAAATTAAAGTCATATACTATATATGTAAAATATAATATATATATATATATATATATATATATATATATATATTAAATTGCAATAAATATATTTCTTCCTTTCTTATTTTAAAGTTGTACATTAAAAAATATTAAAAATTTACACTTTAGTGTTTAATTTTTTTTTTTTTTTAAATCAACCCATGTAATACATAGGTCTCATACCTAATTTGTGAGAATAAACAAAAGGTGTAAACGATTGTCTCCAAAAGAATTCAAGCCCATTATATTAATTTCGTTATATTTGCAAATAAGCAATTTTAGTATTTTTAATTGCTTAAAATAAAACTTATCTAATTAAAAAATATTTAAAAACTGTCAATAATAACTTATCGATTGTATACATATGATTTTAAGACTTTTTTTATAAATTATTTTAAATTATTTCACTTAATAACTTATTTATTAAAAAATAAATTAAAATAAATAAAATGTTTAAACGTATATCTTTTTAACAAAAAGGGACATAAACATGTTTTTAAACAAAAAAAGATGAGATATTTTTATCTTTAACCCCAAAAAATATGTCACATTTAACGTAAAACGTAATCATATTTTTACGTCTTTACTTCCAAATTTTTTAAACCTAAAATAACAACAAAAATTTTCATTTTAATAAATAGTAACATAAGATTCATTTGTAAACCATAACACCAATATAATTATTTAGGTTAACAGTTGTTATTTTTATTTTTAAAGGGAAAATGACACATACGTCTTATGAAGTTTCCAGGGTTGACCATTTTAGTCACTTAACTTTTTTAGTGGTTTTTTAAGGGAACAAATTTGGTTTTGTCCGTTCTAATAGATCCTTTTTGAGAAAATGAAGGGGTAACCCGGTTACCCCCTTATGTCACCTCATTTATTTTTATATTTTAATAAATTAAAAAAACTAAAAGGTCTCACGCCATCTCTCTCTCTCTCTCTCTCTCTCTCTCTCTCAACTTAAATCAACCTTGCTCCACCATTGCCATCACCTTCTTCCTCACTGGAAATCACCATCGTCCGCCATAGAACCACCGCAGCCCTACCCCAAACAACCCTGATATATGATTCTTATTTCCTATTCGATCACCGTTGGATTAGGAAGGTGGAAGGAGTAGAGCTGATGTGCTACCACCAGTCGTCGCCACTGCTGTGGTTGGTGGTACCCATCATCACGGGTGATATTCAACACCCATTACTCCTGCAGTTCTTGGCTCTAATAGGTGACGACCAGAAGAGAGTAATGACGATGAGGAGCTCGCCAGAGGAGACTTGTAGAACTACTCTTTTTAATTTTCGACCTAAACACCTCCAAAACAGAAAAACAACGGAAGAAGGAATTACATATATCTGTTTACGACCGAACCCATCACCGGGACCATCCCGTCGGAATAGTTCATGTCACCAGCCATCATGACAGGTGTTGATTGTTCTTGGAGATTTTTGAATGAGTTCTGAAAAAAAAAAAAAAAAAAAAAAAAAAAAAAAAGGTAACCTAAGATTGATGGAGGAGTAAGGAAAAATGATTGGAAGCTGCTTGAAGGTCGAAAAGAGATGAAGACAGGAGGGAAAATGGTGATTCTCGCCGCTTCTTCTCCGGTGAACAGTGTTGATGGTCCTCTTTGTGGTCGGAGGCTTGCTTCAACTGGCCATGGCGGTGGTTTGGTGGTGATTGGATCAGTCTGCAATCAAAATAGAATGAAGACGAGAGGATGGGCTGAAGAAGGCAACATCTTTGGTTGTTGCTGGGTTTTTTTTCTGGAGAGAGAGAAAGAGAGAGAGATGGCCCCAATTTTTGTCTATATGACCTCTAAACCGGCTAAAACAAGTAAAGGGGACTAAAAGAACAGGTTGCCCACAACTTGGTTCCCTCATAAAGTCACGAAAAAACTCAAGTGACTAAAAGGGTCAACCCTAGAAACTTCATAGGGCGTATGTGTCATTTTCCCTTATTTTTAACCCAAAGTAACATATTATATTCTAAAACTAGGTGTGAAACCCATGTATTTCATGAGTTTATCTAAAAGAAAAACTAAATACAAATTTCTAAAAATTTAAGAAGTTTGATTTATAAGAAAAGAAAGAAGATATTGAATTATAAAAATTAAAGTGTTTTTTTTTCTCTTTTAGATTTAAACAAATAATTTAGATAAATAAATAAAGAAAATTAATGAATCTTTAGTTTAGTAATTTGAAATTAGAAAGAAAGTTCATTAATGAAATTGATAAGCATTTATTATTACATTTAAAATACTATTTGGAATTTAGTAAAATGAAAAACCATGTGGAATAAAAATTAATTTAAAATAACCACAAAATTACATGTGGCAAAATAAATGAGAATGTAACATGTGACAAAAAGATATTTATTTATTAGGGTGGACTAAACTATAGCATACTTATATTTATTAAGTGAACCCCCTCCCCCTCAACATTAAACACTAAACTCTAAACTCTAATTTACAATATATTGTGTCTTATTTTTAATATGATATGTTTTCTATACCAAACTAACCGTTAAATTGTAACTAATCAGTGTCTCCCGAAAAAAAGCTAATTTCCGAAATAAACTATTCGCAGACTTATAATTTGATTGCTATTAAAGGTATTATATAACATTGTAATGTTGTGGATGAGTCTAATTTGAATGGATTGAGTTAATGTTAATGAACATTGTATATAGTCAGGTGAGTTGAGTATGAAAGTTTTAAGGTTACCTTGAATTGAGTTTTCAAAACACACACACACACACACCGTTTATTTGGTGTAGTAATCAATTTGCATAAAAAAAATAATCATCTCTACAAACTAATTTCTGAAAAACTATTCGTACTCGTTGTTTGGCGCGGATAAATGGCTACTATATATATATATATATATATATATATATATATATATATATATATATATATATATATATATATATATATATATATATATATGGGGATAGGGAATATACATTACAACCACACCTAAGCTTAGGTACTAAACCTCTAAAATATGTCGTTTTAACATGCTAAATATACCCGGTTTGGTTTCACTTGGTAAATATATCATTCTCCATAACATTTCTTTCTTTCATTATCGTTTTATCATCTCCGTTTCCTTTCCTCAATTATCGTTTATGACTTCATCCAAGTGAACATTACTAAACCCTAAACCTAAACCTAAACCCTAAATTTAAACCCTAAACACTAAAGCTAAACCCTAAGCCATAAATCTAAACACTAAACCCTAAACCCTAAACCCTAACCCTAAACCCTAAACCCTAAACCCTAAACCCTAAACATAAACCTAAACCCTAAACCCTAAACTCTAAACCCTAAACCATATTAAGTCGATCTTGAATTTACATCTTGAAGTATTAATCGTGAATCCATTAACCATAATATTTATATAGTAAACCAATGTATTTTCAAGAGGTTTATATCTACTCTCATTGTTATCACTTACACCTCCAAATCAAGGTAAACGATAGTATTACAATTCGATCACATAATGTACAGGATACTTCTTTGTTTGACAAAACTGGTCTTTAACTCTCTTCACTTCTATTCGTAGCCATTAATAGTATTTGCTCGGAAAACTAGCTACTCATAGTTACTTGCTTATTGTTTGAATGATAAGAATGATTATGTTGTTCCATTCCCTAGTTTGAGGAATTTCTTTGAATTCTTCCTCAATTTGAGTGATGTCACAAATACATGAACATCGTGGAATTCATTTCTCAGTCATTCCATAATAATTAGATTGATAAGGAGGTTGGATGTCTTTTTTTATGTTTAATCAACAACATCTCGCAAGACATATCGACCATGCAATTCATCATTGCTTTGGTTTTCTTGATGATGACAACTTAAAATAGTAATTTTTGGTTTTAGACTTTGGCCATAATACTTTTGAGTTTTAAACTTTAGCTATAATATTTTCGTAGGTTAGTAGGTTTGGTCCCTATAAAGAAAATAAGTTGAAAATTTGTCCTTATAATTTATAGAAAACGTCTATGCGCATTTTTTAAATAAATGGTCTATGTGTTTAAGTAATATACTATTTGATTTTGAATTTGATTTGGTTACTATATAGAAAATAACAAAATTGTTATTGTAATTTACAGAAAATGTCTCTAGGCAAAATTTGTTTTATAACCGATGGTCCATGCATTTAAAAAAAAATAGAATATGCTCCATGTTCAATAAAAATTTAGAGATTACACCCCCTGCAAAGCATGACATTAGAACTTCTAGGTTTGGCAAAGATAATTGGAATTTACTAGGGCCAGTGTTCTAAAAGGCGCGCCAAGGCGTGACATGACGTGAGGCGTGGTTTCCCCGTTACAAAAAACTTCATAACGTTGTTGTTAAGCGTGGCGCGTGGCAAGGCGTGATATGGCGCGCCATGGCGCGTTATGGCGTGTTATGGCGCATGTTTTTTCGTTTGAGACACAGTTTTTTGCTCTTTGATATGTCTTTTCAAATCGGAGATATAAGTATTGTGGTTTTTGTTAACTTTTTGTTATTAGTTATTGATCTAACACTTCTAAAAAGTAGTTATATTTAATATAAATTTATATTTATGTGTTAATATAATTTTAAATTAATACAAAATCGCTGCCTTACATCACACCTTGAAAAACGTCATGGCTCGCCATGACTCGTTAAGCTTGAGGTTTGGCCTTGCCGCCACGTCACGCCTCACGCCATTTAGAACCTTGACTAGGGCAATTTCTTGTTAATAAAGAAGACTGACTGGCATAAAAACTAAAGAAAATAGTGATTTGAAATTGTTATACAAGTCAGACATGATTTCAAACAACAAAATCCTCTTATACATGTTAATAAGCATTATATTATGTGGATATGATAAACTAACATTAAAGTGTTGTTTATTTTTTAAAAGGTAAAATGTATGCAAGATTTAGACTAAGCATATGCATTTTTAAAACGATATTTAAAAAAATAATTTTTTTAATGTACCAAATGATGTTATATATTAATGAAAATCTTATTAAAAAGCCATTATATATACATTATTTTGTGTGTTATCCAAGAAAAAATATAAATGGAGATAACATACATGGGTCGTAAATTTATATTCTAGATAATAAATTTTTACATACATAAAATATTTTGATCATAAATTTATATTCTATATTATAACATTCTTACCCTATAACAAGATAACATATTAATAAAGTGTTGTTTATTTTTTAAAAGGTAAAATGTATGCAAGATTTAGACTAAGCATATGCATTTTGAAAACGATATTTAAAAAAATTATTTTTTTAATGTACCAAATGATGTTATATATTAATGAAAATCTTATTAAAAGGCCATTATATATACATTATTTTGTGTGTTATCCAAGAAAAAATATAAATTGAGATAACATACATGGGTCGTAAATTTATATTCTAGATAATAAATTTTTACATACATAAAATATTTTGATCATAAATTTATATTCTATATTATAACATTCTTACCCTATAACAAGATAACATACTATTAAAGGAATTTATTTTAGATAATGATTATATTACTCAATGCAAATGGGATGATTAATTTCTCGGTGAGATAACGAGAATTATGTGCAAAACCCAAAGAGTTAAAAAAAAAAAAAAAAAAAAAAAAGCTTTTGCGAGAATGGCCAAATTTGGTAAGAAAATTAGTCAAAACCACCGCCAAGACCATTTTCCAATTAGAAGAGGTATGCAACTTGAAAAGAGGTTTTTCATGCCTTCTCAGACCCAAACAGTAGGCAAACAAATGTTTGCCCACCTGCTAACATAAGAAGCCAAGAATACCGTGTGGAAAAAAATCATGATAAATGAAATAAAACTTTGACTATACATATATTTTGGCTATAATTTAATTTTTTATTTTTGTCTAAAAATATACAATTGTCGTATTAAAGAAATTTATAGTATTTTTTTATTATTGTTTAATTTAATTAGTTATGTGTGTAAAAGTAAACAATAGTTATGATAAACAAAATAGCATGTAAGTATTAAAAAAAAAAAATTCATGTTTACGATTGAATTTGTTAAGCATGCTTAAGAGTTTGCAAGTGTCATTATAAAATAAAAAATTGTAACTATAAATATTTAATGGATATGGTTTCATTTCATATGTATGTCGATGGTTATGCTTTAATTTCTTATAATAGTTAATTATGATTAAAGAAAAACATGTAAATGTGTATTTTATTGTCATTGTTTAATTGTTTATTAATGTCTAAAATAAATAACCGTCAAAGATAAAATAAAATAAAAATTTATG